>NC_054412.1:1208332-1564165 GCF_017976425.1 Toxotes jaculatrix
CCCTTCTTGTCAGAGCGTCTGTCTGTATTTATGTTGTCACGACTTTGCAGACTGTTTCCCCTGACACATGAAATGAATCTGTTTACTCCGACCCCCTGTAAACACAGATGATTTGGCCTCTTTGAGGGACTGCTAGTCGTCTCAATTTGCTTTGAAAACTCGCATCAAAGAGCTAATTTTCAGATCTCTTTGACAGCAGACAGATGCTGCTAATTGGCATTCAGTGCAAATGAACCATCCTTAAGTGGCAGCAGAGTTTGTAACTGTCATTAAGCTGCTGCAGAGCTGAAATCCTTTTACATCAAGTGCTGTGACATTGTTGTGTCAGTCTCCTCCACAACATGAAGTGAAGTGCATTCAGCTGATGAACAGATGTAAAGAACATTAACAGATTCCTAAACACAGACACTGAATCTCTCACTATAAATCACCAGGCGGCACATAACTCACACCGGACCTCTAACTGGGACCTAATTCCCAAAGGAAATGGAGCAAAAAAATGTTGAGGTCATCCTTAATTGAGATCTCACCCTCCGCAGTTAAACGAGGGCAGAAGAGTGTGTGTGTTCACCTCGGAGTCCTTTTGGAGAGCAGGCACTAAAACCAGATCCATGATTTGGCTTAAAACCACTTACAGCTTCACTGCTACTGAAGGTTTCATCCAGGTGTTAGTCTCCCTCCGCTGCTCCCTGTAAAATCACTCGCTGGTTATAAAGTCTGTATTATGACTTCCAAGGTATTACACATGTTCACTGTGTCGCTGATTTACTTAAGCTCTCTGAGCCTTTCTGTGCTTCCTGCCCAGAAGAACACGCTGACGGCGGCTCAGGTCACAGACTCCTACCTGCTCTCAGGTAAAATGAATCCACGTCTCAGGACAACAAGCCGTAATGGAAAAGTTCTGCTGGGTTGCTGAACATCCCGGTTCGGACCCAGCCACGTCACACTGGTACACAGAGGCCTCCCCTGTCTATTCCAAACTATCAACATTTCGATTCCCCGTCCAATAAAGCTGATAAAGGAGCTTGCTGGGGCACAGTATCAGAACAGGGCATCGCTGACTTTGTGTGGACGAAAGCAAACTCGGAAACTCTGAGGATATTAAACCCGAGCTCATAAAGTCTTTTCCTCCAACCCTGAGGGGAGGAAGGGGAATATAATTTCTGGGCTGCTTCTGGTTTGGGGAATAAAACAAGTTTAAGACACTGGTGTCAAAGTCAGAAAGCAGGACCAGAGCACAGAGCGGAGCGTGCTGTGCTTCTCAGGGTTTCTGCAGCGTCACAACCGATCATCCAGTGTGAACGTATGATGTGGCCTGTAATTATTTATTATTTTACAATATTTTTCAGTTCTGTAAATCACAATGATCCCTAATGACGGGCTGTTCTGACTGAAACTCCATGGAAAAGGATTAAACGGATTTAGATTTCCAGGGTTTGGCTGTTCGTGGCTGATTCAGGGCTCCAAAGGTTTTCTCTCAGAATTTAATGAAAAAAAAAATACTGTAAAAGTGTGAACAATATTTTGTGAATGTATAATTCTGCTGATGAAGCTGAGTCACTGGAGTCAAGACTGTTTTGTCAATTTTTTAAACTAATCTGAACTTTGGGTATTTTTCTGTTTAAATCCCTGATAGAGTTTTTAATAAAACACTTTTCTTCCTGAGGTGACTGAGGTGAACTTTAGTTCTTAATTTTTATTTTTTCTTTCTGCAGAACATTTTAGAAACGAGGCGTCTTTGTTTGTTGTAAAAGTTTTGGATGGTGAGTCAGTGCTGGTCTGATCTGTCCCTCTGTTTGTCCTGGTTTTTTTGTTTATTAAAGAGGTTTGTTGACATTTTTAATTTATTCACAGTTTTATATTTCACCAGTAACAACGCTGCAGAGGCTTTTTGCTTTTTAACAGGATGTGGAAGATGTTCTGATGCCAGATGTGTGAGAGAAGCAAAGTTTGAAGTGTTTCAGTGTTTTGTGTAACCAGGATTTCATTAGTACTGAAGTGACACCAGGACTTTCAGGTTCCTGTGATCACATGTCCGTCACAGATGCACCTGGTCGCCCTGGTTATGTGGCGTGTCCACGGCTCGACAGACTCCTGCAGAGGAGCCGGATGTGTGACAGGCTCAGTGAACGTATTCTGACTTTAACCTTTTCTGTTTCACACAGGCTCAGAATTGGACTGAACAGATGTTGTGTTTTTGTGTTGTATAGGAGGCCCTGGGTTGTTTGACAGTGTTGGCTGCATCACAGGAACATTTGCTGGATGTCATGCCACCTCTCTTCCTCCCCATGTTTCCTGTCTGTCTCACTGTCAACTGGCAAATACGCCAAAAAATAATCTGGAAAAAAAACTGTTTGTGCTGTAAATGTTCTATCTGGTTGTTTGTTTCCTGTTTTAACACCAGATTACTGAGATATTCAGTGTATGAGGAGATAATGAACACATTCTTTGTGCTGGCTGACTTTTATCTGACGACTATTGTCAGGTCGATACCTGGACGGCACCTTAGAAAAATAATATGACAATAACTCAGTGAAATCATCACAAAAGAAACTGATAGCCTTGTATGGAGCTATGAGAATGGACAGGATGGACGGCCGAGATCACAGCTGGAAAAATGACGCTGGTGATGGTGGATTTCGAGGGTAAGGGAGAGGATGACGTATGAAGAGCTCAGCCACACTGGAAAACCTTCATGAAAGACCTGGTTTTTGAAATGCCAGCAGATTAATCCTTTGTTAAAAACCAATAAGGGTTCAGATTCTATTATCGAGTTCGGCAGCAGGCGGTAATCATCTTAAATTCTGTTTCACGTTTTCAGAGCCAGGTGGACTGCTTCTTCAAAAACTCTCTCTCTGAGGCGAACACAGAAAAGCTTACTGACCGGAGCACTGCAGCTGGGACAGGATCTGAGCTCCTTCAAACTGGTGGCTGACCATCTTCAGGTTCGGTTTAATGCAGCGAATGAAACTGGAGCCCTGCAGGACACAGGCAGGGACACACAGACAGACAAGAGACGGCCACAATAAACAGTGACACAGAGACAGAAATCGTTAATGTCACAGCAGGAACCGCAGACCGCATCAGAAATTCATGACAATCAACAAACTCTGGCTCAGGACACGATTCTCTGTGCGTCTCACGGGAGACAGGAGCTGTAGGTGTTTGTCTCTCGTGAGATGAACAGAGCCGCATCACAGGAAGGCTGATCTGTGCTGCAGCCGTGAGGCCTGTGACAGGAGACCACCGCTGAGCGAGGGCAGAGGGAGAAACACTGACCGTGCTGCGGAGCTTTTCCAGGAGAATATTCAGCTGGGTCTGCAGAAAACAGAGGAGGGAGAAACGTTTCAGTGTGATCACAGGATCATAGGCTGCAGGTCACGCTCCACAGGCCGAGCCAGAGATTAGCCTGAAAGCTGGTCATCGTAGTTAGACCAAAAATAAATCATCCAAATCATTAAAAAACATCAGTTACATCTTTTATGCTTTCAGAGAAGATCACACTGTTCCAGGAGAAAATGGAAATGATCACGTCCCCCATCTGAAATAAATACAACAATGCAGTGTTCTCCTGGAGAATCCTGACTGTTGATCCAACCTGTGCCACGGTGTGAAGGATCCAACATCAGATCAAAGATTTCTACATCAAAGACACAACAGCGTTTCAGTGAATCCTATGAAATATTTCCCCTCCTCACTGCTCTGATCGCAGACCATCGGACCGTCGTTCCCTCAGGTTCGGTGCTTTTTTTTTTCTTTTTCTTTGAGTGTATATTTTTGCAGGGGAAATGATTGAGAGGAGCCAGGTGCTGTGGTTTTTGACTCACCTTGCCGTTGGTTATGATGACGAGCTGGATGAGTCACCTCCCTCCACAGAGACCACAGAAGCTGCTCTCTCTGTTCTCTGAATGTGCTCAGGAACGCAGCCAAACCTCGCAGCAACGTTTCCACGGTTTCTCATACCTGTTTTTATACTCCCAAGGATTTTTAGGCTCCACCTCCTCGTGATGATGAGACCTTTGTGAAGGTCGGAGGTGAAGCTGACCATATGGCCCACAGCCTGTCAGTTTGGTATCACTGTCACACTAACTGTGATAACCTGATAAGTTGGTGTCGCTGCTGCAGGTTCTGTGTCCTGTGGTTTTATTTTGGAAACACATCCACATTTTTGTACCAAGAAGTGTATTTTTCACAATAACAAGCACATAATGGGCCCTCGTGAGACCTGATACCTTTCCATAAACCATTAAGTATAAAATTTGCACCAGTTCAGCATGTGTGAGAGCGATAGCAGCAATCTTCCAGCTCATCATATCGGTTAACGATTACAAATGGCTCTCTGGTAACACACTTTACTCCTGGAACCTGATTCATGAGTTTTTAAAAGCGGCTGAAAAAGATTCTGGGAGACTTCCTGGTTTCTGTCAGCTGGAAAACCTGCATTAAAAAAATCTGCTGATCACATTTCCTCCTCGGTTAATGCTGAAAAACAACAAACTTCTCTCCTCAAACTCAAAGTCGTGTCCAACTTTTTGCTTCTCTGACATAATAACTGCTTTGTGCGTATTGTGTTGTGTTGTGTTGAATGTTGCCTTGTCCTGCTCAGTCCAGCTGCTAAAATCCATTTTCATGAGACGTGTATTTCAGGTGATGCTTTGTTTCCTCTCACCTTAAACTTGTTGCCGACGCTGATGAAGCTGAGTTTTCCCGCCTTCTGCTTGACGTCTTTGCTGTTGTTGCTGTTTTCGAACAGCTCGCGGACGAAGCGGTCCTTGGACTCGCTGACCAGACACTCCAGAGACATGTGCAGGGCGTCGTTGTTCTTCTCCACAAACTTGGTCTGAAAGGGGGACATTTCCAAACAGGATTCAGAGCATGTCCTCCACCTCCGGAGAGGCTCTGCGCTGTTCGGCCGATCAGCTGAGAGCCGCTCCGTTTTAGGCTCAGCATGGTGCACGGGTTCAATTTCAAAATCCTGCTGTTTCTTTTTCAGATTTCATTTTCCGGTTGGTTGTTCTACATGACTTTTCCTGCCACTGTCACCTCGGCTCACTGTACAGGTGAAGGATAATTCTCAAAGCAACAAACATCTGAACACAGAGCGAAGAGAAAACACACGGTCTCCATTCTAAAGACAGAGCAGCAGCAGCAGCTGTCCGTGGGATTTTCTGTTCCTCAGAATCTAATCTAATCTAGTGGTCACTTGCTTTCATGTTAAGAGCTGTGGTCAGGAGTGTTTTCTACAGTCCACTGATCAGAGAAAATAAATCAGAAAAAAATAAATCATTTCATGTGACATTAATTTCAAAAACGGCTCCAGGGAAAGCAGAGCGGAGGGTTGGTGAACGCACCGTCTCGTAGCACACGGCTCCTGCAAAGTGTCTGATAATAAATCCCTCATCGTCCCTCACGTTCCTGTGGACGGCCAGCTTAGACTTCCTGGGTACCTGAGGGACACACACACACACACAC
The DNA here is from genome assembly GCF_017976425.1 of Toxotes jaculatrix. NCBI lineage: Eukaryota > Metazoa > Chordata > Actinopteri > Toxotidae > Toxotes > Toxotes jaculatrix. The sequence continues at coordinate 1,213,805 of NC_054412.1, forward strand.
GCACACACGCGCACACACACACACACGCACACACACACACACACGCACACACAGAGTCAATCACATGTGTGAACACTCAGCAGAGTCCCTGAATATTTTTCATTTACAGTGACACACTAATTCCCCGTCCTGTCAATCAGCCTGGGCTGGAAATGAAGATTAAGAGTCAGCGTTCAGTAATTTAACTGTCAGCTACACCACCAGCACCACCAGCACCACCACCATCACCACCGTCACCACCGTCAGTCTGAGGCTCAGCACCGAGCTTCACTGAAACAAGAAAACCCTGATCGTACACGTAATTGATCTTTTTTCTTCTTTTTCAAGCAAAAAAATTCAAATATTTTCTGGTTCCAGTCAGAAAACTGGGCTTGTTCTACAAACTGAAGTTTGATCTTCACCCTCCTTAAAAATCAAACTGGTAGATTTCCATAACAACGGTGAATTAAAATGTGTTTTACATCCTATTTATCTGACTTCAGTCTCTCACCGTCAGACGGAAGTGGTCCTTGTGTTTGTTGTGAACGGTGTCGGTAAAGTGCTGGTCGCTGGGTTGAGGTAGTCGGTTCTCCTCGTCCAGGATGTCCAGGATGCCGAGCAGCTTGGCCTCCACCAGGTCTGCGGAGGAAGCAGGAGGAGCCGTGAGAAAAGCTACGACGCCTCTGCGCCGTTAATGAGGCTGCTGCGGATCACCTGAGGCCGCCGGGCAACGCGACAAATTAAATCCAGGAGGGGCGATGTAGGCGATTAAAAATCTAAATGAGAGTTTAATCGAACAGGAAGAGGCATGGAGATTATAACAGGTCCTCCTTGACCTGACCTGATGGAAGGCGACGGGGGGAGCGGGGACAATGTCACCTAACTCTAATTAACAAATACTTGGTATTACCGTCACATCTACAGTGATACTACTACAACTATACTGCATGTACGGGCCATGCTCACAGCTGTGGAGCTGAGTTAACACACGTTTGTATATATGTCACTTGTTTGTTTGTTTCCCGTACAGATGCCTGTGGCGTCAGACAGAGGGAAGAGAGACTGAGGATGAGAGATTACCAGAAGTGATTCATTAACCACAAAGATTCAATTAAAAGATCAAATTTGTTGACTTCCTTTAATCTGCAACTGAAATGAATACAAACGATTCCAGAAGCTTAAATTAATTAATTTCAGTTTAAATTAATAAGTGCCCCAAAAACTTCTGAGACCCTAATAAAGATCATTTAGCTTTTTCTCTCCGGTCATAATCGTTTTACATCTGGTTACATTCAGCTGATTCCACTGAGACACAAAGACACATCCTGGCGTCTCTGCATGTCCACAACACCGGAGCACACAAACAACAGGAACACAAACAAACATGTTTCACTAATCTACAGTTTTGAGCCAAAGAACAGAGCTCAGTGTAAACAGTCTGTGCTGGCCCGACCCCCCCGGCCCCCCCAGCTGACTCTGCTGTGGTTAGGCATCTTATATTGATGCTGTTTCACGACGCTGGACATCAGCAAAAAGCACAATTAGCCTCCTTCACCTTTAATCCCCTCTCATCCATCTCCCTCCATGTTTATGGGCTAATGAGGACACATTCCCGTCAGGACAGTGGTTCACACGCTCGGGGGCTTCATCACTTCACGAGGCGACGGGGGTCAAACTGTGGAGGGGCAGCTATCGTAAAACAGACGGCTCAGAGCCTGCGGTGCACTGAAGCCACTGATGAGCAGCGACGCTGCGGCTCATGGCTCATAAACACAGACAGCACCACAGAGTAAAACCAGCAGCAGCCCCCAAAACCTGCGACAGAGACTCAAGAAGGGCTGATGGGAAAGAGCATCGGAGGTGAGGTGACTCTGTTCTGACTGACACATGATGAAACGCAGTAACACAAATGGTACAAAGTCAGGAGTTAATCCCAAGACTTAGCTACAAAATCCTGAGTCAGAACCAGAAAGTTTAAATTCATCACAGCTAAGTCGTGAGTCAAGTCCCAAAACCGGGAGAGTCACAAGTCAAGACACGGGTCAAGAGCAAGAAATCCCAGGAACAGACAGGAGAGTCCTTTTTTCTCTTCCACTAATCGTGTTTGAGCTTTCCCTAGTTTTTTTCTTCCTCAGCCTTTGTTGGATTTTAAACAACGGCCAGAAGAAATAGTGACATGAAACAAAATCTACACACAGTCCACAGCACAGGACGTCTGTCTAAGCCTTTAATTTGTCCCAAAAGAATCAGTACGTTATTTATTGGTCTGAGAATTCTTCTATCTGCACGGCATCGTCTTCACAGAGGCTGATTACTGAAACCCATAATGAAACACATGCACTAAACATGTGCTAAACATGTTTCTAAAGCATCGAGTTCAGGTTGAAACCAGAAAGAAAGATGTTTTATCAACTTCTACACAGACAGAACAAACAGATCCAGGAGAATTTAGCTGCTAATCCTGCCACTGTCACCTGAAACATCTAAAACACACAGAGGGAATCTGTTCAGTGAGGCACGAGGAGGACCTGCTTCTTCTTCTTCCAGCAGCTCGAGCAGTTACGCACATTATGTTCCACACATCGGTGAAAATCACTTATAACAGAGAAAGAAAAGAGAAGAAGAAAAACATTCAGCACCTCTGCAGAGGAACGCTCTGATTCAACAGCACAAACATGGCAGATGAGCGGCTGCAGCTGCTCTGAATGCACAATCACGAGTGCAGCGTGGTGAGTGGCATCTTCATACCTATGCAGTCCTGATTGTCGACATAGTGAACCTCGTTGACTCCGAGCCCCTCCCTCTGGTACAGCTCTTGCTCCTGGAATGCAAACGAGATATTTATAATGAGAAGCCATAACGATGTCTGCGGCGTGCACGCCATTCGTCTAATGAGGACGGGGACGCCGCGGCGGCTCCTACTGGAGGGCATTGGAGCTCGCTAACAAATGGCACTTAGAGCAGGCTTTCTGCTATTACACTTTCATGCGAAATGAGCATCTAAAGGTTACGACTTTCATGCGGGACGGTGCTAACGGATGTTTGGGCGAGTTGAGCAGTGAGGGATGAGGAGTTTCAAGGTAAAATGAGGCGTCTAACATTTGGAAAAAGCCACCGATTGTAACAAAATGAAAGTCAAACACAATCCAAAGTACCCTTTACGCTGCCCTTTTCCGGGGTATTTGTAATAATGCGTCATTCTCAACAAGTTTTCCAACAAAGTTCAAACAGATTTGGCCTGAGTTCTGTTGACAGGTCAGCTGATTGGATATTGATTGTCCTGATCCAAAACCTTCATTTCTGGGACTGAACAGTAATTACAGGACAGTCTGACATCTGAGACCTCAGGGCCGTCAGCTGAACATTTCCTTCACTATTCACTTCGTCAGAAACGTTGCTCCAAACGACCATAAAGCCGCTCTGCAGGCCGCGGCTCTGCGAGGTCGACGGCTGCCTGATGTCGGTGGAGGCTGGAGCACCTGAGTGCTGGCCAGTTCGTTGTGTGACGACCTCCAGGTACAACAAAATTATGCATCGAGTGTTGTAATTTTTCAAAACAGAAACGTGCTGTGATGGAACATTATGGGCACGGAGAGCGTCAGCCTTCATGTGGACTGCTGCTGATGGCTGTTGAAGTTGAAGCTCTCTGCCTGTCCCTGCAGCTGTTTGTTATTTTTTTAGAGAAACATATTTATAGGATATAATCTGCCTGCTTTTTTTCCATCAAGAAAACTTTCATACATAAATGAAAAGTCATCTTTTGGAATCAAACCCTCTCTTTTAAAAACAACTATACTTTAGGTTTTATGTTTTGAGGTGTCTGAGTTTGGGGGAAATGAGTCTGAAAAGAGAAATCTAAAATTTAAAAATGGACACAGCCTCTAAAATAAAGTGCTTACAACAAGAAAAGCACTTTTATCAAAGCACAAATCAAAGCCCCGCGTCGTGCCGAGCTGTTTGCTTTGATTTGCCGGTGTTTGTACGAGTTGGCTGGTGGATCTGAGGCCGTTGACTTTGGCTTTTCTTTCCCCCAACATGGAAATGTACTGCAGACTTTCTCACGTCGCTCTCACCTCTTTCAGGATGCGCTCGTTGAAGAACTGCTGCAGCTTCTCGTTACAGTAGTTTATGCAGAACTGCTCGAAGCTGTTGTGTTCAAAGTACTCTGCACAAAATCAGACAGAAAGTTAAAGATGCTGCGTCTCCGTCAATCTAACAAGTTAATATATAGAAATACAGCTGCTCCTCTGATCCCTGAACATGTATGTTAAGTATATATTCCACATGTGACGTTTACCTGTCAGGTGTCAGTGTGGCAGCGATCAGGGCTTTTGAGGGATACTCACCAAAACCAGCGATGTCCAGGACGCCGATGAAGTTGGCGGAGGAGTCGAAGGGGAAGCACTGGTTGACCCTGGTCACCACGTGGTCGAACAGGCGGCTGTACACGGCCTTCGCCAGGGCGTCCCGAGCGTTGTTGGCCTGCTCGACTTTGAGCGGCACTCTGGAAAGACAGGGAGGAAAATCACAGGTCAGAGTAATGTACAACGTCCCGATGACTTAAACAGAGAGAATCTTTCAGAGGATGTTCTTTAGCTGGTAGAATATTATACATATTACATATAATATATACAGGAGGATCAGATTAAGTTGAACCACTTCAAGAAGCTGAAGTGTCAATTAAAGCTGAAGAACTCGAAGTTCAAGTGTCACTCGAAGGCCGAAGCACTGAGGGAGCTGAAAGAGTCTGTCTAAAGTTTAAAAAGCACAGTCGCTGAAAATGGTTAAAGCTCCTGGAACAAAATGATCTGAGCTCACTTACTAACTTTCCTCAGTGTGTAAACATGAACCCGTCTCTGGAGGATAAAACGGGTTTAATCTTTTTCACCTGCACATCAACACTGTTTAAACAAAGGGAGGAGAGAATGTGCGGCAGCGGCCATTAAACGGTGACAGAGCCCATAACCTGCAGCGAGCCGTGTGCAGGTGCTGTAGTCACCTGCGACCGACAGACAAAAGAAGTTCAACAGCAGCAGAACAAAGGAAGTGACCCGATCGCAGGGGCCCGATAAAATGTGCCGCATTAATCTGCTGCGAGGCTGAAAGCAGGTCCTACTCCCAGAATGCACCTCAGCACGACTGCAGTGCACTTAAGGACACGAGCGGCACACCACCTACCCGCCTCCCCCTCCCTCCCTCCTCTCCCTCGGTGACAAATTATCTCCTCCACACAAACCTTTTTAAACCACATGCGACCTCATGTGAACAGCGACGCCTGGTCCCTGTAGGCGCCTCGCCACATTCTGCTGCGATGGAACGACTGACTGCGCGAAGGGCAGAAACCCCAGAACCTGCACTCTGTAATTTACTTCTAACTCAGCACTCTGTGTGCATTCCCATCAGAATTCACCATGTACCGTATACATACATACATACGTCTCATTTTTATTCATGTGTGGATGTAAACAAGGCCCGCCACACACTGTTCCCTGTTGTCTGGTCTGAAGTGAATCCACAGGAACATAATCCTCCTGTCTAACACGAGCTGCACTGCTTTGTTAAAGGCTCTGCTCAGAAACTCCACCTGGAGTTATTTTGTTCCACTCATGTCGTTATTTTAACTTCCACTTATTTTTATGAAGATGAAGAGTAAACATCACGGAGGCGCAGCTCTGAGCGTCACACTAAAAGTGTTTCAGCAGGTAGACAACGTAAGAGCCACAGATCAAACACTCCCACGGCTCCTCACCTTCACCCCTGCCCTCCCTCCATTACCTGCCATGTTTAATTCATGCCGCCGTCTCCTCCGAGCTGCGGCGTCGCAGCCAGAGGTTTTAATAGTGCGGTGAGGCCTTCTCATTTAAAAACCCAGAGGTCTAAATGCCAGGGCAGCATAATGTCAGAACACTAATCGTACAAGTATCCTAATATGTATTCCCAATGCGCCTCGGCACCGTGGATGTTTTCCTCCCTCTCTCCCGGTGTAATTACTGATGTGGCCGTTTGTAGACACAGCGCTCTGTGAAGATGCCTGCTGCTCTGCGGCTGCTCGCAGGCTCCGTCCTCAAAGACTCCGACCAGAAAAAACTTTTCAGCCATAAGAGAAACGTTCTGATGTGTAACAGAGAGATACTCGAGCTTTGTATTAATATATTCTGACTCTGTTCTGCTGCACTACATCACACGGCATTAAGCTCATCTACATATATATATATACACTGCTTATCCACAGGTTTCAGTGGAGTTCTCCTCTGTGTTCTATCCACACTGAGCTCAGGGTTTTGACGTTAAAACATTTCACTGTGGGAGAAAAGCACTGTTTTAGGAAAATGACTGACTTCCACAGTGTTCACCCTCTTTGCTAAAGCCAAAGAACACACGTGCTGAGGCTTCAGCCAAAGAGTGAGAATGATTTTTTATTCATTTCAGAGCTTTGAGGAGGGAAACTACATGAACGTTGGTTTCTGAGACACTGATTGTGTTACGAACCCTCAGCATTTCCCCTGCACACTCTCAGAGGGCTCCGGACTGCTGCTCAAAATTCAACAGTTTTATAATTTTACCTTCACTCAGCACAAACAGTGTGAGTGCGACGTGTGTTGGATTGAGGCTATATTCATCTCTGACCCTGGACTCAGCCGCTCGCAGGAGATCTAAGGTGGAAAATGATTCAGAACACTGACTTAAACAAAGCAGGAGCTGGAAATTAGACGAACGTGCTGCGGCCACAGGAGATTCTGCAGGTGAGTTTAATGGCTGATGGACTGACGGACTGACGGACTGATCCCCCCACGACTCCCACAAGCTGTTAACTGCTGACCTCACCCGCCGGTGTCACCGTGACTGGCAGCTCCCACCATCTCTGCCCCCCTCCCCCCTTCCCCATCTTTTTGTCTCCTGTCTTTCACTTTGTCTGATGATCAGTCCATCACCGCTCTAACACTTTTATCCAAACGTCATATTATCCCCTCTTCTCCATCTTCCCTCCTTTGGTCTGTCCCATTGTTCTCTCCTTCACGCCTCGTCTTCTTTCTTTAACATCTTTTTCCTTCATTTCTTCCTCAAACAATTTTGTCTCCAGCACTTTGTCTTTCTGTCACCAGGTTCAGTAGGTTTCCAAGTTTCTAAATTAAATCCTGTTTTAATGATTGACATTTCATTAAAATGTCAGCGAGTACATATCTGTCAGTTACGGCTCTGTGGATATTCTGAAGACTGGATGATGAGCGCGGACGTGACTGTGACGTTGCTGTAAATCTGCGGTTACCTGCCTTACACCTGACTTTCATCAATGAATCTGTTTCTGTCTGCTGCTCATTCAGATTTTGGGTTTTCTGTCGGAGCAGCAGGACGAGGCCTGTAAAGGTGGGTGGCAGCACAATGCTGCGTTTACACAACCAAAAATAAAAACAGAGGAAGAAGCAGAAGCAGCTTCTGCAAAGTCATCACATATTCCAAATATCTTTTATATATATGGTTTCTTTGTTGTTTGTTTGTTTTTTTTCATGTTTTCTCTTTTAAATAGCAAAACATCTCACAAAAGCAGCTGGAAACTCATTCAGTCACTCAGATCAATCACAGACCTCTGAGTGCTGAAAGCCGCCCCACACAAAGCCTGTCAGAGACAACTGAGGAAACCCAGAGGACGACACACTGGACGACAAGCAGACAGTGATTAGAGTTGTGTCTCCAGACGATCCCTGGAAAAACACACAGTTCTTACATGGTCTTAACAAAAGAAATCTGTGGATATGTAAATGGTTTGGTCTATAAAACATCATAAAAGGGTGAAAATGCTCGTTACAACTTCCCAGAGTCCAAAGCGATGGCTTCAAATTCTGACAAAAACCCCAAAGATGTTCAGTTTGCACTGAGATAAACTAGAGAGAAGCAGCAAACAGTCAGAGACGAGGAGCTGGAACCAGTCGGTGACTCCACGCGACTCAGGACGCTGACGGTGTTTAGACATCAACTAACTAACGGACCCAGACGGGATCAGTCACATCAGTCATGACTCACGACACCTAATCATATTTATAATTGGCACAACATCGACTGTAACGTGTGTCGGTGCAGATTCTCCGAATCCGTGTTATCTGTCATTAGACTTTTCTTCCAGGACGCTGCCGTGACCCAGTCAGAGTCAGTCTGCTGTTAACGACGGCCTGAATTCAGATTACGTAACCCAGAGTGTGTTTGGCTCCCACACAGGAAAATAAATTGTCTTGCTAACGAGAGTAAAGTGTCTTCTGACTCCTTCGCAGCAGAAACCGGCCGACTCAGTCTCATCCAGCCTTAAAAGCATCAAAGGTCCCTGACAGCGCCGGCGGAACAGTGAGTCAGTCTGTTGACTTGTAATTACGGGACTCAGGTTTGAGTGCCTCTGCAGGTGCGTTATGCATTTACTGCGTTATTTGTTTCATTTATTCTGAAGGGTCTCATCTCGCAATTAGTCTGGATCTCTCTGACCTGACGCGACCGCTCCAATAAGGAACGCAGCATTCTCCATTCATTTGGAAGCTCGAGCACATACGTGTGAGAGCGTGACCAAAGCGTTCCCAGGCAAAGGAACTCACAAAGGTGCTTTTGTATTGATGTTGCACTGGTATTCATCTGATGTCATTACATCTTCCACTGCATCACATTCTTCACTCTTTTATTGTATCATGACTGAACTTGAATCCAAATCAAAGTGGAATTAGATCAACGCCCTGATTAACCCCCACCCCCTCACCCACCCCCTCACCCACCCCCCCACCCACCCGCCTCACTCTGTGAGCGTGTTTACGAGCACACAATGAAACCAGGTAACACGGGAAACAACACGTTCACTTGCATGTAAACACACTGAGTGTCGCTCTCTCCGGTTTCAGTTTACTTCATTGTCACGGCACATAATTAGATTTCTGTTCCCTAAGTGTGCAGAGCAGAAAATAATAAACAAATAAAGCAAACAAAAAGACAAACATCAGTTTTTCATTCTCTGGAAATCTCCATCTCCCCCTCTCAGCCCTGCACCGCCGTCTGCGCTCCTGCTTACATAACCCACAGAGATAAATAAGCAGCTTAGGTGCAGGCTGCTGGCAGGAGTCCAACCCACAGAATTCACACGCCGTTCTCGTTTCATCCACTTTTACCAACTGTAAAATTAAACATTAACCTGTGAAATGTTCATATAAATAAGTGGCTGTTGTGCTACGGTATAATGCAACACGGAGTCAACCTTTATCCCGTTCAGGAAATCTGTGACGTCGGCTCCTCTGAACATTCGTCGTCTACGTGGGAGAAATTCACTCAGGAAATAAGGTGTTTTATGCTCGACAGCCCAGGACACACTGCTAACCGGTGAGTAAGCCCGGTGCCCACAGTGCTGAGCTGCTCCGTGACATTTTCAGCGGCTGATTTGCTCGGGACAGAAGTGATTTCAAAGACACCTGCCCAGCAGATGATTGACAGCTCTCTCCCTCCCTCAGACATCAGCGAGAGCTCTTCCTGCACCTGACAGGACGGACTCACCACTCTCTGGGCTGTCACGAAAAACATGTGGCAGCTTCGCCGGAAAGGTCGTGAAGTTTCTCCCAAACTACTCACTAAAGTTTTTTTTTCAGATAAATTTAAGTCTAGATAATGATCACACAGTTTCTGAGCCACACTTTGTTCTGTTTATAAGATTCAAGAGGCGATGAATCAAATCATCATCATCATCATCATCATCATCAAAATGCTGCTGAGATCTCAGAGGTTGGATCACTGTCTACATGATTTGGAGCCTGTTCAGAGGGTTATTGTCTCACACCTACTCTCATATTCACAGCTGTAAAAAGAAAAATCTATTTCTATTCCAATCAATAATTTATACTTCATTAAAATAAACCAAGCACACCCAGTATTTACACTGCGGACAGTCCCACTGTGGAGTCTGACACGTTGGACTGCATCTCCCACAAAACTCAGCTTCACTGTGCAGCTTCCCGTCAGGCCTCGTCCTCTCTGAGGGGACGAGCGTGCTGGGAAGGATTTTTTCTGTCCATCCAACCATCTGCCGTCAGCAGAAACCTGCTGCCTCCCTGCGCACAGAGGAACTTTTGCTTTCTCAGTCAAAGGGTTTTTCTTTTTGGCTTTCATGGAGAGAGGAGACATGTTGGAAGTGATTTTTCCCATCAGCTTTTCATTTCTTCCACCATCTGTCTCCAGCAGGAACCCTGAAAGCGCCGGACGCGTTTGCTCTGGAAGAACAGCGCCCTCTTTGGGTTTGACACTAAAAAGAAATCCAGCTCATTTTCTTGATATAAAATACAAAAGGTCAATCTCTCAGCAGCACTCAGAGCTGATAAACTACACTCACACTTTATTTCTTGATTCTGGTTTTCTCTCATTTGGGTCGACAGTGACGTACAGATGACAGGACACTGAACGTGGCAGGATAAATGCAGTAAACAGACGGATGAAGTGTCAGACACACGTCCGTTCAATGACAGAGTGAGTGACAGGCAGGGCAGAGTCAGCTGACGCCCAGAGACAGAGACAGGAAGCAGCTTTTTAATTCATCTGCCCCGGCTCCTCTCGCCTCAGATGAAAGAGGAGGAACAAACATTAGCGTGGGAGGTTTGAAATTGAGGCGAGTGGCTTGGCATTCAGATGCTCTGTGTCGGGGCCGAGCTGCCAGGAAAACAATCACAGGCTTTAGAGCGACTGAGTTCAGGCTAAATGCAGACGGGGATTTGGCTCGAGGGGCCGCCGCTCTGTCTGCCTCCGTCTTCACCTTTCTATATCTGACTGTTTGTTCATGGTGAATATGTGTTGATGCTTTAGTCATAATCTCCACCGAGGCAAGAAAACACATTTACACAGAACCGCAGCTCAGCGTGGACACCTGCCCGAGTGCTTACTACACACAGGACAACAGAAATGTTTACGGCTACAACTAATGGTCATTTTCAATATGGAGTCAGTTTCGTCCCAGAATCCCAAGGTGGAATCTTCAAATCACCGACGATCATTCGACTAATCAGTTAAATCAAATCAACTCGAATCATTTCAGCTCAGCAGGTGCTTTTCACCTGCACCTCTGACCTCCCCGCCTGTAGATGGCTACAGACGGAAGCCGATGCTGTTGCTCTGCTCGTCTGTAGGAAGAGCAGATGGAAACAGCAGACGTGAAACTGATGCGGCCGACAATCTGCTCAAAATCTGAACTTACTTCACAAATTACGTCACCGGGAAACATCTCTGAGACCGACGTGCTTTCATTTAAAGATTCAAAAACATGGCACAAGTACGTTCTCAAACAAAAACCAGTTTACACACACACACACACACACACACACACACACACACACACACACACACACACACACACACACACACACAACACAACTGTGCGAACTTCAGAGTGTTTTCCTTCAGAAGGAGGAGAGCGCCATATGTGCTCCAACATGCCACTTGTCAGATTTCATTTAACACAGTACATGTAACTTAGGCCTCTCACAGTTCAGCGTGTGGAGCGTCAGTGTCTGCAGAGAATTTCAATGTATGTTCAGAGGCTTGAAGCCTGATGATGCTGCTCACACAGGCTCCGGTCCTGCGTTTAAATCCAAATATTTCCTTTACACTGGCTGTCGTACGTCAACGCATAAAATATAAACACTTGAAATATAAAAGTCATATATGCAACATATCCTAAATATAAACATCTTTACACAGAGTTGATATAAACAAAGTGAACCACAAAAGTTTCCTCCTGCCTGAATATAACTGTGCTTTTATTCACCTTGCTTTTCTAAACAGGCAGCATTAATAACATTAGAGGAGGATGGATTCTATCAGCGTGATGTGTGATCCCTCTCAACCTGCAGCAAAGCGTGACGGTCACCTCCGGTTAAAGAGCCTGTCCACGGGACTCCTCCGGCTCTGAGGCACTGATGCTAACCATGAACACCGCGGTGTGTGTGATGCTATCAGGAGGCTGGTGCTGAGGTTTGGATGGTTACGGTTTGGAGTTGAAATGTTTATCGCCGACGTGCTCGTCAGTGGAGCTGCATAAAGACATTTTAACAGTTCCCTCACAAGCTGCTTCAGACGTCTGATTCAGTGTTTGGAGCTGAAATCTGAAAGGTCAGTCAGACAGATTCCTGAGCCATCTGCCTCAAAGAGCCCAGAAACTTTACATCACATCATCACAGTCACGCAAAAGGCACAACAACGCATCTACCTTACTATGTTAGACACAAGCGTTTGTGTCCATGAACAGGTTTCAGTGTCGGTCCCGAACAATCAAAAGCTTTTTCTGGAGCCGCCATTTTTCCTTAAACCCTCAATGATCACACAGATCTGCTCCATCAGCAGGAGTGTATCTGTGACCCTGCACACACGACAAAGATGCACTGCCCTCACTGAGGTTGTCACAAAGCCTTCTGGGAAATGTAGGAAACCACTAAGTGAAGTAGAAGTAGCTGAGGCCGGCTGAGTGGAAAACAACCTTCCAGCTACGTTCAATCACCTCTTCGACCTTTTGAAATCAAACTAATTCCAGCATCCAGACACTTCAGTCAAAGTCCAGATGACTCAGCACTTTGTCAGTCAGCCAGCTGTTTGATAACCGGCCGCTAACCAGCCGCTAACCAGCCGCTAACCCGTCCTGCAGCCGCGGCTCGGAGCCTCGGCTCAGATCGCTGTGTATTCTGATGTCAGCTGAAGTGAGTAAGTGTTTGCTCGTCTCTCTGGACAGTGATAACAAGACAAGCAATTCATCAACCATCTGCTCCCACCACGGTGTGTGAGTGAGCTTACTCATGCCTAAATGCATCCCTGTGGATCAGACCTGCTAAACTTGCATGTGCTAATAAGTCAGTGTGTTGTGTGTTTGTGCGAAGTTAGAGCTCCTGTTTCTTTACTGCAACGGTTCCCAACCTGAGGGTCGGGACCTTTAAAAGGGGTCACAACATAAAGCTCACATACATACACATATATGACAGCATATGTAGATAAGGTGTCACCTTCAGGTTTCTTATTCTGTCTGAACAACAGCTGAAAAATCAAACATCCAAAAAAATAACTCACACAGAAATTACACCTCTGATAACGAGTTTAACAAAGTTTACTTTCCCTTTAAAGATCGGGTGGTTACTTCATTTATATGCAAAGGTTCCTGACACCACAGAAGCTGAAGGAACGAGCACCATGTTGATATTAAACCTCTGTGTAAAGTCAGTAAAACCAGGTCTGAGTCTCCCAGCTCCTGTGAAGGTGGTCTTTACAGGACTCTGGTTCTAGAATTCTGTGTGTGTGTGTGTGTGTGTTTATAAAGGCAGACATCTTACTTGATGACCGTTCCTTTGGCGCCCCCTGCTGTTGTGAGCATGACCCTGGTGGTGAGGCTGACTCTCAGGTCCTCCTCCTCCAGGCCCAGCAGCTCGGCACAGTGCTCCAGAGTCTGACTCGACTGGTTCTTGATGGCGCAGCCGCCTGCAAGACGAGGAGGAGGGCAAACGTCAGTGAAGCCGCTGTTCCAGGCTTTAGAGGAGATGAAGTGTTAATGTGAGATGTTCAGTGATGTTCTGGATGGAGGCTGCTCTGACTCCGACCTCTTACGAAGGATCACGTGTGTGTAAAATATGAATGAAGTAATCTTTTTAAATCCCCCACATCTCTGCAACAACACACGTTTCCATGATGACTTATCGACAATCGGGCCTACGCACACCCCACACGAAGGTGAGGGCAATACACTGCGTTCATTACGTACGGACGCGCGAGGCATCGGCATTAAAGGATTCCAGGTGAGCGAGGGAGAGTCACGCCCACGTGCTGTGAACCAAGAGAGTCGAGGGAGAAGTGAACAAAGCCCAGGAGGAAGTGGGTGGGCTGGAGTAGAAGAGAGTGGAGCTGAGACAGTGTGAACTCTGTTCATCCAGAGATGAGGAAGAGAGGAAGAAAAGAAGGAAGAGAGGAAGAGAGGATCGTTTCAAATGTCAGTATGTGGTATCAGCTGCAGCTGAAGACCACAAAAGCTGCTTCAAAGGTTTGATCACTATGTAAGAGCTAATTAATTAGATGAGGATTATTTTTCACATTCATAAAACATTTCTACATTTTTCTTATTGTCAACAAATCCCATGAAAAAAAACGAAACCAGTAATATGTTATGTCAGTCTGTCTCTCAACACCTGTCTGTGGCTCTCAGCTCTCGTCTGTAGGTTCCATATTTACAGCTGTCTATGTCTCCATCTCCGTCTCGTCTGTCCGATCACGTCTTCCACTGTGCACTGACTGATTTCCTGCCACAAGTCTCAACCTCTGGAACATTCTTCGATGGCAGCTGCCTGTAAAGATCTGTGTTTCCTGGCTTTGTGTTAAACAGACATTCCTCTGTTGTCCTTCTTTGACTTCTATTTGTTTTTCCAAACTGAGACGAGCTCTTCCAGCCTCACCAAACACATATAAATATTCTTTATAATCTCCCTAGAATCTATATCCCGACTGGAAGCCAAGCCTGTCTCAAAAATTGGATGATTACCACCTCTGGCTCAACACATTCTCCTCACTTGCCGTAAAACACGCGCCATGATAACCACCCGCTGTGAGAACCAGTCTACTTAACAGACGCCCCGCCGCGCTTCCTCCTCCTCCCCGCAGAGGAAGAAAACGATGAGGAGGAACTGAGAGCTGAGGAACTTCACTGCTGAAGTTCAAAGAAGCAGCTTATTTTCATGCAAGCGGAGCCTCCCCGAGGCGTTCAGCCTGAAACCGCTGCGAGAAACCAGGCGTGAGACGGGGCGGAGCATCTCAGACAACCACACTGAAATATGCCTCTTGTAATGTAGAGAACAGTATGCTGCAAATAAGAGCCTGAATGGTTTTTTTAAACTAAGTAATTAACAAATTTTCCTTTAGTAAAAGTAATAACTGAAGTCAGAAGTTTCCTGTCGTGATTCCTGGGTTTTAATTACACATGAAAAACAAACAGTGACACCAACGGCAAGTTTTCAACATAATACAAAATCATTTATCACCGACTTCAGAGAGGGAGAAGTGAGATGGAGGGAGATGGAGGTTGAATATTACAGTGATCAATCAAAGAGCAGAGTCTTGAGGGATGAGATGAAAATGGCGTCTGCCACTTAGGACCCAAACTGGTGTGGCTTAGTGAGCGGAGGAGCCTGAGAGATGGATGGTTTCTGCTGCGGAGCAAATCCAATCACCGAGAGCTGCAGGATGAAAACTCTGCACGTCTGCATCATCGGTTAGAGATGATGATAAACCGTCCGTCGGATCACATCTGTGGTCTTTGACTTCAAATGATTTCTACCAGCTCTGGTGTAAACTGTCGAGTCTGGTTCTTTACCTCTGCAGACGCTGAAACCAGTTCACATCACGTCGGCCAATGACAGCGTCACCTCTGAGCTCTGTAACCATCTCTCAGACGCCGCCTCTGTGCTTCCGTGTCCTTGTTGTCAGAATGTACAGAATTATTTTGTTTGTTTTTCTGTTTACCAAGGTCGTGAAGTTCGCTTCCTTCAGGTTCCCAGCTCAGCATCGTCTCTGATAAAAGAGCTGCACGTCTCTGTCCCCACGCTCTGTCCCCACGCTCTGTCCCCACGCTCCCACATGTATTTATGTTTTCTGGAGATATTAATGAATAAGCCTCTTACATCTCAGTTCATTCCAGGTCTTCTTCACTGCATCACAATGTAAGCTGTTCAGATGTACCTGCTTTAATCCCACCAAGGACAACTTCCTGCACTCACCGCAGCGAGGTGGTGAATGGTGAGAGTGACGTCTGCAGCGGGAGGGAGACCGGCTTCATGAGGCTTTAACATTTTATTGATTATCAGTAATCTCATTAATTATGAGGCATTTTTATCATTGATTTGCGAAACATACTCGTTTTTAACGTTTAACGCTCTTTGTGCTTGTTGAATGTTTGAGTTCGGCTCCATTCAGACTGGATTTGTGTCGCTCGTGATTCTGTCAGTGATTTTAATCCTGTCTGAAAATAATTTAAAATCAGAGCCGGAGCTGTGTCCCTGTCTTTCAAAGCGGATCTCTGAGGTCTCTCCTCCGGAGGAGCTGCTCGTCCTTCGACTGTTTCTTTAGTAAAGTCTGACTTTTCAGGTATTTTCACGTTTTTTGGAAAATTGGGCTGCAGCTCACCTGATGTGCTTCCAGCCTCCTCGAAGTCGATGTTCCCGAGGTGCAGCACGCCGGCCACCACCCTGAACAGGTCCAGTTTCTCCGTGTCGTCCAGGCCGATCTTCTTCATGGCCACGCACATCCTGTTGAAGTCGCCGTGGTCATCCAGCAGCGGGTCCTTCAGAGGGCCCGACTTCATGTGCTGAGGAGGACAGAGCGTGGACAGTTACCGAACTCTGCCTACTTCCATCTGAGCTTTCTCTGAAGCTTCATCCCCTTTGATCTACCTGCCTTTATTCATTTCTTACATCATCTCTTTATTCAGTTTCCCTTCTTCTAACACACCAGCTTATCAGGTAATTATTCACCTTTTTTCTTTTTTTTCTTCACATCATTTCAGACCTTTGACATTCTTTCTGTCCTTCCAATTTTCTGCCAGATTCACTCTGATCCTTCATTTCTTCGCCTCCTTCCATCTGACCTTCCTGCCTCAATACGTACTTTCAGGTTCCCTCTTCTTTTCATTTCTCCTTTCAAACAGTTCATCTTCACTCTGTCTTGGCTATTCAGCTGCCCGTTATCTTTAAATTGGCAGAGAGGCCACAGAAAAATATTCTGCATCACTCAGAGCGAGTGTGTGACTTTGTCTAAGCAGCATTTTAAACATCGTCAGACTGAGCCTGATCCACCTGACAGGAACGTGATTATACTGAACTCTAAAGTCTAAGAAGCAGAATAAGCACCACATGACAAAATCTCAATCTGCAGCAGAGAGAAGGCAAAGCTGGAGAAGAAGGAAACACACACACACACACACACACCTGAATAACCCACTCAGGAATGTCACAGTCTGACGATGTCTGCAGGCTAAACACCAGCCACTCTGTGTCCCCTGTGACAGAATTAAGTGGAAATGAATTCTTCTGCTTAGTCGCTTCCGCCATTCAATCGGCTTCTCATTGGATTTTCATTAAGTTTTTTTCACAGAGGTTCATGAAGTCGAACCAGCGGCAGGAAGGCAACGTTCGCCGCAAAGCAAAGTCCTAATGAATCAACAGCCACTTCAGCAATTCAGCGAGCTTTTATTTAGACACCAGGAGCAGTTTAACTGAAGAAAGAACTGAGAAAAATAAAGTGTCGTTCAAACTCGTGTAAGAGCCAAGAAGATGCACAGGTGTCGGAGCCTGTGTGCACCTGAATTTCATGACTGTCCATCTGAACACATGCTGATCTGCTGAATGTTGGCAGGTTGATGTGAGCAGACACTGCTGAGAACAGTCCACACATTTTGTTTTTGTCTCGCGGTTGCTGTAGTGTCACTGTGGAAGCTTTTCTGCTGTGGTTTCCAAAGTGGCCGATTGTCTGTGGACACAGACGGCGGTGTGTATTTACTGCTGCACTGTGACATTCTGAGGAACACAGAACCAGTTCTACGTGTTCTACCCAGCAGAGGAAAGTAGGAAACCATACGAAGCACTCCAGAGGTGAAAGAGAGAGAGAAATCATGCATGAAGAAAGTCCAGCACACTCCGAGAGGATGTGAACTCAGCGGTGAAGCAACATTCACATCGATTTCAGCATCTAACAGAGTCCTGTAAGATCGGAGAGGAGGGACACCACATCACCTGGTCGTCCTGCGCGATAAGAGCCGGAGCAGTGAGGAGACATACAGCACATCATTTATCAGTGATTACAGCACAGAGCACCTGTGAGCACACCTGAACCAGATCCACTTTGCAAACAATCCTTTTGTGCATTTGCTTTACTTAACCTGAAGCACCGGACGGGAGGGGTGAGACTCCACCTTTTATTCTGTGTGAAAACTTTAAAACAACATATCTGTTTTCCCAAAGTTGAAGCTTGTCTTCTCTGACCTCGGTCTGAGGCTACCTTAAAGTGGATGTGGGGAACTTCTCTCTAAACCTGGATTTTATTGGATATGAGCTGAGCTGTCCTGCTGCCCGCTGCGAGTCCAGTTAAGCCACAAAGCTGAGGATTTTTTTGCAAATGCTGTTTCTGAAACCAAGCAGACGGACTTCAGAAAGCCAAGCTCTTCTGAGACCATTTCCCAGGACAAAACACGTCCTTATGTCCAACTGTTTGTGTGCTTTGTCGCTACAAAACAAGCCTCCCATTCAAACAGGCCTGCAGTGATCACAGCACAAGATGTGGGAAAATCATTCTCCTGCTCTATGTTTGTCTTTGTTTTGTGCAGCGTCTTTGCGTCCTCGCCAAATGTCCCCACAGTTTGACGCTCCTCCAGTTTCACCTACAGGGCTTTGCTGAATGCAAGTCAAGCTTGTCTAAGACAGTAACAGCTAACTTCTCTTTTTCATGGAAATCTTGTCTCATCTGTTTTTTCCTCGGCTGAACCTCGTCATGTGTGTTTACTCTGACAGATATCTGGTTGGTTTGTTGTTGGTTGGATTGTTGT
This sequence comes from Toxotes jaculatrix, assembly GCF_017976425.1. Classification (NCBI taxonomy): domain Eukaryota; kingdom Metazoa; phylum Chordata; class Actinopteri; family Toxotidae; genus Toxotes; species Toxotes jaculatrix. The sequence goes on from NC_054412.1 coordinate 1,232,349, forward strand.
GTGCAGAGTTCATCTGAATTTAATTTTGAGACGTTTGATTTAAAAAAAAAATAATAATTTTACGACAGTTCTACGAACAAAGGAAGCAGGATGTTTTCTCTCTGCAGGTCACTGATTCAGGTTAGTACAGAGGGCGTTTGGTTTATCAAAAATAAAATGTCTAAACATTTCAGATGGGTAAATATTTAACTCATCTTAGAACTTCTATAAAAGACAGTAAGTGTAGAGATAGAAAGTGTTTGGAGTTGATGCTTTACACTTTATATCTACACTTAAAGGTAAGTGGCCTGTGGAGAGGCCAGTAAACTGATCTCACAGTCCCTTTTCAATCTCCTGAACCATCAGGGTGAAATCTGCTCCTTAAACTTTATAGTTACAGCCTCAATTAAAAGCACATTTCTGCTCTTTGGTTTCGTTCACTCTCGGTTCAGTGAGAAGCTGCAGCAGAGTTTAATGTTCAGTCAGGAACAATGAGAAACAACGAAACCAAAACTATTTTCAAAAACCTCAGAGACTCACTCTGACGTTTCCAACATTTTCTCAGGTTTCAAGAAGTGAACTGTCAGATTACATCATGTTACATCTTAATAAAGTTAATCATCGTCTATGTGAAGAGTTCTGATGCTTTGTTAAACTTCTGTTCGTGCTGGTTTGGAACCACAGTACAAGAGAAAGAAATCCTGAAGCTGTAGCCAGATCCACTTTGTTATAGTTTATGTAGAAATGTATTAAATACTTTAAAATATATTAAAACAAATGATGGCATGTTATTTAAGGTCTGACAGTCTCACAGATTGGATTTTCTAAGTTTGAGAGAATGTATTGAACTTAATTATAAATCTATATAATTGGATTTATGGGTCTCAGCAGAATACTGTGCTCCAATCTCTTGTCCATGTTCCTCTTAATGGCTATAATAATTAATAATGCTGCACTGTGGGGAATGCCGTATACAGCCCCAGTAATGGAATACTTGTGCATAATTAATCAAAGGCCGAAGGCAAAGGAAGGAGCTCATTTCACATGATGAGCTTTTCTTATTAATGCAGTGCATTAGATGCCTTTGTGCTGCGCTGAGACTCTCCACCGGGCTGCTAATTAAAATGTTTGCTGTTTGAATTTAAGCATCTGAACTTATTCTGAAAACTATGGGATTATATAAGCAGAGCTGCTTCGCTGTGAGGAACATAACAGCACTGATGAAACATCTGAGTGGGTCTCTGTTGTTCAGGCAATCTGGTGCTGAGCTTCATACACACATGTATAACTACACACACATATTCACATATTCTCTGATCTATTATCTGGGTTTTCCACCTCAGCCGCTCGAGGAAAGAACACAAGTTTTCATCTTGTTTGCCGACGGATTTCTGCAAATCGAGTCTCAGTGTGAACGAATTCTAACGGAAACAAAGAGCGAGCAAGCGGCTGTAAACCACAGCGGTGCGTTTTATTTTGAAATCCCCTCAAAGTGCCAAAAGCTGACGCCAGAGGTTTCACTAACTTTCCCGAATCCAGCGTCATTTTCGTCCTTTTCAGCCGTTCCGCAAACAAAAGCCCCACAAATAAGATGTTTCAGTCTTTTTTTGCATTTTGAAGAAAAGCAGTGAAAAAGACGAGTCAGTAACTTCAGGCTGAATTTCTCGCTCACGCTCCCGAATGATCATTTATAATTATTCTGTTCAGAACAGCAGCTTCAGGTCAAACATTTCTCAAATGCTTGTCTGAAAACCAATAAGGAGCTCAGACCCAGTAATTGGAGAAATCGTCAGCATGATGTTTTGTACCGTCTGTGGATCCAGAACTGATCCATAAACAGTGTTTTTACTTTAGTTTCACACAGGCTGAGTTTCTTTAATTTGATGACTCGCAGAAACACAAACAAACATTTATATTTTCATTCAAATCAAGTCCCGTCCTCTTACGCTGTTTCCACTGAGAGGGGATTACCTGGAGTTACCAGGGCTCACCCAGAAACCAACGATCAGAACCACAGCTGACGAGTCTGCTCTGCCGTGATGAGCAGATGAGAGGAGATACTGAGCAAACAGCACGAGGACGAGAGGGAGAGAGAAGAGCAAACAGATCAGCAGACAAAGTGAACAGGTGACGGGCTGGAAATCAACCTGCACAGGAAAAACTGTGAGAGGGAAACAGGAACCGGAGCAGTAAAGCGGGATGAATATGCTGAGTCAGGCTTAACGAGGCACTAAAGGGGTTTGCAGGGCGACTGCTTCGTTTCTTACAGCCCACAGGGCGACGACAGCTTCCACTTTAGCATGAGCTCGTAACTGAGACTAAGAATAAAACACAGGGGACACGAGCACAGAGCCGACGGCCCTCGCTGGAGTAAAGTTCAGGAGCTTTCACAGCTGAACTCACAGGTGAACACACTTTTATCAGTGATTGACAGAACAACAGTCAACAACCACTGACATGACAGATTCATCAATTCATCAAAAGAAAAACCTCCACAGTCCACTCATCACCATCACGTCACCTTATTCTTCTGTGGCTCATAAAGCACAGTGAACTGAACTGAGTGAATGAAATGAGTCGGGATCTACTTTACCTCTGGGCTCTTGCGATTCTGCAGGATCTGTTTGTCTGTGTCTTTGGAAGCAAAGAAGCGAGTGCATCCTCTGTTCAGGTACTGCAGGACAGAGAGAGAGAGAGAGAGAGAGAGAGAGAGAACAAGATATCAGCAAAGCTTCAGAGAACAGAGCGACACTGAGCCTCATTCCACTACAATCTCAACTTTATTTATGGGACAAGTGAGTAAAATTCAAATATGAGGAGTGAAAACAGAGAGCAGATAAAAAACGAAGAGCACGTCTGAGGAGAGAAATCTCTAAGCTGGAAACATTTTGAACATATGATCTGAAAAGCTGTTTTTCATTGGTTGAAATGCATCCATGCGTCAAATTTCTGCGTTACTGAAGCTTTCGTGTGAGTGTGAAGGTAAACCGAAGGTGGTTACAGAAAATACGGCCGGACAGTCGCTGTGTGAGGAGCCTGTGATCATCAGCTTTGTCCCTCCTCCGTCTGAAGGAGGCGTTCACACGCTGTTAGATGATCCATCAGTCACTTCATCTGAAGCGCGCAGACACCTTAACGGTCCAAACCCACAAAATTACCTTTCTCCAGCCGGCCTCCTCTGCTCTAAGCAGAGAATCGAGGTAGAGACCACTCAGACACAAACTTCCCAGGCGTCCTGGGGAGGGGGAGAAAATGAGAGACTGGAGGCGGAGCTTATCGTGTTTGGAGAGGCGAGTCGTTTTGGCCAAACAGACAGAAACAAAAACTGTCATTACAGCAGAAGCTACAGGGAGGACTCCCTGCTTGTTCAGTTCTCTGTGTGTTCAGAAGGTTGCAGAGGGGAAACATTCTGTTTTGTTTTTCCTCCTCTGAAAACTCCTGTTCAATCTCTGCTCTTACAAACACCCCGAGGCTTCTCTACGCTGCTTTAGACAAAGCTCCGTGCTCTCAGCTTTTCCACCTGCTCATCACACCACACGATACCAGCCCCATAACGGCCACGCCCGACAGAGTGAAAGAATCGCAGTGAGCTGCAGGTGCGACGGCGGCCTGTTTTATCTCCTGTAGTGAGCGTGGACATCGTGAAACACGAAGATTGGTCAGGCGACGGTCACAGCGAGAAATCATGACTCTGACTGCTGAACAGTGACCGTCGCCAAAGAGAGAACAGCGTTAGAGAGGAATGTTTTTATAGCTGAAAACATCTCATGCTAGCAGACACACACACACACACTCCTCTCACATTTTAAACCATTCATTGCTCTGCTCCTTCAGGTCTTATCAACACTTTGCAGGTCACTTTAAACCAAACGCTCCTCACTCCTCCCTCTGACGCACTGAACAAAACTTAGTTCATCACTGCTGAGCTCCGTCCTCGGCTGCTGATCTTAGAGAGCGCTCAGTGACTCCGTCTTTACTCCACCAGCAGGGAAAACTGCAGATATATGAAGCCATTAGAAGCCATTGAACTGACAGTGGGAGGTGTAATAAGTTGCAGGGGGACACGGGCGGAGACCACAGAGTGAGCGCCGGCACTTTAAGGTCTGAGTGTGACGCAGGTGAGAACAGACTATTGAATTGAGATGCTGCCAGAGAAGGGATGACTCTGTAAAAAAGAAATTGCCCTCAAAAGATTTTTTTTTTTTTTTTCTGGTGGAGACGAGTGTGACTCAGCTGTTTTCTGAGAGAGCGAAGATTAAACCTGTTCGAGATCTGGTTTCAGCCTGTGGTCAAATAACAAATGAAGCACTTGGAAACGTCTGTGTTTGGCCTGTTGTGGCTGTTATTACAGATATTATTATACTTATTTTCATTCTTATTTTCCCTCCACTGCACTCAGTTAGAGATGAAATGATTAGTCAACTGATCAAATCAGCAGAATATCTTGATAATTGATTCATCTTCATCTTCAGCATGACTCCGGTGTATATTTGATCTGATAAAAGAACTTAGAGTTTATTTGTTGTTAACTTGTTCTAAAGAGTAAGAGTGTGGTTCTCAGGTACCGTCTGGTCTTTGTGCTCTGACGTTGTGCTGTTTCACTCTGACAGGTGAGACAGTCAAAGATCAATACCTCGGCCCTCGCTTTCAGCCATTCTCTGAGCATCAGCCACTTTTACTGCAGCCATTACTGCAGATTCCTCTGTTTGTGCCTGAATGTTGAACAGGAAGTAAACACGAGCATCTGATGTCCCTCTGACAGCTAATAAACACTGAGCAGCGTGAGCGCTGCAGCCAGATGGGCTCCAGCTTTAATGAAGGTCTGTGACGGCTCAGTGCTGCCCCCTGGTGTCTCTGTTTCAGTGAGGTTTTACAGTCCGACCCCAGCCCTGCAGTGTGAAAGTGTATGTGTGTTTGTTTTTTGGCTTTTATTGGCGCATTTGTGTGTCAACAGCTCGTGATTACAGTGATTTAGAAGATCCTGCTATGTGTGAGTGCTGAGTGTGTGAAAATGTGTGTTCTGAGACAGACTGAGGAAAAATGACTGACCTGGTCTGATCAGGTGGACCAGAGTAAAGTGCATCCACACTGAGCTGCTGCCGTTCCTCAGCTCTTTAAAACAACAGCTGCGTGTTTTACTGTCAGTGTGATCGTCTGGTGTTCAGCCGTGTAAAATATCACCAGATTTATTCCTAAAATCCACATTTTACTTTCTGAAAACGCTCCCTGAACCCTGCTGCGTCCACCCATCATCCGCAGCATCCATCTATCTCTCCATCTGTCCATCCATCCCTGTCTGATTCATGCGTTCATCCCTCTACATCAAACGTACAAATGGCCTGAATCTGCTGAGGCTTTCATACCCTGAACGTGTCCGGGGAGCTGAGGTGGAACTTCTGCCGGATGTCCTCGGGCGCTCCGGCACACAGTCGGTAGAAGATGTGGTAGTTTCTCTCCTCCGGGCTTTGTCTGCAGATCCTCGACTTCTCCAGCAGGTAGTGTGACACGAAGCCGCCCACCACGGCGTTCTGACAAGAACAACACACAACACAAACAAGATGTGTGCGTTTCCAACACTAAGATCCCTAATACACACCAGCACTGGGTCTTTAACAGGGATTTTTGTTGTTTAAATCAGTTTAAATGGAGAAAACTGCTGTTCATAAAGAAGGAAACTGGGAAATATATCAGATGTGCAGGAAATCTATATGCAAATACACTGATTTATGGCACAAATGCAGGTCAGAGACAAAAGAGAAAATGATACTGACTGAGGGAAACTGAGGCCTCATCACTGTTTTTGCTGTGTAAGCATCTATGTTGATCCAGAGACTACTGTGTTTATTTATGAATGCAGAGATATTCATAAAGTGGATGCAAAGATAAATACAAACAGTTCACGATAAATAACCCGAGCGATTAGTCATCATATTTAATTCATGACTCTTCATTTTCTCATCTGCAGAGAGAGCTCCGGAGACAAACTCTGTTTAAGTTAAAGTTTTTATTGTTCGCAGAATAAAATACCTTCTCGTTGAAGTGGATTTCCACAAACTTTCCAAAGCGACTGCTGTTGTTGTTCCGGACAGTCTTCGCGTTTCCGAAAGCCTCCAGCAGAGGGTTCGCTGCAGGGTTAGAGCGGGAAAACGGTGGAGTCACAAACACAGACTCACAACGGAAAAACAAAGGCTTTAACCGAAGCAAAGAGCAGGGCTGAACCTCACCTTCCACTATTCTCTCGTCTATGTCCTGACCTGTTCCGTACGAGGTTGTCAAATATCTGTCAGCAGAAACACACAGCACAGCAGAGTCAGTGTTACAGTAACGCTTCATGACTTCAGTTACAGATGGAAAATATTCTCTGACGACCTCGTTTGTGACGTTGTTGGATTTTATTGAAGGAATTTTCTGTTTTTTAGTTTAATCTGGACAAAACTTTAATCCCCTTTGTGTGTCTGTAGACGCGTTTGTCATCACTCGGGTCGTCCGGTGAACAACCAGGATGTTTGCATCTGTCTGAGTTTCAGTCTTTCAGTCTATGAAGCAGTGACACATTCAAAAACCCTGTGAATCCAGTCCAGTTAAAGCTGAGACACACGAGGGACTGAGACATCATAAAATAACTTTCAGTTGTCTCCCTGACAGCGACTCTCTCTCTCTGTGGCATATGAAGGTGCAGCGTCATCCTCACCTGAGCACAAACTTGGTGTTTTCGGTCTTCCCGGCCCCAGACTCCCCTGAGACGATGATGGACTGGCTCATCTTCAGGACCTTCATGTCCCTGTACGCCTTATCAGCTGGACGAGCGACAGACACGAGCAGCTGTTAGATTAAACTGTCCTCTGCGGCGAGGACACAAACCTGACCCCAGTAATCAAACAGATATTAAACTGCAAAACTGTTCATGATTCTTCTGCAATAACAAGACGCTGAGTTAGAGTGAGGAACTGTGGGATGTTCAGGGGACACTGAGGTGTCACTGCTAAACAAAATATAAAGCTGATCAATGATATATCCTCCCAATCAATTAAACGCCTAACCTGTTAACATGAATCCTAACTGTGTCACACTCAGCAGAAACATGAGAGATAAACCACAACAATAAACACGGATCCCACAGATTTCAAAGGCAAATAAAAACGCTGAGCGTCGTCTCTCACTCTTTCATTAAATGAGGCTTCACCTCAGTTCATGTGTTCGCTCACCAATGGCATACACGTGTGGCGGCAGCGTGCCCAGAGACCGGCCCCGGTACTGCTTGATGGTCTCCGGCGAGTAAAGCTTTGGGATGTCATAGTACGGGTTCACTGCGATGAGGATGTTGGCTACAAACGTCTGGCAGAGAAGAAGGAGAGGAACAGCGAAGAAAACTCATTATTTCATGGTGATATCCTACATTTCCCAGAATCCCACAGCAGCGATGCACCTTCAGTGCTGATAAATGGTGACAGTGAAATCACGCCCCTTTACTCAAACCCGATCATCAGCTGCATTTCTGAGCCGAACACATCATAAAGGTCTGAGAAACGTAGCTGTCCTTTGTCCAGGATCACCGTCTGTTACAGCTGTTACAGCTGTTTCATGAACCTCTGTACGCTGGTCAGGTGTTTAACCGAGCGCTCGGACTGGCCTCGTTAACTCGTAAAGGATCACATGATCATGTTGTATTCACAGGATTTGTTTCTGACGCAGTGTCCAGTTTATTAGGTAACGTAGCCAAAACGAACACCGTCTACTCCAACAGTGCAGCAGCTATTCCTGCTTTCATGGATGTTATCGTGTTCAGTGTGTTGAAACACTTTTAGAAAGATGTTGAATCAAATTTAAGGTTCACCCAATTAAAATTAATAAAACGCTGAAAACACTAAAATGAATAAAGCTCTGTAACACCTAAGTCTTTATGAAGGCAGGATTTACTGCAGAGGTAAAACCATAAACATGTCGGACTGATGTGAAAAAGATGGAGGGGTAATGTTCAGACGTTTACTCCACACGAGGCAGTTCCTTCTGCAGCCACCAGATGTCAGTGTGAACTGACTGCATCACCTCAGAGGAAGGTGAGGCTCAGGAGGGAACGCAACTGAGGACAAATTTCACTTCAGAGCGCGAGAGAAACTTTCCCTGATCTACCTGCACCCACTTCAACTTCACTGAAGATATCATGGAGTAAGTTCAGTAACAAAAGTAATATATTTCATTAGCTTCACTTCCTCATGTCAGTCACTTACATAAATTTTGTCTTTGCTGTATCTCACACGAACATTGTTGAGCAGAGTGGCTTCATTCAAGTACATCAAGGAACCTGAGAGACACAGAAAAAAAGGAACTGTAACGCACAAGATGCATCACTACACAAACACAAACACACAATGTAAAAAGCTCAAACCTCCACACTGAGAAACACTACAGGCTAAAAAAACAGGTCTGCTGATGAACATACTGCCTGTGTGGCTCCTGCAGCAACAATCTGTAATTTATTCTGATGGAAAGCAGAAATCTTGTGGAGAGAAGCTGTAAAACCTGCTCAGAGCGAAATCATGAGAGGACGGTGGAAGTTAAGAAAAGAGCAGAGATATCAGAGAAGGTAAATTCGTGATCAAACAGGCTTACAGTTATCCTCCACGTGTTTGTTGACATCATCCTCTGCAGGGAAGACCTGGTTGATGGGAGCCAAGAATGTCTGCAAGACAAAAGAAAAGAAAATGAAGAAAAAGAATCAGTAAAACATCATCAAGCTCCGAAACACAAGATCGAGTCTGTTCAGGTAAGTTTCATCATCTGAGGAACAAAGTCCATCAAGTAAAATCATCCTTTTTCCCATCAATCTAATTTGCTGACTCATTTACCAGCTTTATTATGAAGGAACAAAGTTATTTTGTAGGACGGTCCTCACCACAGAAGTTTTTTTTTCGGAACAAAATCACAGAAAGTTTTTGTCTTTTCATTCCTTTCTATTTCTGGAAATTGTTTCTTTCCGTTCTAAGATTATTTTAAATTTAAAAACCAACTATCCAGAGCCAGAAATATACCAGCTGCTGCTGCTCGACACGCGGGGGCCTGATGAATTATTTGGAGGCAGGAGGTAACAGGATCAGAGTGAAGGGAGGCTGGACAGTCAGAGGACGGTCAACACGTCCACAGCAGGGAGCCGTCACTCTGCATTATTAACCATCCAGCAAACCCACAGAATAAATAAGAAATATTTTATTCTAAAGTGAAGAATCAGATGAATAATGAATGAATAATACAGAGAGTCAAACACTGTGGGAAAGACTCTGCTCTATTATACACGTTCTATTAAATTTAGCCATTCAGTCGAGTTGAGGCTTTAAGGTGCCAACCCTGATGTCTGCTTCTGCTCTGAAAGCTCTGTGGTATTAGCTCCGCACACGTTTCACATTCTTCAAGCTAAAACCGACCATGTTGAACTAATACAGGAGGGTTTATGAGGACACATGTGACCTCAGTGTTTTGGAGCAGGGGGGTGTTGGTCTTGTACTTCTGTGATTTGCAGGCCAAACACTGGCAGCTCCTGCAGGCTCCAGCAGCCTCTCTCTGCGAGGCCGAGCCATTTAATCTGCCCAGTTAAAGAGGCGCTGCGGGCCCTCAGAGCGCCAAGGCCGCAGCGCCAAGGTGACGTACAGTCGATTCATTCTTTCCAGTGGTGGCATGTTCCACATTCTCAGCCCAAACTGGACGGATTCCACAACGCTGCGCCGCGTGAGGAGAATGGAGGGGAGAAAACAGGGGAGGAGGAGGAGGTGGAGGAGGGGGGAGGTGATGTAAGGCCCCAATAAACACACACAGAGAGAAACAGCAGCTAGGTAGGTCCTGAGACTGAAGCCTCAGGAAGTTCATGTGTCTATTTCTGAGTGTTAACTGTGAGTTACAGGTTCTTCTGTCTGGAATCATTTCAGGTGAATCAACGTGCAGAGACTTGTACCTCACTGAGAATCAGTAACTGTCACTGTGAACGTTAAAGAAACTCTCCCTGTTGGTCCAAAGAACAAAACTCCAACATCTGAAATGTCAGTTCAGATGTGGACAGTGTCTCACTGAGGGGACGTTTTCCTCACAGGCCTTTATATCGGTATTACAGGACAAAGAGTCCACCATTGTGAGTGATAGTATGACAGGGTATCATGCTGTCTCTCTCTCCTGACGTCCATCCCAGGAGGTCTGCCAGCCCCCGAACACATCGTCAGACACTGGCACAAACTGGCTGCAGCAGGACAGACTGGACATTGTTCTGACTCAGACTGTTACAGGCCTCGGCTGCAGCCCGGAAACTCGCTCTGACAACAGATCTGAGGAGGACAACTCTTCATGTTTCCACACCAACACAGATCTGATGGGGCTTTTTTGAGCAGTGGTAATTAATAAAGAGCATTATTACCCCAAGCTGAGCCTCCCAGGAAACACTGCAGCACAGGCTGTGTCGTGCCCTCAGCACACTACCTATAACATGCTTTAGGTTAAGGACAGTGGCTGCTTTGGGTCTGTCCGCTCCTTGGAGACAAAATTAATTTTACTCTATAAATTCATTCGATTCTATTTGTGCGTGAAAAATGACGGAGACGATCAAGTGACTGTCAGGTATTGCAGGAAAACTTTCTACGATTCCATCACAGGTAAAAAAAATAAAATAAAAATCAAGAAACCTTGGAAAAACTTACTTTACCACAGTAAATGTTCCACAGATGACGGACACCACACTCACTGCTAACACTCTGTGGGTCCTGAGACCTGTGTTCCCATTAAACAGTGACAGGCCTGTGTTTTATAGGCTGACAGTAAACAGAATTACTGAGGAGGCTCTTTGAATGGGAACAATCCGTCTCAGAGGCCTTCCGGGGGGACAGATGACCAAGACAGACACAAGGCTTTGGGCGTAACCGTGGCGACGGACTCTCAGTGACATTAAAAGCTCAGCTGAGGGCGATATGGCACCTGATCCAGCAGAAAAGTGAATTAACAGTGAGAGGGGAGAAGATATCAAAGACCGTGTGTTTGTCCTGCTGCAGAGAGCCACTTGACTTCAGATGGCACTGATTAATTTTGCGCTCGAGCACATTAGACCTGCAGGCTGTAAAACACAGGGCCTGCAGGTGAATCATTGAGTGAATGATGCGTTATTGCTTCCAGAACTGTGGCCTCTTCCGCATGAGATTAAGTGACAGATTAAATCATTAACACACTGCAGGTAAAAGCATTTTGGAAAAGGCTTAGCAGGAAACCAAAGCTCTGAGATCCAGGAAGGACCAGAGAGATTCTGTCTGAGCAGGAAACACAGACACTTCGAAGGCACCTCGCATGGTAAGTGTGTTTAGAATCTCCACCAAAATGCATTAAAGCTAAATAAAGTCAAATCCAGCAGCAGCTGCTGGATCTGAAGCCCCAGCTCCCGCTCACCTTCCCCCTCTGTTTGAGAGGTTCGATGGTGAGGCTGTCAGTGCCGATGTCCACTATGGTCCCCAGCTGGAACCCGTCCGTTGGGTGGGGCGCCCACACCGGCTTCCCATCCTCCATCGCACCGCTCTGAAGGCTCTGGAAAACACGACGCACACACAACAAGCAGAAACATCATCAGTTGTTTGTTCGTTTTTACTTCTTCAGTTCTCTTTTTCTTTTATCAGACGCTGACCGCAGAAACCTAATTATTACTATTATTATTATTATTATTATTATTATTATTATTCTTGCTGCTCTAACTTTTAGTAAAACCCTGCCGGTGGTTCTGTGAGGCTGCACTGAGGCAGCGCCTGACCTGATGGTGGCGCTACAGAAACATTCAGAGCATCACTAAAGTCACTGTGGTTTAATCCTCTGTGTCGCAGCGACGCGTGCACCACAGTTCACTCAGTCTGTGTAACAGCTGTGGAGACATTTCACTGAAACACGAAAACATAAGGGCAGTCATCACCAAACAGCCGGAGGGACAGGTGACCACAAACTACCACCATGTGTGAGACGACAGGAAAAACAAGCCACCAGCCCCCGGGACCAGAGAGACAGAGACTGTGTTTACATGCACACAGGGACACGGCTCAGGGATCAGGTCTCACATGATGTGGTACATTAGTCTCTGAGGTGCTGATCAATGAGAATAAATCCGATCACTTACTGTAACTCAACCAGCACCATGGAGGAGAGTTTACTGACGACGAGGAGCATCCCGACCCTGTTAACATCAGAGAGTCGGGGTCACTGAGCAGCGGCTCGCCTGCCAATAAGATCTGAGACACTGAGCCAAGCTGCGTCTTACAGCTCCCGCCTCACACGGCGGCTTCCTGCCAAACGGCTAACTCAATAACAGCACTGAGTTTTCTATGGGAACTTAAAATAATGACTTCAACAGTCGCTGCACTATCTGAGAGCCACACTGAGAGGCCATCGAAATCAATTAGGGAAAGTAAACCATTATCACTGGAGCACAATCCCCTCTTTTATTAGAGCAGCCAGACCAGTCCTGGAACCGGACGCTCCTGTGACGGTTTGATGTCTGCAGTGGTTCAAGTCTTCATCAGTCTCTAAGTGACACCGAGCAGTGAACAGGTCAGTGAAGCTGGAGCGTAAAGGTCACAGGTTCAAACACAGCGACGGTGTTTAGAGCAACAGAACCTGCTTCCTGCTCTGATCATTGGAAAACTGAGGATCAGGAGCAACAACAACATCTAACGCCACAGTGAGGAGGGTCAATATCCCACCAACCTCACCTACACTGTCAGTGTTATCTTTAATATATGTTTGTATGTTTGATGTGAGTCAATCTGAAACAACAGATTGTGTTTAATGATATAATAAAATATTCATTTATCAAAGTAACTCAAGCAACTAAAGTGAGTTTAGTTGTCAGATAAATGAAGTGGAAAAGTAAAGAGCACATAAATCACTGTGATGTACAGACCCTGAGTAAACACACGGTGGTTAATGAAAACATTCATCAGTGAGAGACACACACACACACACACACACACACACACACACACACACACACACACACACACACACACACACACACACACTCTGATCAGGCAGGTTAGAAACATCAGCAGGTCTGATACAGTCCAACTGCAGCACCATGAGTTATGAAAAGACAAGATCAAACCTGCTGAACACACTCTGCTCAGCCCACACAGCACCACACTGACACACACTGACACACACCAACACACTGAACCTCTCCTCCCAGCTCACAGGATGTGATGCAATCTCCTCCTGAGCCTTTAAACTGGTTTGAGCAGCAGCAGTAAAATCTGTTTGGATGGAAGATGAAGGCATCACCTGTGCTCTGATGTGGTTTGCTCCAGTTAAAGCTGCTGGGATAAACTCTGATTTCCACTGCTCGCAGCTGAAGTAAAAACACAATGTTTTTCATGCTGCAGTTCAAAGTTTACCCGATCAACATGATCGAAAACCTTCCATCTTCACATCTGAGAAGCTGGAACCAGAGAATACTTCTTATTTACACACATTACACATTTATACAGCTGATTTTATCCCCTGAAGTTTCACTCGCTCTTTCCTCGCTCTGGTCTGAAGCCGTGGCTCATTCAGAAAACCACAAAGCACCAACAACAGTCAGCTAACGGCAGAGCTGAGCCTCGGCTGCAGCTCTCATGATCACATTAATGCTTTTTTACCAGAGCCTTAAACTAAAAGGGCACAGAACTAATCTATTTCAAGCCACTGCCCTAAATATTAAAATCCTCTGAGCAATTTCAGCTTTGCAGCTAACGCGTGGAGCTGTCAGCGTCCTCTGGAACATTATTCCCATTAATATCCTCACTCAGGTGAAAAATTAAAGATGCAAACTGAGCTGAGGAGTGAGTATGTGCTGATGATTCCCGGTGCAGCCGTCGGAGCGGGAGTCACAGCGTGGCTGGCTCCAGCAGACACACAGGCATTATGCTAATTGGGCTTTCACTTTGAAATTGGTTTGAAGATGTTGCACTGGGGGGGGGCAGAGGATGAAGATAATCACCGGAGGGAGAAAAGGCAAATAAACTGGCTGAGTATGATCTTTCTCCTTTAGTCAAACAGTCAAGTGCGTTTAAAACAACAACCTGAGGGAATAAGAAGAGTTTGTTTGTTTTTAAAACCTCTTTCACTTCAGAATAAAACAACTTCTTCACTGCAGCTGTTTCAGTCTCAGGATCACAACACACTCACAGCCTCGCACACCTTTAAACACCTGCCATCACTCTGAACACCTGTAATCCCACACAAACAGGGAAGCAGGGTCTGGAAACAAAGGCACCGTTTACACCTGTGTGTGTCCACCACAACAGCAACAACAACAACAACAACACAACACAGCTTAGCTCGCTAACAACTATCAATACACTCACACAAACACATGGATGAGTCACACTGATGGACTTTCAGATGCCCTCATGCTGCTCCCTCATCCACACAGACCCGAGGTCAAACTGATCCGGGATCAGATTAAAGCCACAGCGGCTCTGTGTTTTCTGTGAGATGTGTATGTCCTGAAATCATCAATGACACCAACGTTAAACTAAAGCGTAAATTCTGTGCCATAAAAACACCATCACAGCAGACAGACCCTGAAGAGCCCACATCAACAGATCCCACCTGAGACGGATCCACCTTCACACCTTTAAACACCTGGTTAGAACGTGACTGCAGCCTCCGACCGAAGCCACGTCAGGTTTTTCTCTGGGGGGGGTGAATTTACAGGAAACCTGACTCATGATCGAAGGATTTCCTAAATCCTGGTCTCAGCCCTGCTTCCATAAATCTGGGGGACTTACAAGCACGGATTGTAAAAAGGAACCGTCAAAAACCTTGATTCACATGAGAATCCTGTCTCACGTACAACAGGAGCATTTATTAACGCTGCTGTTCTGAGACCTGACAAAACCCAGACTGAGGCTGAGACGATGTGCAGCTGCTTCCACAGGCTGATTTGTTCTAAACGTAACTGACAAAATGACTCTGACGTTTCACGCTGATGGATTTCTCCTTTTAAAAGGCTGTTGCTAAATGACAGAGAGGCCCCTGTGCCTTTTTCTGGTGTTTATGAATCATCACAGTTCACCGGGGCTGCTGGGAATACCTGGACACAGCATGGAGCTGTCACACAGTCACCGAACACACAGAGATGCAGCTACATGCCCCGACAGCGGTGTTAACGTCCGTGAGGGCGGCCTGGCTCTGAAAATCCCTGCAGCACTGAACTCAGCGAGGTCGAGATGGGAGCAGAAAGGGCAGCACTGAAAACACACTGTGTGTAGTTTGGACGCTTGAGCCGCAGCATCTGCTGCTTTGTGCGTCTGAGAGGACGACACATGTCACGGCAGAGGAAGAAGCAGCGCAGTGTGAATCGGCCTGCAGATGTGTGTGTGTGTCGGCCCACTCCTCTGCTGACAAACAGCTGATTGTTGGTTCTGTGCCGTGGCTCGCCGGGAGCTCGCCCTCGTGACCGTTCACCAGGTCACGTGGGGACCAGAGCGTCTGTGATGTGTTCAGAGACAAAAACCCCCGAGGGCAGATTGACAGAGCGGGATGAAGCCTCAGAGCCTGCTCTAAAATAAACTGCCCCGGCTCAGTTCTGTTTTACAGCACCGTTTGTTCCTCGTGTCTGTGAAGCTTTACACTCCAGCAGAAATAAAAAGGACTGTTGGATAAATGTGTGAGTGGACTGACAGAAAAACCATCAGCAGAGATCAATCCATGATCAGCATCACTGTTAGCTGCAGCTCCAGACATGACACGAGTTTTAAAGTTGGTAGTAGTACTATGATAACGAATGAATTCAAACACACAACAGAAATATGCTAAATCTGAATTTTAAAACATAAAAACAAGTCAAATCTGACAGTTACTTCATTGTAATGTGTTATATTTTAATATTACAATGCAGCCAATGAACTATTATGTAAAGCACATTTTGCATATCAAACAAGTTCATGTTAAAGTTTAACTTAATCATCCAAAAATAAAATGACTTTAGATGGAGGTAAAAAAAAATCCACCGACTAAAACCAGCACAGACCCACAGAGTGTCAGTGTCGGTCAGTGGCTCCGGTGCGTTCACAGACCAGGCAGACGTCGGCAAATCGTATTTCCCTGGGAGATAATTAACATCAGCGGCCGCTGATTGGATGATTTATTCTCTAATTGTGACAGAAACACCTCGCCGCTTCCTCTGACGGAGCTCATGACCTTTGCACAGCTGACGGCCCGATGACACGTCGCTTATCTCCACACAGGATTTCACAATGACTCAGTCACATCCAGACGCCTGCTGTGGTCTGAAACCTAAAGAGACTAAATCACTCAGATTAACTCATATTTCATTAACATGAACTGCAGCTGCAACAACTGGTCGATTAATCGATTAGATTAAAACGATTCATCAGGAAAATAAACAATAGATTAATCAATAATGAAAATGATAACTAGTTGCTGACCGGAACACAATCCTATGACACATGTAGCCTCCGTGGGTTTGTCCCTAACTGTGTCCTACCTCCTCAAACGTAGGACAGATATGAAAATACCATGAAAACCACAAGCTTTTATTAAACCTCACTAAACTCAATATTCTCCTTTTGACAAACGCAGCACAGGTGCTTCCACTGCAAACTGTGTGATCACATGTGATCTGATAATCTACAACTTTATCAGCCCATGTGTTGAACGAGGTCCTGACCTATAAATATAATTCATCTGTTGGATATTTAAATAAACTGACTTCCAGCTGCAGCGTCTCAAACGTCCACAGATCAACAGAAAACTCGGTTAGTCACAGTCACAGGTCTGTGGTCTGGTTTGGTGGATTCTTTGGAAACCTCCCAGTTAGGTCCAGACTCTTTTCGTGAATGCTACCCAGCATTCTTTTCAGCGACTCGCCTGCCGCCGCACCCACAGCACAGAGTCACCACAGCAGGGCGTGTCAGAGGCTCAGAGGATCAACAGGTGAGTCCTTTCACTGAAGCACACACGAATCTGGCCCAGATCGCTGTGTGTGCACGCGAGTGTGTGTCTTTCTGTGCTAGTGAGGACACTGTCTAACCACAGCCCTCACTCTAACACTGAACACAGTCTTTTCTCAGCTCTCGTCAAATGAAGAATGTTTACGTTCACCGTCTGATTAACACGTTATTATCACAGGTTCTTCCTCCGACACGTCGGCGCTGATCACACGTCTCGTGTCTGACTTCGGTTTTGATGATTTCAGCAAAGGTGTGGAATTTCTGAAGTGCTGATCTTTTACAAACTCGCTGTAAAACAGTTTAAAGATTGACAAGAGTCATCCTCCTCAAGTTGAAGTCTAACGCCAATAAAATGTGTCATGAGCAGCTAAATAGTTGTACATTACACACACGAACGCTTAAAGCAATGAGGAGGTGTTCAGATCATCTCTGACCATGTGCAGGTGTGTGACGTGTGAAGGTTAAGTTGTCACACAAAGGTCACGGGAGTCAGATCCGCTCACTCGCGAACAGATCTCCCGTGGAAACCCTCAGTGTTCGGCAGCTTGAGGCCCGTGGCCTCAGTGGGCGGAGCAACACGAGTAACCTCACCTGCAGCGAGCCGAGCTCGTCAGGATAAAGGCTGCACAGACGCTGGCTCTCAGCTGTGGAAGCATTCAGATCCAACTTTACACAATCTCACACGTCTCAAGACAATTTAAACGTCAAGTGTCAGGTTGGACGGTTGGGTCGGTTTATCACCTGCCAACAGTCCATGCTGGTTTCTTTCAGCCATGACCGCAGTCTTGGCCTAATCTTTTAGGTCTGAGGACATGTTAAGAATAAAGCGGTGACAGTGAGTGTCTTCTGTGTCCAATCAGATTGTCTCATCGTGAGACACTGAAAGAGGCTTGTGAGTTTTAAAAGTTAAACTCTGTTTCCTGCCTTGTTGGTCAGGGCTCTGAGCTGTCACTTCCTCTCAGAGGATCATTTAACAAGCCCGACAGAGGGGGACACTACACAGACGCCCCCAGAAGAAAGACAGGAAGTCTCGGCTCCACTGAGACACACACACAGAGGACAACAGGGAGCCGCATTAACATGGTTAGCCAAGGGCATCCTGGGAAATAAACACACACACACTGTGTTTGCATGAAGCGAAGAAAATCAACCTGAAAACTGGTTTCTCCTGTGGACGTCCTGCATGGAAGACGTAACAGATCTCATAGCAACCAAGTGTGGAGGTCCAGTGAAGAGCTGGCACCAGTAACAGCTAAATATAGCAACCAGGAAACATCAACAGAGAGAGAGATCTGAGACATCTGAGGACAAGTCTGCTCTGATGTGGATCTGACACTGAACCTGGACACAGACCAACCACACCGACTCAGTCCCGACCAAACCATCCGTTTATAAAACACCGTCAACTTTCACGTCCACAGGGGACGAGAGACTGACACTGACAGTATTATCCAAAACCACAGAAGTTTGAAGACAGATCTCAAACTCAACAAATCACACAACACAAGCGGCAGTTAGAAGTCCAAGGTTCAGAGCTGTAAAACTCTGGCAGCAGCTGAAACAAGTATTCCTGTGTCAGAAGTGTTAGAAGCCGGATTAACTCCGGTCAAAGTCCTTCTGGAGCAAAGCCACAGAAACCTAACAAGCAATGTGACAAAGCAGAGCAAGGAAACACCAGGTCGGGAAGAAATAAAACAAACATACACCTTCCTCACGCTTGAGGCGACAGCAGTAACCTCTCCAGACTAAATGCCTGAAGCACAGGAGGGACTGTCACCGTCTCACGATCAAACCAGGCCTCCTCCCAGAATCTCACTCAGAGAAGGCCTTGGTTTCCCTCTGTACCACGAGGCCTTGTGTTTCAAAGGTCAGCAACACGTGATCCGGCCGGGATCGGCACACAAATGGCTGCCCTCGCTGTTGCTACGGTTACGGCCCTCGCCACCATAACGATATAATGACTGGGTTGGGTTCATTTGCATGTCAACATGACGTGACGCGCTGATTCGCTCGCAGCTGAGCCACAGAGGCTGAAGGGAAAGTGCATGAAGACACAGGTCTGCTGTTAAAGGGAAGAACCAGCAGCTAAAAATACACAACACGTCTCCAAACCTGAGGATGATTACAGACACACCTCCTGACACAAAGGCAGCAAATCAACCACAAAACCACACACACATTCACCTATCTAAATATTTTTATGACGACTTTCAAAGTATTTAATCAGCTCATACTGATTCTGATTTGGTGAAACAAAGATGAAGGAATATTTCATATTTAACTGATTAACACAAAAGTTTTTGGTTTATCACCAGCTTCATCTACTCTTACACTCACTCTGTGGAAGTCAGAGTCAGTTTACTGTCCATAATGTTAATCAGCAGCTCTAAAAGCTTCACAGTGTTTTAAATGAGTAATTTTGCTTTGTAGACTCTGTGGATTTGACCTTGGTGAACCCTCTCAGCTGCAGGTCTCTGTGGACAGACCTCAGTGTGTCAAACACTCAGACTGAAACTCTGACGCTGCTCTCTGTGGCCTGTCGGGGCAAGAACCACACACTGTATAAAAGATGGACGTAGCACCCGCGACATCACCCATTGGTTTCGGGGAGTCGGTTTAGTGACCAAACCATGGGCATTTGAGCTGCGCCATCTTGGATTTCACTGAGAGTGTACTTTCCATATTTGGCGAAGAGGCGGTCACTCTACGGGTCAGCCGGCCGAGAACCGGGTCACTTAGCTCGGAGCAACCGAGCTAGCCTAAGGTTAATCAGCTAGGCTAACAAGCTAAGCGGCAGCTACACGCAGATACATCCAGCACACGACAGTCCCCGAGTCCGACCCGACTAGCTCGACCCCGTACGACAGCCACACACAACGTACAACAGAGATCATAATGACTGTTTCAGATAGAGAGGTTTTAGGTGGAGCTGCAGGGTTTGGTGGAGTTGTGGGGGGAAATTTATTTCTAGTCTGTTATTTAACTGTGAAACAAACAACGTTAAAAACATTATTATTGTCATTGTTATTAATGACACTAGAAATAATGATAATAATAACAATATATTAAAATGTTTAATATTTAATATTTACCGGCTTTCACCGCTGCCTCCATCCACTATCCACTTACAGTTACAGCAGCCGCTGACTGACGGAGCTGCTCTGTCCATGCAATGTCGGACTTTTTAAACAGGAAAATGAGACCAAATAAAACTGTAACCTAGTATTCACACAATAAACGGACTCTGAGAGCACGGAACACACCGCAGCAGCGTTCCTAACATTAGCTGCTCCGGTCCTCTATCTGTATCAGCAGCGACCAGAAATCGGCAACTAAGTCATAAGCTAGCGGCAAAATATGCTAATACATGCTAATTAGCGCAAACATCCAGGTAAAATAGTGAGAAATTTACTTACCGAAAAAACTGCAACACAGACTCCTTCGACGGTCGGTTAGTACAGTCTACACTACAACAAGCCATACTGTCACAGAAACCTATCCGAACATTGGCAAACAAACACGGACACTGCAGACGCTGTCAACCGCCGGAGGCCTCTGGATGTAGCCGCCTAGCCCAGCCGATGTGTTAGCAAAGAGCTAACTGCCAGTGTCTGTCTATGGGGCTGTCACTCAGTGTAACCACGACCCACCCACAAACACACACGGTGTTCACGGAGGTGGAAACTATCAATAGAGACCAAAACAAAAAAAAGTACCAGGCTGTAAATATGTTTTTTAGGCTGTAAAGTTGGCTATTTTAACATGGGGGTCAATGGAGAATTGCTCACTTCTGGAGCCAGCCCCCAGCGGCAGCCGAGGAACTGCAGCTTTTTGAACGCAGAAGTGATCCTCACTGCTTTTATAAAAGGGCCTTAAACAGTTAATTAGTAATCCTACAGTATTTTCCCTTAATAACAGAAACTGGATGAAGGGTTATAAAAATGATGATCCTTCCATTTTCAGTGAATCAGCTGATTAAAAGACTAAATAACTTCAACTTTAAGCTCACTGAACTCCCAGCTGCTTTGAAACCCGACTACAGGAAACAACCCCTAAAACACAAGGCTTTCTGGGTATACGGACACAGATGTTGACATCTGATATCCAGAGGTTCCTCAGAGTTTCGATGATGTGATTTGACGAAGACATTTTCCGGTTCCTCAGTGAACATTCAGTGACGCTGAAGCAGCATCAGGTCACGATAACGTTACAAGGACAAGAGTCGGTTTGTTTTCAGACCCCAAACCACCAAAATCCGTCAGCTCACAGTACGAAACTACAACGACTGATTTACTCCACGTGACTTTTGTTTACATTCTGCTTCGCTCGTAATGTGGCAGAGTGTGTGTGAGCCAAAGCAACAACAACAAATTCAACTGTTCCAGGATGTTTGAGCTCCCTCAGAGAGCAGAGAAACCCCGGAGCGAGGCGGCCGGGCTCGCAGACGGCGTGTAAGTCGACACTCTTCATCACCATCAACAACAAGAGACCGTGGCTCAGTGCGGCGTGACTAATTCAGCTCACATTCCCCTAATTACAAAGGCTGACGAGGGGAGGTCCCAACCCCGTCCTCCACCACCTCCACTAATGTATCTCCAACAGAAACCAGATATGTATGAGCCCTCCTGCTCCATCGGCAGCAGCGAGGAGAAAGTCCAGGACGCAGTCTGCTGCTGCTGGATCAGCAGGGGGCTTTGAAAAGGCCTGGGTCAAGACCTCTGAACCCATGACCCCGTCTCACTCCTACTGAGATTCACACTGATACAAAACACAGGGACGCAGCAAACTTTCACATCTCAGACGCTGAAAGCAGCAAATTGTCTGAATGAAAAAACTACTGGAAAAATTAGCTTATTATAAAATGATCTGCAATTATTTTCTGTCAACAGACTCATCGATAAATCATTGCGTTGTTTCAGTTCAGCTCGTGTGTTTGTGTTAAAATATCTCATATGTTTTAAACTCTCAAATATCTGCATCAGTCAGACACAAAAACAGAGACAGACAAACAGACGACGGAGACAAACGTCCACTCTCAAAGGAATCGTCGTCTCACTTGGTTTAACTCACCAAGGTTCAGAGTCTAATATTAAGTTGACGGTTTTCATTTATCTGACACGACGTGCCGTTAAAGGACTGAGCGTGAAAAACATTCAGACATGTCACGTCACATTAAAAGCTCAGGTGTAAATAATGACATTAATGATGGCTGAGTTCCATTTAGCTGCTTCAGTCTCTGTTGTTGTCACACTGAGGTGGAACAGAGTGAAACAATCTGCTGTGATAAAACCAACTTTCTGACCACAGGTTATTTTACTGAGCATTTGCTGTCGATTCTGTAAAACTGGAAAAATCCAAACTTCCTCAGAGAATTTATCATGTTCCCTGGCTCTAAACTTCCAGGATATTCCAGGAATTCCTAAACTAGGTTTCCCAACAATCCCACTCTTTCCCTCCCCCTCGTCCTGCTGCTTCCTCCTCAGCGTCACCATGTGAGAAGATACAACACAATACAGGAGCTGTCTGCAGAGAGAACACATCAAGCTAACATGAACATTTCAATCAGAATGTGAGACTGTGGAGGCAGACGCCTACTGCCATGCACTGCCAGTGATCTCGTTTTCTGAATCCGCAGCTTTCTCACGTGTACAAGGACATTTTAAAGGGATAAAGACGCTTTTAAAGAGCTGATCCTGAACTGGACATGAGCCACAACCCGAGATGCCAAACGCACTTTCACATTCATGTGGTTGTAACATGCACATCAGTGAAAACAGCTTCCCAAGAAAACTCAATATCCAACTAATCCAATAATCATGCAGTCATTCAGGATCATTTCCTGAACAGGACTTTGATCCCTGAAGTTCCTGAACCTCCCTGGACTCAGGAAGGACAGCTCTGTCACAGCAAGTCCTGCTTCCTGTTGTGACATAATGTAACTATACATCAACTCCGCCATAAAAAGCAGGACATGGTGAGGAAGGAGCAAAAGTCAAAGTCCCCTCAGAGATCAGGAGACTGCTGGTGGACAGAGAAAGAGCAGAGCTGTAACACTCAGAGCAGAATGGGAACGGTAACTAAAAATACCACAAACTGCAGGCACGTCCATAAAGACACAACAATCACGCACAACATAAGGTGCTTTGTGAGTGATCCAGACAGACGCTGCCTTTGTGAGAGTGAAATGACATAAAAGTGATTTCAAAGCAGCTTCAGCATGAAAACAAGCTCAGGACCAAAACAATAAGCACTGAGAGCTCTTATATAATCATGCAACACAGATAAAACCACAGCACTGGCTCAGCTTGTTCCTGCATCCAGACTTCTGAAGATGCCTCATTATCCTTTATCATCGCTCAGGCAATAATATCACAATGACCAGCTCCGCCACCCTCAGCCTTTTTTTCTTATGCAAAGCATGTCCATTGATTCCTCTTCCCAGGCTCAGCAGCGTCAGGAGTGTATGCATGTGTGTGTGTATGTGTGTGTGTGTGTGTGTGTGTAGGCCGCAGCCGTGCTTATATTGTGAGATCTGACATATTGGTGCTGCTGCTGTACAACAACACAGCCTCCAATGTCATGCACGCACCAGTGAATTTTCCTGGCAGCTGCCGAGCTCTGTCCCATTTCAACTCCCTCTAATGAAATGAGGCGTGTGCTAAAGGCTCGTCCCGTCGCTCTAGCTGTCGAGACAAAATCTCACACCGATCCGAAACCTCATACATAAAAGGTGAAAATTTGTAATCTCCTTGCTTGTCGGACACAAACATACGCTATGAACAATGAATCATCACCTTTTCGGATTAAAGAGACCCTGATCTTCGATTCGGCATGTATATAATACACAAACAATCACCACACCTTCATAATCAAACTTTTACATTTCGTTCGCCGGTTATTTCTACTGTGTTTTTTAGCGAACATACACCCGTTGGTGTAAACTGCAGGGCCGTTAAGTGTAATAAAAAGTTGAAGCCCTAAAGAAATAAAAGGAGGCCCGGTGGATTCTTTCGAAGCCGAATTTTAAAGTGTCCCCCATTTAATCAAAGTATGTATTATACCACGTATTCATCGATGCATGCCACCAATTTGAATCAACAGATTTGAAATTGTCGGAGGTTTGAAGGAAGTCTGGCGTCGGCTCCTCTTAACAAAGCTTGACCAAATGCACGCAAGATTTATGCTTTTAGAAAGATCTAAATTTCCGCGGCTGAGTGCAGGAATGACAGAGACCTGGGGGCTGGTGTAGCCCGGACTAAACTACTCGTTAAATCCCAGTCGTGTGGGGGATTTGTCTCTCAGCTCTCAGCTCTGTGTTCACGGTTTTCCTCCCGGGAAAGCGACAATGTGTGTTGACAGCCTCCCTGTGCTGCTGGCTGCTAGCACCGGGACGCTGCTGTGTGCTGTAGCCCGTAAGCTAGCTAACATCGCGGTCTTCCTGCGATAAATTATCCGCTGGATGCAGCCGGTGCTACCTACCTCGGTTGAGTGTAAACTCCCGGGACTCCTTTAGCTGTTTTTCTGGAGGAAATTGTGTTTTTTTTAAAAAAAGAAAAATCCCTGAAAAGAGGTGCAGGTCCACAACCGCAGCCGTGCCGGGTCCAGATGATCGGTGTCCGCTCCGGCAGCCTGGGCCACACTCTCCCCGCCCTGCAGCCTCCGATTCCCGCAGCAATCCTGGGAAACTGGCCCCGTGACGTCACGAGATGGGTAAATAGACTCCGGCGGAGCGGGTGTCCCTGCAGGGGGCGCTGTCCGGGACATGGGGGGGTTACTCACGCTCTGCTGAACAATAGGGGCATCCAAGGTAGGACAGGTGGAGTTTAAAGGGATAGTTCACACAATGAATGAATGAATGAATGAATGAGAGAGTTAGATGGACTGGTTCCAAGACTCTAATGACACTTTACTCAAAACAAGACGATTTTATTTTTTACAATAACAAAACAAACTTCCTGTGTCAACCTTTTTCATATCATTTTGACCAAAAAAGCAGGTGAAACAAATGTTGTGAGGCAGGAAAAGAATGCAGAGTCGTTTAGTGTTTCACTGCTGATTTCATGTCCTCCTTCATGTCTTTCCCCCAGTTGTACATTATTTCACTTTAAACGTTTTGGTAAAACTTTATTTTACGGCTCAGAAATTTTCCTGGAAAGAACGATGTAATCTGGAAAAATAGAGACAGAGTTCAATTAGTGCTGAACATGGAAAAATGTGAAATTTGTTTGGAAAACACAGAATTCAACAGAAATGAAGAATTAAGGCTCTAATAATTAATAATTAATAAATGATTAATGAATGGATTCTGTTTGAACCATTTCAGGGACGTTCCTTATTAATTTGGACCAAAATTTTAAATACCAAAGTTTCTAATTTCTTTATCCTCACAAACTCTGTTGGCTGTTGGCATATGTGACGCTGAGCAGTAATACCTTCAGGAAGGTTGAGGATTAACTGGGATAACGTCAAAGACGACAACAATGGTGCTAATCTCTGTCTGCTGCTGCGCTCGCTGCTGATCACTCAAACATTAGTGATACGCTAATTATCATGTCAACATGGTAACAGTCCATGGAGTTAGTTTGACATTAGTTAGACAGATCAAGCAAGCCTCCTCGGCAAATGGAGTTTGCCCAGTTGTTTAGAACATTTAATAATAATCATTATTTTACTGTGGGTAAAATAAAGTTTTTAAAGAGACAGAAAGCTGCAGGAAAACCAAACTCCCAATGAAGACCATGAGATGTGGGTAAAAGCCCTGAAGAAAGCTTAGAAGTTAGACCTTGAGATGATATTGTTTTGTCAAACTGAATCACTGTGTTACAACAGGCAGTGGCAGAGAGCAGCAACAAGGACATTCACTCCATAAGCCTGTCACCAACCGTCAGCTCAAGCATTTAATTTATATTTGATGTTTTCATATTCTAAGTCTTCGCTGTAATCAGCTCATAAGTGAGAAGACAAAACACATTTCAAGAGTCATGAATCTTTTAGTGTCCGGTAACATAAGACTGGATGAGCTCTCTGTCCCAGAAGAATAAGTCACTCAGCAGCAGACTGAAATCGGAGACAGCAGGTGCACCTGTCTGCGTTTACCTGTCAGTGGCTCTCACAGATGTGCTTGGTCCTCTGCACGTCTCACTCGTTGTGTTGATGTATTGTTGTTGTCAGTGTTCAGCAGGTAACACAGAGACTTAGATGGACTAATGGACTGAGGCTGTTTGACTTTTGACAGTCATGAACCTTCATGACTGACTCGTCTGTATGTTTATCACCATAGTCCTGAAATGTAACTCTGATTATAGGTTCAGATAGATGACTACACAGGCTTATCAGAGAGAATCCACGAGACCATTTACTGACCATGCACCTGACCTTGTTGCATGTGACCCTCCAGTATTTTGTAAATTCTGTTATCAATGAGTCAGTGCCACCAAACAACTCAACCAGTCCATGAAGAGTTGGATCGAGGATGATGATGTTTCACCTCCCATCCCAAGAGTCTTCTTCAGCTCTGACTGGTGGGGTCGTTATAAAGGTCACCGAGACTGGGTCTGAAAATCTGACTGTGTTTCTGCTGTTTGCTGCTGAGCAGAGGATTTGAAATTACCAACCAGCCATTTTAAAAGTTGATTATATGTCATAAAATAAGGATTTTAGATTCAGACAATTTGACTAAATTATTAATCAAACAACACGATCAAGAGATTGTGATAACTGAGAATGAAAATAATCAAACCTGCAGCCCCACTTTAATAAAGCCAATCAATGTAAGCGGTATATGTCTCAGCTTGGAGACAAAAATAAATTTTTACATTCAGTCTGAGTGTTTTTATCCTGCTTGCTGTTTATCTTCACTTACTTGTTTTTTTTTTTTTTTACCTCTCACATAAAAATCCCTTTAAAACTTTCTTTTGTCCAAGAGTCTCAGGACTGGGAAATAATCACAGATGTATTCAAGACTTTTCCAGTAAAACACACACACACACAGTAAATCTGAGCTGTGTGTCTTTCTGATGACACGCATCATGAATAAAGAGCTAAGGCCACAGAAGTGCTCTTGCATCTACGTTTGCTTTTAATGCTGAAAATGTTCATCCACTCCACATCGAAGAGACACAACAAGCACTGAACTACGTATGTGACTCGTGAGCTGGAAGTCAACTCTCTGAAAACCGTCCTTTTTTCTAGTCGTGGATTGTTAACTTACAAATAACAGCAACTTCCTCTATGTTTATTATTATTATTTTGTTTTCCTCCACACAGCCTGAAAGCATAAAAAATAACGATGCAAGAGCGAAACAGTATCTTCTGCACAGATTCTCGAGGAAAGAAGAACATCTATGAAAACATAACTTAAGGGGCCACTTCATGAATGACTCATAAAACAGTAAATTACAAAGGCAGCGGAAAAACTCCAGCATATTTACACTTCATGTTTTATTCAATACAAATTTAAAGGTGTGTCTGATGTTTGTGGTTAATGGAGGGAGTTAAGGACCGTTTCAGACGTGTAGAAGTGAAACCAGCAGCGTACAATCAGCTCGCCCCCCATTCGCCCCCCGCCCCGCCCCGCCCACACTCGGCTCGGGAGTGACGGAGCAGCGAGGAGGAGGAGGAGGGTGGGGTCGTTTCAGGGGCTGATGGGTAGGTTTGGCAGCCGGCCCGTCGACCCAGAAGTCTCTTCAATCTCGGGCTCCTCGGGAGAGCTGGGTGGAACCCTGACCTGGTCGGACTCCTCTTTGTCCAGTTCTTGTTGAGCCTGAATCTTCAGGATCAGCTCCTTGATCTCCTCACGCTTCGTCTTCATCCGCTGCTGAGGAAACCACTCCGACAGGTTCAACGGCAGATGGAAAGAGGGAATCGGATTCTGCGAGGAAAGATCAGACATTATTTCTTCACTGACTCTTACTTCATCTCATTTTTTCCTCTGTGTCTTTATATTTAAAAGTCCAACTGTGTCTTTTGTGTCTAAGAAAAAAAGAAAAAAACTTAAAACTTTTTTCATTTGCACAACAGAAACATGAACCACTGCGCTGAGGGAATGAGAAGGAAGAAGAAATGAAAAAATAAAAAAATGTGGACGTCATGCTGAGGTTCCTCCTCTCACCTCGAAGAAGCTCTCCACATACTGCAGGATGTAAACGCCGCAGTCGCTGAAGTTATCCTGCTGAGGCACACGTGGGCTGGAGCCCCTCATCACGTCCTTCCCAAAACTCCGCTGAGTCCCTTTACGCACCTCCCACTCCACCTCCAGGTACCTAAAACAAACGCGCACACTGTCAGTCACCAGCAGTGATGGTTTAACAAGTTAAAAAAATTAATCAGATTAAATGTCCTCAGTCTCAGTCAGACGCTGAGCTGCAGGAGGGGTGTGTGTATTTTGTGTGTCTCCGATGCATCGTATGTCAAACTGTCTCCTTCACTCCCCTTGAAGCTCATTTCGTGACTCTCATTACATTCATCAGATGTAAGACATGAGTCTGGGACATGAAGTCTCACAGTCTGCACTGACAGTCCCTTTATCTGTGTCAACGTTAACGAGGTTCTGCTACAGAGACAAAACTTTACGTGTGACGTTATGTGTCTGCAGCTCAGTGCAGGAGCAGCAGCAGCAGCAGCAGGAACTCACTCTCTCAGAGTTTTCACCACCGTGGACCTGGCCGGACCTCGCAGGGAGTCCATGATGAGAATACAAGGCCTGAGGGGAGACACAACACGCGGGGGTAAACTTTCAGGAAATGTTTACAAGTTAATAAGAAGAAAAGCTGTGGACGAAGGACACTGCAGCTACTCAGTGTGTTTCAACAGGACACGCTGGATCATCCTTCAGAAACAGTTACTGGCTCTTTGGCCTCAGAAGCTCTGAGCTCGTTATGTTCACCTTAAATTTGGGAAATTCTCTGAATCAGCTGTGAAAGTAACTGAAAACAAACAAAGAAGGTTTTTCACCTAAAAACAAATCGATGTATTTAACAGAAAAGCTTCAACGTCCCTGAAGTGAACGACTGAAAATGATCATTGAACTTAAACACAGTAAAACTGCTCATATTCACTGTCAAAGCTGAAATGATCATCATTAACCAGCGTGGTGAGGTGAGCTCACTCGCTCACGCCCTCCTGCTCCCACTGACTGCAGCTCATCAACATAAACAGAGCAGCAGCGCCTCCTGTAGGTGAAAAGCCAGACGTGCATCCACTCACTGTTTGCAGAGGTTCGGTTTGGAGGCCAAACCAGAGGCGTCGGAGCAGAGAGCGTCTTCGGCCAGAGTCCCGTCCTCACTGCACTCGTCCTGAAGAAACAGGAGTTTTTAGTTTTTCATTTCCAGCTTCTTAAATTCTGACAATAAACTTCACGAAAGGACAGATGAGACAGGACAGATGAGACGGGACAGAGACGGACGGTAAGTTAAGAACAGAAATCAGAGCCGAGTACCTGACAGGAGCTCTGGTCATCAGAGAAGGTGTAGGTGTCGTTGCCTCCTTTTGCTGAACTGTAACAAACACTGATTCTGTGCAACTCACCTGAAAAACACAAGCACAAACAAAACACACCATTAATCTTCATCCTGATGACTCAGGTTACTGCAGCACAGGAACATCAGTGTGATGATGTGTTTGTTCCACACAGAACAGCTGCAGTAGGAACAGTTTTCTTATCCAGACGCTGATATTCAAAGCTAAGTTAAAACCCTGCACACACGTCACCTAACATCAGACGACCACTCACTCGTGTACGGCTGCTCGGCGTCGACCTGGCCGTTGCCGGACTTTGTGGGGGTACTGGAGTGCTCTGGTCCCCCATCTGTGAAGGCAAAGTTCTCCTTGGCAGGGTCACTGTCGGGCTGAGTATCTCCCGTTGCCTCGGGAACGGTGGGGGACGGCTGCTCCGAGGAGCTGTCCAGCCCGTCTCTGTCCGGGGACAGAGGACGACAGTGGTCCGGGATGTTCTCCTCTGATGTGGGATCAGCGGCCGAGGTGGAGGCTGGAAATTGGCCCCGGTACAGCGGGTTCTGCTCGTACAGCAGACCATCCAGGCCCGGGAAGCAGATGACTGCCAGGTACCAGTGAGCTCTGACAAGATAAGAGTTTAAACCAGTTACAGGACTTAAGTTTGCTCTTAAATCCAGTAAAATGTAAAACCTTTATCGAACTTAAAACTCACGACTCGTTGATGGGAACAAAAATAAAGTCCTTCTGGAACAGATCCACATGCCGGGTCCACGTCTTCACCCTGTTGTGCTTCCTCTTCTGGATTCTGGGGAACCAAAGACAGCGGCACATTTAGTCTGAGAATGGAACCTGATTTGAAAAGCTCCTCTGCTGAAGCTGCTGGACACTCACGGCAGGTTCGTTGTGTCTGGAACGTTTCTTCGCTCTCTCTGGTTCAGTCTCTTGTAAAAGAAGGAGCTGAACACGTGGATTCTTTGTGCATCTTCTTTTTTCAATTTCTCTAAAACTAAATATCTGAAAAACAGTGAAATGACTCATTTCAGTGTGAAAATCACACAGATATTTTCATTTTGTGTTCTGTGAGGAAATCGGCTACAAATAAGTAAAAACCTTACTTTAAATAAAAGTCTATAATAACGTCGTTTAGAAATTCTCCATCGTTAAGGCAGTGGAGGTCTTCATTGGTGACTGATATGCCACCTTTGGCTGGAGGAGGAGGATACACCATCAATCTGGAAAACAAACATGGATCAAACTGTTGCATCAGTGCTGAGGCGAGTCAAAGCTACATTCGATTATCAGCGGCTTCACCACGACTCCGCCCACAGCAGAC
The DNA here is from genome assembly GCF_017976425.1 of Toxotes jaculatrix. Classification (NCBI taxonomy): domain Eukaryota; kingdom Metazoa; phylum Chordata; class Actinopteri; family Toxotidae; genus Toxotes; species Toxotes jaculatrix. The sequence continues at coordinate 1,263,078 of NC_054412.1, forward strand.
GAGTCACTCACTTGACGATTGGTCCGGAGAAAGTGGGCTGGAGGTCGGTCATGTCCTCGTCTTCATCTTCAAAGTAGCTGCTGGACTGCTGGCGGGTAGCCATCCGCGTACGTATGGGCATTGTGACGGGCGTCATCGGGGCGACCTGCGTGACCTTGCTGCCCGGGGTGACCTGGCTGATTTTGGGAGAAGTTTTTACTGGCTTCACCTGCAGAGAGGGACAGGTGTGTGTGAGGACCGAGAGGACAAACACCCACAGTGTCGTCTATAAACTGCCCCTGTAGGAATTTGTGACAGGGTTAGGGTTTTTATTCTTCCTCAATTTCAGGAAATTTTTCCCACAAATCTGCTCAAAATGAAAAGATGCTAGAAAAGTGTGAACCACAACAACAACACGTAAAAACAATCCAATTCCACTTCTATCAGCAAAATTCAAATAAAAATCAGACCTCAATCTCCATAACAAACCTCCTTGTAACTATGGCTACTGCTGTCAGTGCCAAAGACTCCACATGGTCCCGGGTTTCCACGCAGAACACCCACCTTCTCCTCCTTCTGCTTCGTTGCCTTGTTGTAGTTGACCAGTCGGATGTTGGCCTCTTCGAAGGGCAGCTTGGCGGGGAAGTTGCTGAGGTTGTTGGTCCTGCCAATCTCACCCAGGATGTCCTCCAGGATCATCTGCTCCTTCATCGCCAGGCCGTTCTCGAAGATCAGAACGATGTACTTCTCGTCTGACTCTGGCGGTGCAGAAGAAGAGACGCACAGGTGTTTGTTTTCAGTGAGACTCATTCGGTTTGACCGTTAGCTTCAGTAACACAGAAAAAAGGTCGACAGCAGCTTCGGAAAACACTCCGAGCTCGTTATTGTGTGATTCCTTTAAAAACTGATTCACTGTCACTTATTTTTGATTTTAGCTAACAGCAGCCTCTTACCACGGCACTCCAACATGACCCGAGGTGCATCCTGTGAGCTTTATCCTTTAACTCTCTCCATCAGGTGTTACTATGCCATCTTGTCCAGAGTTTGGCGTATGTGTAGTGCATTTGTATAAGTGTGTATACTCACGGTCCCCGGCACAGTCGTACCACTGTCCTCCCTTCTCCTTGGACATGTTGAGCTGTGTGCGCAGGCGGACGCACTCCTCCGGAGTCGTCTGGAAGAACAAGACGGGAAGCTTTCGGACGCTGCACCACTCGCAGCTGATCAGCTCCGACGCCCGAAGACAAACCTTCTCTATGCTGTTGCGCTCTTGACCTGAAAGTTTCCACAAGAATCACTCAGGTTTAAATCACATGATCATGGGTCACGTGTTGCTGCGTCTAGTGGTTTATCTTTCGTGCTGGTGTTTCCATGTTTGTTTGTTTTTTTCTAAACAAAAAGTTGCCACAATTATGTGCACGACTAATCTGCTGACGAGCCCAAACAGAAAGCTGCACGGCTGCATCTTTCTGAAACAGCAGACAGCGGCAGCGACCGTGGTGCCATCGCACTCCACCGATGTCTGAGGCGGCAGCTCTGCACACCGTGTTTTATTTACTGAATTCATTACCGCTGCTTCATACCTTCAGTTTCCAGCTGGATGTGGTCGATGGAAAACTGGAAAGAGGAAGAACAAAACAAACATTTATTCACTTTTTTTTTATTTCCATTCCCTTTTTCTTTCAAAGTCTGTTTCCTGGGCTCGGATCTCTTTTCAGCATTTGAAGATTTTGGTTGGTATTCTGTTTTTTTTTTTTTAATGTGAGTTATTTTCTCTTTCATTTACCACCACTGCAAATACCACAGTCTTAACTGTGCTGTATTTACCCTGAACCAGGCCTTTATTTACCTCAATTTAAGATAAATTCAGCGCTTGAAGACAGATAATGGGCCTCAAGCTGCACTTTTCAGTTTCATTTACCAAATCAGCCTTTATCACAGACCAGAAAACCGTTGATGGCAGACAAATCGTCTCTATGTGCCATATTTCAAAGTAAGAGCATTAAAGTACTCACAACGACAGGTTTCGTCACCATCCTCCGTAGAGTTCCGACTCTTACGCTCCGACACTCCAGGATGATGCTGTCGCACTTCGTGGACATGAATTTGGGTTTCTTCGTCCTCGGTGAAAACTGCTCAGGGGGTTGATTTCCAAACTGCAAAATCATTTTAAAAAAAAGAAAAGAAAAATATGTGACTTCAGGGACAGTATGAGGTCGACTTCATTCACGGGGAAATTCAAAAACGATTCTACTCGTTTGTGGCTCAGTAGAAACGGATGACTCCCAGAGAGCTCGAGAAAAACTGACGCATCATCATGATACCAGTGAACCGGACCTCTAGCTGCTGGTTGGCTACATGGAGAAGGGTCAGCTGACTCCCACCTGATCTTTCATCCGAGCTCTCCGTGGTATCGTGATCTTCATGTTGACGTCTTCGAAGAATTCAGTGTTTATCTCCTCCTGATCTCCAGCGCTCTTCACGGCTGCCTCCACTCTCCCTCCGGAGGGCGCCGGCGAGGAGTGTGCCGAGTCCGCCGGTCGGGGGGAAACGCTGTCCAGTCTGTTGACACTTCCTGTGCTGGCGTTGTCGGCCTCCTCCTCGTCATCGCTGGACAGGACGACTGAAGAAGGAAAGCGAGAACTTAACAGAGTGCCAAAAACACCTGTAGACAGTTCCTCACCACACAGATCCCATGAGGACCTTCACATCTGCAGCATCTACAGATTAAATACACGGATTTTTCATGTCCTTTTTCTTTCACTTGACAGAAACAATCTTGTAAAAAGTTGTTCTGCTTTATGCTGATGAGGCTTTAATGTGTTTGGGGAGAGAAACGTCGCCCTGATGAGATTGCAGTTTCTTCCTGGGCCTATTTACCCACCGAGGTACTTTACTTGAACCGGTGGAATAATTACTGCACCTGCTATTAGTCCTTGAAACTGGCGCTGATGAGAGTAAATGAAAAAGCCTTCAGATAGGCAGCAGAGGGTCTGATTTAAGAACTGACAGGCTGTCAGAGGATCCTCGCAGTTCAGTCTCTGCTCCCTCTGAAGCAATTTAAACATCACAGTTTGACAAGGGGCCTTTGACAGCGATGTTTGTATCCATTTAGCTGAGCACAGGAACTCACAGTGCTCTGCCCTGCATGCTTCAGTTTGGATACCGAGGAGAGAAAATGTTGGTTCAGTTGGTTGGACGACACTTCGTGATGAGCACCTTTACTCAAATACTGTATTTCAGATTCAGAGGTACTTGTTCCTTCTGCTGTGGGAAACTTTTTTTTTCTTTCCTTTTTTACAATTTGAGCCATGATATGACATTTTTACATCGTGAATAAGAACCAGCACCTCCTCCCCTTCAGTCTGGCTCCTGACTGCAGCCAGCTGAGTCAAACAGCTGAAAACAGTCCAGAACATCCTGAACTAAATTCCAGTTCATCTCCACTGGTCACTGAAACTGGTGCCAGGAACCAAATACCAGACAAACACTTCGGAGCTGCACAGACTCTGCTACAGATCTGTGAGCATCGAGTGTCGTAACTCGCTGTCTGATGTGTCATGGACGTTGGTTGTTGCTACAGCATCGACACTTGTGTGTGATAAAAACTGGGGTACTTACTGGGGTCGTTGAGCTCTTGCTGCTGGGCCGCCATCATCCTCTTCCCTTTGGGGGGGTTCCTGGCTCTGCAGCAGCTCGACGTCCCGGGTACCAGAGGGGACCTGCCGTTGTTCAGAGGCAGCAGGGTTCCTCTGGCGTTCGTGACTCGTATCGGCAGAGTCTCCCCGCGGGGCGCCCTCATGGTCGTGGCCGGTTTGTAGAAGTTCTGCGGCAGGCTGTTTGGTCCGGGGGAGGGCTGGGATCTGATGGGGGGTCGGGGGGTCGGGGATGACAGCCTGGCCTGCTGACGGGGCACCAGCGCCGGACTGTTCCCACAGTTCTGACACTTGCTGCTGTCCTCGCTGGGCTTGTTGCACTTCACACACACTGACTGATAGTTGGTCGGCCGGAGAGGCTGCCATAGAAAAACACTTGGGGTTTTTTTTTGGCCTTTTAGGGGCAGAGGACTCACAACAAGCTACAAACACAAATGTCTCACACATCATCCCCTTATGAATGTGGCTAACGGCTAATGCTTCAGAAAAACTAAATCTATTCAGAGCAACATTATCACCTCGTGGTAAGTCCAACATTCAGCTGTTCTCGCTGTTTGATGACTCTTTGAGAAGAGAGGTGGTTTGTGATTTGCCTGCTGACCACACACAGGAAGACCGTATTCAAATACCTCCATAAACTGTAAGAATGCTTTTCATTCACACTGCCTTTCTGTTTCTAAAGGTCGCAGGCTGATCACAGCACGCTCTGTCCCAGAGAACTGCTGAATATGGAGCACTTGGATTAAACCTTGGATATACAGCAGGCTGTGTGTGTGTGTGTGTGTGTGTGTGTGTGTGTGTGTGTGTGTGTGTGTGTGGCACCAGCTGCAGTGTTGGAGGTCTGCTGGAGAGGATGTGAGGACAAAGTGATGAGAGCGGATGATGGACAGGAGGAGCACTCGTATCGTGACAACATAGAAACAAGTGAGGACCCGCTCAGAGGCTGAACCTAACTCATAGGATCTCATGTTTAAGGAGGGAAACAGCGAGGCTGGAGGGAGTTCAGGCATCTTTGGCAAGCTGAGCTTCCACTGGATGGAGAGTGTCGTCTCAGTTATGGTAATCATAACCTACAACACCTATAATGGTCCAATCTGCGACTTTTAATTGTTACTTGCGACAGTTTATGTAGATTTATGCTGAAATGTCAGTTTGATACTCATCATTGTGAAAATGTAATCGGCTCATACTGAGTTTTTAAAGCTGTGTCACTCTGATCAGCTCTGCCTCTGTTTTCTCATTCTCTACAGAACCTGGTAGAAAAAACTCTCTGTTTTAAGACATTCATTCTACAGCATCTTGTGGATTATTCAAAACTAGACTTTTTTTCTTATTTGAAATCACGAACTGTGAATTAACGTCATGACGATCTTGTTGTTTCGACTCACCTCCGCTGCTTTGACCTGTGAAGGGAAACTACCGCAGCCTTCATGGGGTTTCCTCTTCTGCTGGACGCGACGTTTGATGTTCAGGGACTCCTCTGCTGAAAGGTTAAACCATAAAAACAATCAAAGCAATGTGGGGGATGATAATCCTTAAATATGGGGACGATATGGGGATCTTATTATCAGTCTGTCCTTGAAGACATTCTCACTGTTGTACTTGGTTGTGCACATGAAAAGTGACAGAAACAAAAAAAAGAGAGCTGAAGGGAGAAGTTCAAAACCCGAGTCCCTCTGCACAGCCGGGCTTCTGAAGCTATTCACCCATCTGACAGGCACTTCTGAGGAAACATCCTGGCAGCTTAAACCCGAAATGTAAAAACATATTCAACACTTGAGAAACTATACAGCTGCATATCTTATCTCCCTTTAATGCTGTTATTATGAGCAGCAGAGCTTCAGCAAACATCTCACTGCACAAGGACACTCTGATTTAATCTCTCCGAGCCATAGCAGCCTTAAAACAGGGAGTGAAAAGGCTGATGACAAAAAACCTGCTGTGGGAACGGTTTCGCTCCAAGGTCACCTTTATCATTCCTTCTTTTTCTCTCTTTTTTTTTTTTTTGAAAGACCACCTGATCCTTCTCATATTCGGGGAGTTGTTTCGGCTGCAGAGCCTTTATTAGCCCGGCAAGTGTTTCATAAGCTCTATTCCCTCAGCCGGGAGCTTGGAGGATTAATGTGGGAGGCCCGAGATCTCCTCCTCCTCCTCCGACACCACTGGCAGGAGCAGGGAGGAGGTCCAGCCCAGATCTGGCTGTCACACTCATCATCGCATACACAACCTGCTCACACACATTTTCCACCAGTACACAGATACTGATCAGTGCTCATCATACAGACACACACAAAAGCAAACCACAAGCATACACACACCACATCTATGCATTCCACATGAAGCACACACTCACAAACACACAGGATCCAGTCCTCTGTTCCCAGCAGGAGGAACACAGCGTACCTATCAAAATTCAACACCAGCTATCTTCCAGTAATCACTACCACCCTCTTCTCGTCAGAAACAGTTCAAGAAGGATTTAAAAAACATCCTGTGTGGTGTGTTTGGTGACTGGTGGACAGTACCTGGGATCTCTGGACAGGTGAGGACAATGCTGTCCACTTCTACAGCTTGTTGTGTGGTGGAAAAGTCGTTTCTGCAGGAGGAGAAACTTGGTCAGTGAAATCACTGGAGAAAACATGCTCTGCATAAACCTCTAACCAGCCCGGCAGCCAGGTGATGCTAAAAAAAATATACAGGACATCTCAGGGACCTTTTAACGACTTTCGAGGTTTAAATCAAAAATCCAGATGTTGGCGACTGATTCGATGATTTGACCAAACAAGATTTTTTTGACACTGATCTGAAGATGTCAGCTTTGGCTCTTTCATCTGCCTCAGTGTTTTATGACCCAGCCTTTATTTGTGCTTTGCTTTTACATAAGAATGTATAGAAGATATACAGCACGCACTTATATGATAAAACCAATTACATGCGTCACTGAAAGTCCCTGTTCCTGCATTATAATGTGCTACATTCTGAAATAAAGCTGGAAAAAAAATCATCAGCTTCAGGCTGAAAGAATCAGTTTGGGCTGAGGGAAGAGTACGAAGCAGACGGTCCAACATCAAAGCACCTGGTTCCACTAACACTCAGCTAATATCAATGTAGGAGGTCGGGTTTAGTCACAGTCATGCAAAAGATGAATTTTACACAACAACCAACAAAGGAAAAGGAAACCAACATGTCAAGAGAAATTCTGCTGATGCACAAACAAAACCAGAAAAAAAGAAAATGTTCCGGTGACATGAAATGAAATCCAGTCTGTCAGCAGACTCACTCAGAGAGGCAGCTGGATCAAAGTCTTACCTCTCCTTCAAATCAAGGCTGCTTGAAGACAGAAATCAAACAGGGAAACGTCTCACTGATAAAATCAACTTGTGCCATAATTCATTTTTTACAGCCGGCACTTCAATTAAACTGATTTTTTTTTTGAACCAAACCTCAACACCAGACTCTTATCTATCCACAGGATGAATGAAATGAACCACACTGAAACTACTTTCATCTCCATTTAAGAATATCTTGTGTGCATCAAATACACACTTATCTGATTCAAGTAAACTCACAGTGCCACACAGACTCCACTCATTTTCCACAGGAAAGTAAACAATATGAGAAAGAACAAATGAGCTGAGGTTTATATTCATTTTGGTTTTTTTCCAGACAAAATCCACTAATTCTGTCCTCTGGACCAGAGACGTTAAAACTGTCAACACACATACAAGACACACTTATTTTTAAATTCAAACATGTTATTTCATCCCCTCACTATGGGCAGTGTTAAACTGAAGTAAGTAGGAAAACATAAATAAAACAGAAACTCGTTCTTTTTCTCAGTGATTTCCCAAACACCAGCAGGACAGACGTGAAACCCTGCCTGGACTCACTCTGTCTTACCTTTGGACTGGCTTCCTTATTGCAGAGGGCACCTGTGCGTGCTGAAAGTGTCGCCCTTGTAAATAGATTCCTTGTGAAGATGCAGAACTGATGACCAAATAGTTGGTTTTGTTGGGCACGGGGGAGGACGTCGCTAATGACAGAGGGACCTCGCTGCAGGAGACGAAGACAACGGAAAGTCAAACGCTCCGTAACATAAAAACTACCACTGCAAATTCATGTTAAATAAACCGGCTTACTTGAAACTGAGGCTCAACAGCCATTTTACAGTGTAAACATAAGCACATTGTTCCCTTCACTTCAATGGTTTCAGTTTGATTTAGTCACTAAATCTCTGTAAACAGGATCTTAGTTCTGTTCAGCAGCTGAAATCCAGAGGAGCTGATAAAAATCTTTAATTAATACAGTGAGTTATTAATCACCAGAGTTTACCACAGAATACTAGTCATTCGGAAAAGTTCATAACCAATTGAATTATGTCATTTCTTAGACTGATATATATAAACAGAAGAAACAGCATTCACATTAACTGACTTGACTTCATGTTGTCTGATGCCGACAGTAGATTTATTATAATTCTGTTTTATGGGGAAAACTGTTTGGCAGTAACCAGTAAAGTGAAGCACGATTCTTCTCATCAAAATAGAAGTTTGTGAACTAACAGTAGAACAGTAGTCAGTTTTTCCACATTTCAGACAGATTTTAAACCGCTGCTGTTTTTATTTCCAAACCACCTGAACATGATCGTGTTCCAGACATTTCAGCGACAGAGTTTGAGTAAAGGGGAGACACTGTACCTGAGCTTTCTGGAACCCAGCTTGTTCAGAGACCTCATGTGATTATTTGACCGGTTTTCATACGTTCTCAGGGGATCAGAGGAAGTGAAGTGCCTCAGGGTGGGAGACTGGAGAGACAACACACACATTAATGAAACAAAGGGAGGGAAGAGGAGGAGGCCGCACAACTCAAAGCCTACACCGATGAACCAAAACATTATGACCCCCCCTGCTCCCAATACGCTGCTGCTCCTTCATGTGCTGCAAAAACAGATACGAGCCCCCAAGACCTGGACTCCACAAGACCTCTGACGGTTCCCTGTAGGATCTCGCACCAAGACGCTGGCAGCAGATCCTTTAAGTCCTGTGAGCTGCGAGGTGGAGCTGCTGTGGATCAAACACCCGCCTTCCACATTATCCACTTCACCTGTGAGAGGTCATATTATTTTGGCTCACCTGTGTATAGTCTCACTAACAACTCTGCAACCCTCAAAGTTTTTCTGGAAGTCGGCGACAGGTGATGCTCTGACCTGCGCTCATCAGACGAAGCTGTTTCCTCTGAACAAATCCAAACTAGTGTGAATGTGATCCACAGTGGAACAATCACAGACCAGCACCCTGCCTCCAGCACATTTACACAACAACAACAACAACAACAACAACAACAACAACAACAGCAGCAGCAGCAGCAGCAGCAGCAGCAGCAGCAGCAGCCCTTGAAAATGACTCCCGTGGCGCCCCAGCAGTGTTAGCTCATGGACCACTGGGGGTCCTTTGGGTGCCATTGCTCTGCAGCACCCGGCGCCAGTCAGGCCCTGGCATCAGCACCAATCAGAGAGCCCCACGGCCCACTGGGAGACACCGATACCAGGGGCGAGAGACAGGAAATGAGAAGGAGAGACGAGAGAGCGGAGTTCAGGGAGAGCGGTTTACCTTTTTCTCCTCGGGGGAGGTGGGCGGCTGCCGGTCCATCTCCTCCATGCTCACCACGCTCGCACTGAGAGGAACAGAAAAAAACGAGGGTCTGATCAGAACCGTGTGAACTCACCGTCACATACATTTTTATTCAGCCTGTGTTATGTTGTTTAATGTCTGTCTGTGTATCAGTGAAGGTATAAAATAACATGTCTGCACATGAATGGACGCAGTGTTTGTGTTGGTAAAAGCCAACAGCTAGAGACAAAATGATTAGTCAGTTAATCGATCGGTTAATAGCATCTATTTTAATATCTGTTTAATCATTTGAGCCAATTTTAAAACAAAATGCCAAAAGTTTGCTTGTTTCCTCCAATGATGATGATGATTACAGTTTTTCTCTGTTTTATCTTACATCAGTGCAAACTGGACATCTCTGGGTTTGACCTGCTCTGTCTGACTAAATGATCTGAGGATGGTATCTTCAAACGACATTTAACAGACGGCAACTCACTGATTAATCAAGAAAATAATCAGCAGATTAATCAGTGATGAAACCAACAGTCAGTTCCAGGCATACCATCTGCTGACATTTATATTTACACACTGAAAAATCTGATGTTAATATGTATTTACTGTTCCTTCCACAGCCTGACCGATTTATCAGCACAGCCAATTTAATCTTATCACTTACGCCGACGACATGACAGTGTTTGTTCCTCACAAAGCACCGACAAAATTATTTTTCATCCCTCTCTCTCTCTCTATATATATATATAAATGTATCCTTGACAGCTCCCACCTTGCAGGTATTTCAACAAGGAAACACTGACACTCTAACTTTGTGGGGGCATTATTGTGTTTTTGTTGTGCCAAGCCAATCAGCATTCATTATATGTGATCTGATATTCGCTATCAGCCGACGTATCGGTCCAACCCCAGCAGATTCCAGTTTGTACAGCAGCATAGAGGACTCGCATGCAGACAGTGTTTTATGTGGCCGCACTAAAAGGCCAGTGAGTATATCATCAGAGACGGGAATAGCCTGCTCATCAGCAGAGGTGTCACTGGGGTCTTTTCCTGTATGTGGAGGGAGAGCTATGTGGTGGAGAAGTGATGCAGTGCAGCGCTGGTGGTGCTGAAAACGAGGGCCGGAGAAGTGCTTACTCATGTCCCCTTTCCTCTTCACTGTCACCAGAAAGAGAAAAGCTCCAGTTGTGCTTGTACCCTCCATCTCGCCTGGTCTCTGATCTATCCAGGGCTTGAATTGAATAATAAACCAGACTCACGTCAGTGCAGGGAGACAAGACCAAGACACAGGCATCAGCTGAAATGACCACTCAGAAGAAGCCACATTTCAGGGCTGGTCATTTCAGCTGGATGTTATGAAACAAAATCAGTAATAATTAGCAGCAGGGAATCTTGGGCTCCTTGCTAATTTTGCAAACAGACAACTGTAAAGGCATCATTCTATAAATAACACAAATACACTCATGTCACTGCATTAAAACATGATCAAAAGACACGTTTTTACATTCAATTTCCACCTTTTTCAGACTTAATGACTTCACTGATTCTTTGTTAATGATTCCGGTCAAAACATGGAGATAATGGTTGGATGAAACCAATTTCCTCTGTAAATCAGATTAAAATGAGAACACCAAATATCATGATCTGTGACATGAGAGTATATATTATATATATTATAATTAATAATGTCTCAGGGCTGTGTACTGTGTGTTTGACAGAACAGGCTGAGGGAGGAGCATCATTAGTGTGATTACTTGTATGACTTCAGTTACTGAGCAACAAGCGTCTCCGTCCACTTGCATTCTTACATGTGAAACTATGTCCATTTGGCTCTCTGAGGGACTGAAGCAGTTAAAAGAAAAGTCAACAGAAAAGCTGAAGTTTCAGGGACCCTGAGGGACCAACTCGCCAACCAAAGCTAAAATTATCTACCGCGTTGTTGACGCTCTGATCTTTAACGTCTGCTGGATGTCACAGTTACTGTTTTGCCACAACACTGTGGCTTCCTATTTCCGCCCAAAATCAACTGAAATTTGTGGAGATCAAAACAAAACACAAAGCAAAGGACTCACATGTGGAAGGATTTCCTTCGTTAAAGCTCGGAAACATAAACTCCAGACGTTAATAACGATTGTCGTATTTTGGCTGATTTATTCTGAGGCTGAGAAACTGTCCTGCGACTCTGTCTCAGCCAAACATCACCTCAGTCCTGCTGTTTAAACTCCAAACTAAACCCGGCCGCCTCACAAACTTCACCTCTGTAATCATGTTAATGCATGTTATCCATCTGACTGCAGGCCCAGCAGGTTATTTAAATACCCAGCTTACGAGATTCAGTACCTGTTATTTCATACACATGTGGCATAAATTCGAGCCTTAAAAGCTGCGTCCCTTCTCCTTCCCCCAAAACCAAATTGTGGGCTTCTGGGCCCATTTTCCTCCCGGCCTCGTGTGTAATGCCTCTGCCTTCCCTGTGCAGCTGTGGATTAGTCGACACTGAAGAGGACGACTAGCAGCAGAACGTTTAGGGAAAAACTGCTGCCTGTTTTCAGTGAATTAACCATTTCAGGGGTTTTTAAATGACGAGAACAATGATCTTTAAATGTTTAGAATCATATACTGGATAATGATCCCAGAGCTCTTCTGCCTCAGTTGGTTCAGTCGTCCAGTTCAATCCTGCACAAACCTAAATGAGCCTGTTCTTATCTCTCCCTGCTAATAGACAGAGTCGCCCCCGCACTCCGGTAAGTTCATGTTTTGCTCCATTTTCCAGCTTCATAAATCACAACAATTGCCCTGATAATGTTAGTGAGGCAGCATTTAGATTCCTTCTGAGCTTTAGTACACTCGTTTATTTTGTCTGCCGAGGTATAACCGAGGATTTCCTGCAGGACAAATCCACGATAGGACATTTCTGATGACAGCTACAAATACACAGCCACGATTTATCCCAGCAGACTGAACCGAGCGAGGCTCCTGCTTTGACTCTCATATAACGTTCAAATCCATACAGCCTCCTGTCACTTATGGCACGTATCAGCCCTCGGAGGAAATGTAATTCATCTATTTATTAAACATCCAGTTAATCCACCAAAAACGCGAGTCCGGTTTAAAGCCTGGGGCCCGTTTCACCAAACACGTTATTACATCTCTCCCTCATTTCCTGTCATCTCTCCACCGTTGCTGTCTAATAAAGGCATTAAATGCCCTAAAAAATAATAGTAACAAAAAAAAATGGGCGTTTCTCTGATTACAACATGTCAAACATCAAACATGCAAAAGCCCTGAATGACAATCATTAGGGAAATGTGGCGATTTGCATGTCGTTTGTGTGAAATGGGGCTTTGAACCAAATACGTCTTCAGTGATGTCTTACTGTGGCCACGTGGAGGAGGTAAAGGAGGCTGGATGTTAAACATGTCCAGTGGGCAAGGACCAAAAACCATCCAGCAAAGAAAGCTGAGACTGAATGAGAGCTCCAATTTTAGATCATTACATTTAAAACACTTGTCTGCTTGTGTTTATACAACAACTGAAAATAAAGTAAAAACAGTCCACTTTTGTTAAAGGGCAATAATGTCATTATTCTATATTTTACATATTGTCAACAAATCCCATGAAAAGACCCAAACCAACAACGTGTTAATCTGTCTGCTCTGTCTGTGGCTCTCAGCACCAACCTCGCTGGTACTTACTCTAAAAACATTTTTTATTGAGCACATTTAAAAACAACAAATGACCAAAGTGTTTTACAGAGAGAGCAAATTATGGGATTACTTGATCAATGATTCCAATCAAACAAAAACAAGCTGATTTAGGGCTCAGTGAGTTCCTCAAACAGCTGGACGCTGTGGTTTTTAGCAAACAAACAGGAGGAAACACTGTTGAGCAGAAGATTAATCCACATTTGGTGGTGTAATGAGTATTTACATATTAATATGTCCGTGTGTTCATGGTTATGAAGGAACATGTCACCCAGTGTGGCTCACTGATGTGTTTTTAATAGTTCTGGGACAATAATGGAGCTCTGAGGCTCAGAGGGATCTGATACATCAGGCTCTGATAAGCCACGATACTGGACAATAGGAGACATTCATTGTTGGTTTTTATCTTTTCATGGAATTTGTTAATAAGAAGCAGAAATGTAAAATATCCCAAGACTTATCCTTAAATGTGGGCTATTTTAGACTTTCATTCCGTCCTGGTTAGATTATAAAATACAAGCAAACGTTCTCATAAAGCAATCAGGTTCATGGAATTATAGTCTACAATAAAAAAAATAATACAGGCTATGTCCAGACCTTAGGGGTTTGGGAGGTTTAAAAATGCTTATAATCCTCAAAGTAAGGTAAAGATGCAACTATCATTTTCCTGATTGGTTAATTAGCCAGTTATCCATTTTTTGATTAAGCGATTAATCCTTTAATCTGTGAAACAAGAAAGAAAAGCAGCAAACCTACACTTCTGAGGTAAGGTACAGAGGCTCTGAGGTTTAAGGCACAGAAAAGTGTTGTTTCGGCAGAATCTGTTCTACACGTACATTAATTTGAACTCATATATTTAAGTCTAATTTGTGAGGAGGTGTCTAACTTCATCCATCTCAGGTATACCGCCAGAGCCCTGCCGGACACTACCATGTTTTAAATGCTGTTTTTATTTTATTCGTTTATGTTTTCAGGCATTTATCGTCCAGACTGTAAATATGGACTGTCAGACAGATGAAGCTCACCATGAGCAGGGACACTGACAGCATCAAACACTGGGCACATCTCTGTTTACTAGTTTTTACTGTTAATACTGGACATTAGCCAGCTAACATTTGAGGCTAGTTAGCAGGCTAGTTCGGGGACGGCAGGACCAGACAGGACAAACCCTGAATAATTTTATGTTCATTATTAAATAGTGTATGTGTCTCTGTGTGTGTAAACGTAATGTGGAGGCTAACTGCCTCGCAAACACAGGAAGGCCTGTCTCCGCTACCGCTACATCCAGCTCCTGCAGACCCAGCTAACCTCAGAGCTAACGGTAGCTAGCTCAGACTTGCAAGCCCAGATTCAGCTTAAAATCCACCAAACCGGACCGGACTCCCCCCTCCGGTCGCCGCCGCCGCCTCGGCTCCGTCTCCCCTCTCTGGAACCAAAGACGTGGCACTGTCACCGGCCTGGCGGCTCGTTTTAACCCCCGGCTGGATGAAGCTGTGCGGCTAACGTTAGCCAGCTAGCCAACCGTGCACCCGCTCCGGATCCACACACACATTTTGGACCGATTATGTGCACACACCAGCGGACCCAGGATCTGCCTCTGCGAGCAGAAATCCGAGGGCTGTGTGCGGGCAAAATGGCTGCGGCCCGGCCGGAGCAGCGGAGCCGAGTGTCACGGCTTACCTTCAAAGAAAAAGCTTCTGTTGTGGGCCATGTTTATTCCATGATCCTGCTCAGATGATAGGGTTGCTCATCAGACACCAGAGCAGCAGCTCGGCGGTGTGTAGCTGCAGAATGCTGCTCCGACCCTCGGAGAAAAGAGGCCGAAGAAATCCACCGCAGCACCGGAACCTTACCAAAATAAAACAGGTTTCTTCGATGTTTGAGGAAAAACGAAGAAAACCTGCAGAAACCAGAGGACACCGAGGCAGGTATAGTTCTGCTGGTAACTACTGAGAGTGCAGATGAAATTGTTTTATACAGAAAACACATTTGAATGTGTTGCACCTGATTTATACAAGAGATTTAACTCGTGAACTGATTGCGCTGCCTGATTAGTTCAACGTTGAATATAATCCGTAGGAACAGAGGATGTTTTTAATGTTTCAGGGTTATTGAACATGAATACAGTATTTAAGAGATATATAGACAGATATATATATAGGAGAAGTCAGTCGTTTAACATATTAAAAGGCATTTCTTCAACAGTTAATGCACTTTTATGTTTTATGTCTTAAACTTAAACAACAGAAAAAATTAGACAGTAATTAAAAGTAATTGTGTGCCGTTAAAACGTTTGGGCTCAGTCATCATTTAATAAAGTTTGCTGCCTTTGCTTTTAAAATTCAAACATTTCTTTCATTCTTTAAACCAGACTTTATGAAGAACCACAAAATCTTCTTATTTCTGTGTCTATAGAAGTTTTTCCACCTGATTGGTAAATTTTTTCAGGCACAGATGCAAATAAACTCTCACATTAAAGACCAAACCAATGGCAAATAATACAATCATTTTTTAAAACAAACCACAGTCCTCCTGTAAGTGTTTGTGTACGTTGAGCTGAAAACTATAACTGAAAATAAGAAAACAAATGGAATGAAACAGGATAAAAAAAAAAAGTAAGAAAAACAAATTAAAAGGTGTTTGGATGAAAACAAGAAAAACAATACTCATAGCTTTATTTTGAAGGTTATTTCCGGAAGTGCAGGGTTTTAATTTTGGCAGACTTGCACACTGATCCACAAAGGCAAACAAACCTAGAGTTTCTACTATATATGTCAACTTTTCATCGTAAGGAAGAGCCTTGGTTACGGTAGTTTTAAAGGGATTTTCTCACACTTGCGTTCATTCCTGCAGGAACATTAGAAGCACAGAAAATGACACTGTAGGAGATTGAAGAAAAAAAGCCACAGAAAGTAAAATAAGCTTATAATAATGTCACAGCTGAGGAATATGATTAGACTCTGACAGGCATAAAAATATGTCCTGTGGTGTATATAAAAATATATACACCACAGGATGAAACAAAATCACCTGTAAAATCACATTTTAAAATCCCAACAGGACGATTCTGTGATTGTTTACATTTCTCTAACGTGTGCTTTGACAGGACCATATGATAATCAGAGATTAATTCACTAAATAAAAAGAATAATAAAAAAATAAATAAAATAAATTAATAAATAAATCTTAGGCGAAACTTTGCAGGCTATCATCCTAAAACAATCTCAAGCAGCACGAAGACACGATGATAGGAGCTAGATGGCGATGTTCCTCTCTGAAGTCAGATGAATAATTACCTTCAGTGCCATGATGTCACTGCACATCTCAGTGGTCCTCTGCAGGAACTTTATTCAGACTCTGTCACACACCAGACGTATTTCACACTCAGACAAGTGTATTTCCCAGAATGTGAGAGCGCATCTTTAACATCAGGGAGCTGAGACTCCAGCTGTGGTCTCAGATGAGAGCACTGAGACGTGGTCCATCCCTGACCTGATGATTCACAGGGAAATGTGCAGAGATATAGCAGCAGCTCATCAGCGTGAACTGAGTCATGGCCTTCCCCTCTGTTAATGCACTGCAGTGACTATCACACAGCAGCTCTCTCATGCATCTGCTTCCACTGGTTCAAATAAATGGAAAATGAAAGGCAGAATTGGAGGCAGCCGTTTGCTAACTTTGTGACTGCAGGAGGAGGTCTGGGCGTGGTCTCCCTGTGGCCTCTGCATCCAGCCTTTATTATTCCACTGTTGCATTTTCCCTCTAACATTAGGAATGTTAGTTACACTCTTTTGCTTTTCACATGACGGTGATGTGTGCATGGCAGGTTCCACATGACTGAACTTTGGGTTTGGAATTGTTCTTCAGTTGTTCTCTTCACACAGTGTTTTGGTTTGGGTGAAAGCATCAAGTGTTTAAAGACGTAAGTCCCACAACTGTAGCACAGTTCAGAGGAAACGCTGGCATAAATGAATAAGTGATAATAAACTGTGTCAAATCAGTGTGAGTTTTAGCAGAAACAGAAGGAAGAGCTCGATGATAAGGGACAAATGAGGTCCGAGCAGAAGTAGAACCACTCGAAAATCCTTAACTGAGGGCTCCTTTACAAGAAGGGGCCTCAAGATTAGGTGCTAATGCAGATTTTGCCATTTTACACTGTGCTTTGTCGCTGCATACAGTGAACCTGGAGCCTCTAAGGATCTGGGTCCCTGTGGTACAGCAGCTGTTTGCAGGGTTGTCGTCCATCTTTGCTGATGGACAATCGCGTTGATTTTCGTTAATATTAGGGATTTGTATAAGGACATATTGTGTAAAATCACAACACAATCAGACTTTGCACGTTGCAGGATTGTGAAGAGTTTGTATTTGTGCCTGTGTCTTGCACATTCGGTTGCTGCTGCAGGACGTCTGCAGGAGTCCCAGCAGTTTATGTCAAATAAAATTACACCTCCATAATTCAGGCCACAAGTCTGGATCTGATTCTCAGCTGAGACTGTCCCAAGGCCAAAAAAAAAAAAATAAGAACCAGCACTGGCTCACTTTAACCAGGCATTTTAAACTTACTCTAAACTCTTTACTGAAGCCAAACTGATTTCATTACTTTAGAGTCAGAAGTTTATTTTATATCATTATAACTTTTATTCATGTAGGATTAATTAACATTAACCACAAAAAACAATTTGGTGGATTTAATGTACAAAAAAAAAATTAAGTTTGACATGATAAACTGAACAATGAGAGGAATGCTGGACACTGCTTCATGATGTCTCAGAAAATTGGATGACTTGACTCTTTAAAATCAACAGTACCTTGTATTACACTGAGCTCCTGTCAGTGTGTGGCTGTGTGAATGTGTCACCGTCCAACAACTGTTTTATTTCTTGGAATGAACTTTCACACAACAACATCGTGTCTGTGTGCCGACAGATCTGGCACTTTCATAAGATTGAATATTTCCAGGAAGAAATGAAAACTGCAGAACATGATGACCTCCAAAAACTCTGTGTGTGTGTGTGTGTGTGTGTGTGTGTGTGTGCGTGTGCTTAAAATTATGTAAGTCATTTTGGCTCCACTACTTTGTTTTATGAAATGATGTGGTTATTTTTTTGGGCTGACATGTTTTAAAGTGTTAAAGGATGAAACAAAACTTCTTTAAACTGTGTTTATTCATAGAAATGTCTTTGTAAAACCTCAGGCGTGATGTTTAACACCACACAGTCCGTCCTGTGAGGCCGATGAGGCTTTAATGTCAGCTGTGTTGTGTCTGCTGAAGCTGGATGTCACACTCTGAGCTCAAATTCTCACTGTTTCTCATTTATAACACCCGCCCCGACTCGCTTTTATTAGGAACAAATGTTCTTGTATTTACCTTTGTGAATAAATCACTTTGTGTTTGAAAAGGTTCGCCTGGCCCTCGCCTGCTCCAGCTTTGGTAAAACTGCTGAGACAGTCAGGAGAGCAGGTCCAAGTGGATTTTTTAAAACCGAAAACAGTGAATAAAGAGAAATTAGAGAGCTCCCGCACCCTTTCATTTACATAGCTGAGCTGCACTAAAACTCTGCTGGAGGACGACCTGATGTGAAAAAAACAGACACATTTACGAGCTGATTTCTGACGATAATACAACTCAACATGTTGCTTTTCCTGTACTTTTTCTTATTTTAGAGCTGGTCCTGAAAAAATGTATTCATTTCATTTGCACAAACACCAAAACCGTAGAAGTGTTTTCATTGTCTGGAATTGTGATGTCTGATTTATTTTAATATTTACAGAATTAGTTACCTTCATGTGATTTTAAAATGTGTGAAATCCTTTTTTAGTTTGTTCTTTCTGTGGTTCACGTCTTCAGCACTGACAGTTTTGGTTTTACCTTTTACTTCCCATCAACTAACTTTAAGGTTAAAGGTTAAAATCTGTGACAGTATCACACACCTGTGTGATCTTTAATCAGTCTGAAACTGAATCTGAACATTTAATTTATGGATATTGTCCCACTGAACATTCACATTTTCACCTTTTTTTTACTGTTTTTACTCTTTGAATCATACGTTTCACCATTTTCTGTCTGTAAAGTGACAGATCTAATGGCTTGTGCAGCCTCTCAGACGTACAGGATGAGCAGACTTTCAAAAGATTTCAAATCCTGCAGCTTTACGTGTGTGGTATCTTTGTGAACCTCGCTGGAATTTAAAGTGAATGTTTGCGGTTTTGAGAGATAAAAAGAAAAAACGAGCTGTTAAACCAAATCAAAGTAAACCTGCAACGCAGCTAATGCAAACCTCATCAAACCGACAGAAACTGAATCAAGCCGAGCTGAGCCAAGCCAAGCCCCTGGCTGTGAGCAGGAGGAGGAGGAGGAGTGGTCAGGCTGCTGGACCGGCTGATAGTTCAGCTGTTGGAGGTTTGGAAAAGCCTCAGTCAGTCAGTTCAGCTGCTAACACAGACTGAGAGCACAGGTTAAATATAGAGCAGACTCTCACTCCTGACTCAAAGACAGAGGCTGAACATCCTGTGGCGAAAAGAAGAACTGATTTTATTTGAGCTGAAAGAAAGTCTGTCTATCCTCACCTCTGCTCTGACACTGCTTCTCTCTCTCGCTCTCTCTCTCCTCAGTTTGAACCATTACTCTGTCGTCCCGTGAGTTTACGGACCAAACTTGAAGAGGACGAAGCTTCACACTGCTCTGTTGTCTCTGTGTCTCCAGCCTTGGCTGAGGAAGAGGGAAGTTAAAAGAAAGGAGACGAAGACATTTCAGACACAACAGTGATGTGAGCGTTGTTGTCAGTGAAAGACCTGAGGAGTTTTGGGACTGGGCAGCTGTGACACCTGGGAAGAGCTGAGAGACCAGGTAAGACACTGACAGGTGTTTGTTAAAGACTGACTGTTGTTCATGTTTAAAACACATCAGACTGTCTGTCTGTGTTGATAAATCCAAAATAATCATTCACCATAGTAAAGTGTATAAATAAAAACAATATTAAAGACTAAAATATGAAGGAAACCCATATATGTATAAGATTTAAATATTAAATAAAATAAATGTAACATCCTTTGGCCAGTACAGTATCAGAGCTGCTATAAAAATCTTAATCTGCAAAGTAACAGAGAAATATTTCTGTCGTGTAAATAAAATGGAATAATTGAAGTACTCCAGTAAAGTACATGCAACTCAGAAATGTACAAAAGTACAGGATGTGAGTGACTATCACTGGAAAGTAGTGTTACTATTCACATCGGCCAAAACTGTCACTGATTATCTGTGAGGTGTATTTTTTATTAACATGAATAAAGCTGGAGGTACTGTACAGACTCCGTCAGGAACAAACCTCAAACGTACATTTAAGAAGAAGAGAAGAAAAACATGTTGTATACGCAGAATATACAGAAGCAGCAGAATTACAATATCCGGTAAATAAAATCCATAAAACATCCAATCAGATAAATATTTAGTTTCAAACAAGAATGATTAGTGTTTGAGGAGAAGACTGCGATGTGTGTTCCTGGAACGAGGATCCACCCACTGAACCACGCCGAGCGTCTGAGTGTGTCCATCCTGACTCATGAATGGACCGGCTGTGAGACACCAGCTCAGTGAATCAGTGAGTTATGACTCCCTTCATTCACAGCCCAGTAAATGCCTGTTTCAGGAAGTGGAGCAGATCTTTCACCGGAGCTCTGCTCTGCGGAGGACGAGCTGAGAGACAATAACAACAAGCAGTCAGACTGTCCAGCATCAGCTGATGTGCTGTTAGAGGACAGTTCCAGGAAAATGTGCTGTTACCTGTAGCTTTACGTTAGCTCACCAGCGTGTTACGTGTCACATGTCGTGCAGAGCGATTGGTGTGTAGAAGTTTGTTTTCATTATGAGAATTTGTTCCTAAATGTCTGAGCATCAGACCTGATGGTGGATTAAAGCAGAGAGACTGTGGTCTCTTAGTGCCGTCTAAGACCGTCTCTGACCGATGACCAGTGATGAGAGTCCTCGTCTCACACTGTAACTTTAGTAATTTAAAGAGTGACACTGCAGAGGCTCAGTGTTTTTGCTCAAAGGAACCAAATCAAACCTGTGACATCTGTGTACCAGGACGGTCTGTCCCCTCCGGACCACAGCGGATATTTACCCTCACTGTTAGATTTGATCTGTGTAAAAGCCGTGTTATCATACCAGCATGCTTTGCCCTGCCCAGATCTCCTGGGATTTTTCTCTCCATTAATAGCTTTTCTTTTTTTTTTTTTTCCAGTTTTCATTGCACAAGTTATTCTGAATCCTCTTTCTATGAGCAGCAGCAGCCAGGACCTGAGACAGATATGTGGAAATGAATTATTTCAGCTGATTATTCACAAACTTCAAAACTCTTTCCTAAAATTTTAATTAACGGAGACATTTTCTTTTCATTTGAATGTAAAAATGCAAACTCTGTTCTGTCAGCCCGTTGCTTTGCCTGGCCCGTCTGACAACTGGAAATTCTCTGGCAAAACTTTATCAGCACGTTTCTGTGGAACTTGGTGGACAGATCGGCTCCACGCCAAGAGACCACTGATTAGGTTTTGGTGATGATCCAGATCTGGGATTTCCACCAGTTATTTCAGGTCCTTCAGGGATGTTGAAGGGGTGGACATATCGTTTTCAGTTAGGCTGACAGAAGTGACGTGTTTGGGCATATTGAATTGTTTGCTCTCTTACCTTTGTCTGATCATCAGGCTGAACGATGTTTGGTTGCTTTCTTTTCCTTTGGTGACCCCCAGACTTTGTGTCCTTCCATCTTTCTGTCCAAGACAAATACAAATACATCTTTACTCCTCCCAAGTGTAACTACGTCAGCGAGCGTTCAGTGGAAAAAGCTGCTCACAGGGATAATGGATGACTGACGCAGTAACTAGCTGCTGTTGTGTTTATCTGATCCCTGATCAGTGCTTAACCTGCACGAGTTGTCTGTCCCTTAGCGTCTTTGGCAGTTCAGGTATGTTACCACTGCTGACCCTGATTTGCTTGATGCTTGTGAAAATGGACACAGTCAAAGTTGTGATCTCCACCTGAATATAGTCTCAGCTGGACTTTATCCAGATGTGAGACACTGGGTTGAGATCTGGTGACCGTGACAACCATAACATGTGGTTCACATCATTTTCACAGTCATTAAAACAGTTAGTGAACAATATGGAAGAATCTGCGTTCAATAAACTGAAAGAAGCAAAAACAAAAATAAACTGAGGCACCGAGCGTCGTTTCCCTGCTCATCAGTTCTCTTCTCAGCCTTTCCCTTAAAAATCTGCTGCTTCAGTTTGTAACAGTGTCACCGTGTCTTCCAGTGGCAGCCCAAGGCCAACTGATAAGACAGGAACCATGAGATCATTCTGCTAATTCAGCTCAGTAATCTGTGTGGGAGGCTAACGGGGGACGCTCAGCAGAGTCTGCCCTCTTGTTGTTTGGTTTCATAACAGCAACTGCCGTTCCCATGACAGCATAACAGGGACCAGAGAGGAGCACTGCGTTTGTTTGGGTACAGTTTTCTGTTCCGAGGAATCAAACAGCTGATAACATCACGATAGACGACGCTGGGAAAGATGTGATGTTGGAGCCAAAGCTCTCGGTGGTTGCAGGTCGTCTCAGCTCAGCTCTGGACCCTTTGGTTCGACTGTGATAGAAGGGAGATAAATGTGATCAGCGAGGCGTCATCGAGCTCCTTCCCAGAGGAAAACCGAGCTGAGTTTTCTTTCACTTTACCAAACTGATACTGGGCAGTTTATCCATTTCCTCACTCTGCTGTTCTACCACATCCCAAAGGTGGTCTATCAGATCCAGAGCTGGTGACTGGGGGGGCCCACTGAAGTTCACTGAGCTTGCTTTGTTATTGTTGTCAATTCACTGTTTCACGTGTTTCTGTGCAAAAAAGACATTTCACAGTTTAAATGAAGTCATATACAACGACGTATATTTGGGCATGTCAGCATTTTATTAGGATAAACATGAGCTCAGTCGCCGCTTTCGTGTAACACTTCCATGATCTGTGGCCTTGATTTGCACAAATCAAAAAGTGTGGAGAAAAAAAAAACTACAAAACTTCTAACATGTGAGTCATTCCACTTATTAGGACACACCTTAGTGTACGAGAGTCTGAACTTATCAGATCTTCATCAAAGGCAGAACCTCCTCTGTGATGTGAGCCATTTCATGCACCACTTACCAATCTCTCTGTCTTTATTGGTTTCTGGAGGTCTGTAGAAATCCTCTCTGAGGCCCCTGATGGGACGGTCTGAGCTTATTCCTCTCTCATGAGTCATTTCTCAGGTCAGCTAAACTGCTGGTGGGTTGACCACCAACCACTAGAGATTCCTCATCGTTCAGGAGCTAAATGGCTTGTAAAAATGTAAAATGACGTAAAATGAGAAGTGGTCTCATGATATCCTGCCCCCCCCCCCCCCCCCCCCCCCCCCGACCCCCCCGACCCCCTCTCAGAGTTTATGAGGGAAGTGACTTCATGCTCATTCCATCTGAGAGGCATGTGAGACTTGGCTGCTGTTCGGCTGCATGTTGGGAGTGATGTCAGCTTTCTGGACTGGTCACTGCTGATTAGAGCTCTTGCACAAACCGCTGGGAGTTGAAAAACCTGCCTTGTCTCAGCGCGCCCAAATTCCCCCCTGATGACTGACGTGACGTGGTCTGGGAATGTTTTCTGATGCGGAGGGTTAAACCCGCCCTGGGCAAGATTTCAATATGGAGGCGAAAGGAGAAGAGCAAGAAGAATCCCATCCTGCAGTGTGTGTTAAGGTTTCATGATGGGACAACGTCTCTTAACCATGAAACTACAAACGGTTTCCTGAAGAGAAACAAACTAAATTCTCCATTTAAACAGAACTTCGATCTGCGAAAGGGCAAAAACATGCTGACGTTCTCTGCTTTAACAGCTTTACTGAAATGATTAAGCCTCTGATTGCTGCCAAATAATTTTCTTCATTACCAAACTGCAATGTAAGTGAAAGAACGCGTCCGCCAGATACTATAAATGTAGGTGTAAATGTAATATCCTGGAGTACTGACTGGGTCGTCTCCCACGACTGCTGAGATCATAAAAACCACTTCCTTCTTTTTAAAAACACTTTCACCTAATCCTGTCTCCTAAAAATAACAAGTATAAACTCCTGTATAGTTTCTGTTGAAGGCCAGTGTTTTTTCCAGTCTGTGAAAAGCTGCGTTAGCAAGTGGTTTTGGTGTTTTTGTCTCATGGTCCACTTTTTCAATATTTAACCAAGACCAGAATCGTTCCCTAATTTTTGCCAACTTGTCTAAACACAACCATAAAAACCTTAATGAAGCTTTTTAAACTCTGTCTCCTAGAAATTATGTTTGATGTTTCCTGCTGATATTGCAGGAAAACAAATGAAAAACATTTTGCGACTTGGGAGATGCCTTCGTTAACACGTTTCCCCTCTTTTCTTCAAAAACACAATCCAACCTAATCCAAAGTCGGATCATACAAACGTAAAGCGCAGGATTAACTGCACAAAAGAAAACAAATTCAGTTCACACTCGTGATCTTCAGGTTATTATTGAAAACCTCTGCGTCTCTTCTTCTTCCTCTTTCTGCTGATAACCAGCAAAATGCTCCAGCAGCAGTTAAACCTCTGTTCTGTTCTGATTCATGGTTTGTTTGTTGTTTTATGTGTCTGTTGTTGTTGTTTATTCTTCTCTTGAACAATAGTGAAACAGTAGCTCATAACTGTCTCCTGTTAACCAGGGTGAACGGCCATTTTCTGCAGCTCCACTCTCAGACCACTGATCAAATCTCTCTTGTGCACTTGGCTACAGATTGTCAGATGACGTAAACAGATCCATAACAACAGCTGTATTGTGACTGGCTGTGTCAGTACAGACAAAGGCATGCAGTGTGCAGCTGGCCTTAGAGCAAAGCCTTGAGAGTGGATGAGTGCTGCTCAGTTACCTGCAGCAGCAGCTGTAAGTGGTTGCACTGGGCCGCCCAGCTCCAGTTCCACCAAACGCATGAGCCTTACTTCATCAGCCTCCCTGAGACGCCTTCCTGCAGAGCTTTGCACGTGCACACAGCTCTCTGCAATAACCTGTGTGCGTTAAGTCCAAACCTCTGACCCAGTTTTCACGCTTGGTTTTTCATTAAACTGGGCTGCATTTATGATTTCTATTTTTGTAGTGGCCTGTTCACAGCCCTGCTGCTCACTCATCTGTGGAGCCTTAAGACCTCCATGTAAGGTGGCAGGTGTGTAGCCAGTGTAGAGATCTCACTGCTGTTTTACTCCATTCCTAAGAAGAGCTGTTGTCCTCCCTTTTTTCAGCTGTCAGAGTGTGGGACTAAGATTTTTACTTAGTGGTTTAGAGGCATTAGGTCCACAGAAAAGTTATGTAAAAAAAAAATCAAGGTGACATAAATATAAAATAAACAGAGATAAATACAGACAGATAAAAACCTGATGCAAAAACAGGTTTCACAGGATTTTATTTAAAAAAATGTTTTTCAATGAAAGCTTTTTGCAGCACAAGATTCAATCAGAAACTGTGACAAACTAAAATGATGGTGCAGTATGGATCCAGAACTTTTGCAGTTTGAATTTATATATAAGTTTATATTTTACCTGTGAGTTTAAAGACCTGATCTAACAGGTGATACTGGCTAAACCTGCTTGAGAATCTCTGGGAGGTTGAAGGGCAGCTGAGGACAAAGTCACCTTCACTTCTCGATGTCAAACTTAAAATGAATAATGTACAAAAATACAAACAACAAAACCACAGATATATTCAAGGCGTTCGGTCTTAAATCTCGATATAGAAACAGTACTTTTCTGACACGTGCCGGCTGACGAGCTGCGCTGACGTTCCTTCTATTTCTGATGTTGCTATGACGCGCTAAAAATGGTAATGTGAGCCCATAGTGACATTCAAGCCCCAGCTGTAAGTGTCACTATTTCAAGCATGAGTGCTTGATAGACTGATATTAGCCGAGCAGTGTACAGTATATTTCAGCCTGCAATGTCGAGTGGTTTCCATGGATTCATGAAAGCTCAGAGCAACAAAGCTCTGCTGGCTTCTTGCACTGCACTTTGACACGTGCTGCACAAGGCTTTGGGTCTTTTTGTTTCCATTATCATTCATTGTGCAGGTGCACAAAGTTCACTTTGACCAGAGCAAAGTTGGCACCTTGTTGTGCTGTATGAGCTCACCAGGCCTCTGGGCTGCATGAGGCCGTGAGACCTCGCCCTGACCTGGCTGGAAAGGTTATCTGGTACTGGACTCGAGTACCAAACCGCCTGCTGTCCTCCTCAGGACGGCTGGACATGACGTGGTCACAGACATGACTTCTGTTGGAATTCAGACTGTTTCATCAGAAACCACTTTCTTTGTCCACAGGCCGCAGTAGCTGTTACCTCCCAGATTTCTGTCACCACTCGCACCATTTTACACACTCAGCTGGAAAGAAATAAACCTCCAAACAGTCAGTGACTCCCTGCCGGCTGAGCTCACAGACCAGACGAACCTTTGGCTGGTGGCTGGTGGAGGTTTCCCACTGGTAGCGGTTTCAGGCATGTTTATGTGTAAAGCACTGTTCAGCAGCAGGGGAAGTCAAAGTGCTTTATATAAAATGTAAAAATGAAACTCAACTTTTTTTTTTTTTTTACAAGATTTTTAAATGATCACGTTTCTCTGTGTAAGACAGGTCGTCAAAGCAATGAACCAACATGTCAGAGGCATTTAGGGAAGAATGAGATCTATGTCTGAATCACTATTTATAATATAACATGATATCATAGGGATCTAATAAATCATGATACAAATTTGACAGAAACATAACAGTGGATTAATGACAGGAGTATATTTGTTTTGGCTCTCCTGCAAAGCAGTTCTTCATCTGTTAACGGCCTCCTGCCTCTGAAGACTCTGTATCTGAAGCCATCCTGCACCACAGATGACTGACCGCATTACTTTCCCCCATATGCTGAGTTACAGCGACAGGCCAGAGCTCTTCAAACCCCCTCGCGACACTGATCGTTCCCTTATATAGTCATATTTGAGTCTACACGTCTAAATCATATTGCACATGAAAAACACTCAGTTTGTAGAACTACAGATTTGACTTGGTGAACTGGGACATCTGCCACAGCTGGATTTCCACATCCAGCTGTTACATTGCAGCATCAGTGGTGTTTGTGACCACGTGATTAATCTAAGACCAACATTCCCTCTCCTTTAGCCCTGTCTCTTTAGCTTGCTACAGCCTTTATGGAGGCTAAGAAATTTAATTTCACTGAATCTCAGCAGTTGCAGTAGTTTATACTGACAAATCAAATAATGTTTGCCTGAAGTGAAGTTTATTACTTCACTAAAACAGCAGCTGAATTCACTGTAACAGCCATAAATGTAAATAACTTGAGTCCTGACAGATTCTGACCAGCTAACATGCTAACATTGTTTTTAAAATGGAAAATAGAAAATAGAAAATGTGTTCTGTTAACTGTGATCAGGATGGATGAAGACCATTCACATGTTTGCACCGACAGCTGATCAATGTAATGAAATAACCCCACTTTTATCCAGCTAATTGTCGGTGTATTACTGATACCACCAATGCTAACAGTGCTCCTGTGCTGCCATAAACATAAGCTCATTCTAACTTCTAATCATGAGACGATGAAGAGGGAAAGACGGGGCTTGTGTCTGCTGTCAGCTTGTGTTGTCTTTAGTTAGTCACAGAGAAAACAATTACTGACCACAGGAGCCCGAGATGTTAGCATGGTCTATTTTTACCCCACATCTCTAAAATATCATCACAATACGAACGGAAACAAACACAAAGAAACACGACCCCGAGGATGTTTAGTCACGCTGCTGCGACACAGGGATTTCCCGTACGTGACCTCTGTTTAGTTACTGACGGTTTAAGCTAGCTCGATGAACCGACAGCAGCTGTTTATTTACAACAAGTGCTGTTGTGGAGGAGTGTGAGAGCTAAGAAGTAAGATGGGGGCTCAGGCATCCCTGGGATTGCTGATGGCTAATAAAGTGATAGCCCTGTAGCCCCTTGTTGGACTCTAGACACAAGTGAGGAGACCCTAAAAATACCCCTTTCAGATTTCACCAAACAAACAGCTGCGACTGCTGCGCAGGGTCCAGCTCCCAAACAGAAGCAGAGGAAAACTGTCTGCAGCCATTTAACGCTTCATCCAAGGATTAAAGTGATGGACTAACAAACCAAACTTTAATCAGCTCAAACTGATTCAAAAACTTCAAATCTGAGTTGCCTGTATTGAAGCAAAAGCATAACTTTAGAGACACTTTGTGATCGTGGGTTCAAACCTGTGACCTTGTCATTACTGGACAAGCTTTCTAACCACTAGTACACCCTGCTGCCAACATACCTCCTTCACCCCTCATCCTCTGTAGGTCTCGTGTGTCGACCACGGGCCACAGCTGCCTGAGGCTTTATCCAGGCTCAGAGATCAGTTTAGCTTCATCACGGCTCCACAAATATCTTTCCCCCGGGAGGACCAAAGATGCAATCTGCAATTTCTTTGGCAGGTTATATTTTGGGTTTATTTACATTTGTTCCATAGGAGCTGGATGTGTAGATGGAAACCACTTGTTGGGGAATTTTAAGGCCATCATACCACGAAGTGGGCACCAACATTTCAATGTAAACAAATCAAAGCCTCAAAATACATGTCAAGACATGTAGTTAGTACATATTTACAGACAGTACATACAGCAGACGAACACATATTCAGTTACTTAGTAAAAGTAGAAACACAACGATTTAAAAACTCTTAAACAACCTGTGTTTAAAAATGTAGATAAACTTAGATAAAAGAATGTTAAATATTATCAGAAAAATATCCTTGATGTATAGAAGTATAAGTATTAACTATAGAGCCAAATCTGTTAATATGATCTTTTTATCTGTTGTATGTTGGATATTGAATTATTATTATTATTGATGTATTACACCATGTTGCGTATTTGTTCCCATGGCTTCATATGAGCCGAGGTCCCTCCGTCCTCGGCGCTCGACTGTCCCTCATCACGGTGTAACGCTGATAAGGTCACTCAGTGAAATGCCTGTTAGTCAGAGTTCCTCCTGTGAAGGTAAACTGTTTACACAGATCAGTTTGCTTATCTGGGACTCGATACGACACCGTGCTGGCGTTTAGGGACTCGGTTCAATGGAGACCTGAAAACCCCTTCGATGTAACACTTGGCAAAACTTCTACACAACCTGTAAACAAACCGTCTCTGTTTACAGACCTTATACTCACTGTTTACTCACTGTCTTAGGAAAAGGTGCATTTATCATACAACTGAAAACTTTGTGAAACTAAAAATGATCCAGCACGATAACAAACATTTTGCAACATGCTAAACATGGATAAATACTTACACACTGCAAAACTGATCAGAAGTGACTAATAACTTTTGGAAATTTAAAATGCTTTTATATATTTGAAAATAACTTTTATAATCTCCTGTATTTTCCTTTTCCTCTCTGAATGCATTGTATCTTTAATGTCAGTTTTACATTTCACTCACCAGTTAAACCATCACAGATCACAACCTTCCCATCCAATTAGACTTCATCAGTTCATCGGATCAGGCTCTGCATCTACGAGTATGGCAGGAAAGCTCCCAGTCTCCCAGTAACCAGTGAAAGATGGGTATAACAAACCAGCTGCAACACTTCCCCAGCTAACGAATCAACCCTGTTCGCTAGATATTCAGTTTGTATCAGACCAAACTATTTTCCCAGCCGTGGAGACAAATGTAACCGCCGCCTGGACCAACACAGTGTTTCTCTGACCTCCGAGGGCTGCGAGCGCCTGAACATAGCCATAAAAAAGTTTAATCATGCTGTCGTCACTGCAAGATCAGATATTTTGGTGGAAAACAAATAAAATACTTTGTCAGTGAACATGTTACTGATGCATTCAGTATCAACATATCCTCATTATGTTAATGGAAAACATGATGCTGCCTTCAAAAGCCTTCAAAGCACATTTGCTGTTGCAAATTACTTGTATATAAACTTCACTTCACAGATGTCCAACACATCCCATCCACTAACACTGCCTCTCTGTCCTCAGGCAATATCTGAGTGCTTGGTATCAACGCCACGCTTTGTCCTTACATTGTGTTTCAGCTTTGACAAGAAATATCTGAAAATATAACCAGAGCCACAGATCAGTGAGCGTGGCAGCTGAAGAAATCTGAAATCTGCGCTGGCAGCTCCGTGACGTTGACGGGGTTCGATAAAAACTTGTTGTTAAAGTAAAAGCGAGCGCTGGGCCATGATTCGTGATGTCGGGACAGCGTTTACTCCATGAACTCCAGTTCATCGACCTCAAATAAAGAACCCGACCTTAATTCATATTTAAAACCACAAAGTATGTTTGCACGTGTGTGAATGTGTGTGTAAGTGCACCGTTTTGCATAATGTGTGTCTGAGTGTATGTACAGTAAATTAGGTAAAAGGCCCTCGGGCAGCACACTGCACATCACAGAGCTTGTGCTGTGGTTCTGCTCCAGACTCTGGTCCAGATCCTGTCAAAATGTCCTCTGAAGCCCAAAGTTCCAGCTGCTGCCTCAGGACTGTCTTGGCTTCATGTTTCGCCCCCCGCCTTCCTCTCCTCTTCCAGTTCACTGAGCTGACCGTCAAGAACAGGACAGCTCTGTGGTTTTGACGCGTGGGAGATCTTGGCATCTCCCCTGAAACAACTATTAATAACAGGCAGTGGTAATGTGGTTGCTACCACTTCGCTGCCAGGATTTTCTCTGGCTGAGTCACGGCCTGCTTTCATCCAGACCTGCAGCCTCGGGGAACTTTGGCCTCATTAGATGCAGTACCCCATAAACCTGTTCTTTTCTCAGGACCCCCGCCCAACGTCAGCTGTTGATTTCATCACTGTTTGTTTGTGCTCAGATGGATCTAATGAGCTCAGCGGTGATGGTGGTGACAGGGGCCCACCCTTGTGTTAGATTAAATCAATGCATATTCACATTGTAACTGTCCCCGTCACTTGTGGCTTGACTTTATTATTACTTTAGTATGGAACACAGTGAAACTGACTGTAAGTGTTTGGATCGGGTCTAACCGTCCTCAGGTCAGGACTGTTTTCAGGGCCCCCTCAGATCAGGTCTTTCTTTGTTGAACATTAATTTATGCCTGTCAGGTTCAGGTAGAACCCAGGTGATTAAATGTTCGCCGTGATGGATTAAAGATGTCAAGTATTCTCCAAGCTTCAGTATGAATAACAAATACCTGGTTTTCTTGGTTCCCTGTTTCATCCGCTCTCACAGGTGAAACAAAAATGCGATCCAGGAACTGCACCGTGGACGGGCCGGATGACGGACACATCCAGTCCTCGAAAGGTTTCATCAAGCAGGAGGAGGAAAACACACCAGAGCTGACAAAGAGGAAGATGAGAGCCCAGCGAGAGGACAAGGACGGGAGGACGGGGGCTTCTGGGACAACAAGGAAACCTCAGAAACCTGCAGAGAGCAGGAAAACAGAACTGTCAAAGAAGGACCTGCTTCACCTGCTGGGAGTCATGGAAGGAGAAGTTCAGGTGTGAATGAGATACCCCCATACCTGACACCTCATAATGTAACTAATGTGAGCTAATGTGAACAAACTTTACACAGGTATTACTGAGTCAAACAAACCAAAACCATCAGCTAAAAGAGGCTAAAAAGCTCAGTGGAGCTGTGGAGTTCATTTCCAGCAGCGAACATGTCGGGAAGTGAATTTTCGAGGGCCAGAAATTTGAGAAGCTGGTGTAAGTGAGTAATTGTTGAGTTCCTGGACTTGATTCTTTAATGACCAACATGTTCAGTTGCAGTTTTATTGCAGGCGGAGCTGAAAAATCGATGAACTGACTAAGGAGTTCTCATTCAACGGCCTGATGTGCCAACTGAAGACGAAGACAGACTGAAAACTGCTGATTTTCAGAAACATCCAGTTAATCAAATGATTATTTTTCCCTAAAGCAGCATGGCAGGCGTGTTATAAAAGCATAAAAACAGTGGAGTTTGTGATCAGTGCTGAGACATATTGACATTTCACAGCGTGTGCTGGGTTAGATTTTGAAAATAACCTTTGCCGGTGTGGAAACAGCCCACGGCTTCTGCTGGGTTCCAGTCTGATAATGATTTTCTAATGGAGGCACATTTATAAGCTCCTCTCCTGAGAGGCAGGATGCTGCTGCCTCACCCTCTGTTTCCATCCTGCTCATCTGTCTGGGCGTGTTGAATATTTTCCATTAGCGATGGGACAGAGAAATACCCACCACAGAGCAACATATCACACAGGAAGAGCCGCTTTTTATTCTGCTTTGTTTCAAATGCACTGAAAAGTCTGAGAAAATCAAAAAAAGATCATTACTCAGGATATAACAGTGAAAATGAAAGTCCAGAGAAGGAAAATACAGAAATGTAAAACATATATATAGAATATCAGCAGACATTATTATAAGACAGATATCATCATATAACATGCTACACTTTTTGCAGCAGTAATGAGGAGTTAAAAAAAAAAATCCAACGTGAATGCCTGTCATGTGTATGTAGGGAAATCCTGAGCACTGAGGACTTGTGGGAAACTTTTTAGTGATTTATTTACCTGAGTAAAAGGCCTTTTAAGTAAAATGACATCAGTGTTTCCTGAGACGAAATGCTTTAAGCAGACCATCCGACCTTCGCCTGCCTCAGATAAATCAGGGTTTGCTCGTGTGTGTTGTCTCTGTGCAGGATTTTGTGTCACGGCCTCGTTGTGTGAGATGAGATACTGAGCAGGTTAGAATGAAGGGAGCAGCTCCCTCTGCTGGTGTGAACCTGGAAGAAGCAGGAGACGCGTTCTGTTGGTCGACTGGGTCTGTTCATGTGATTGTGGAGGAATCGATGAGCTAATGTCTTGGATCCACACGGGTGGAGTCTGCAGCATCACATCCACATGATGTTATTACTGTTGCTCAGCTGGTGTGTGAACATCAGCTGTGAATGCTCATGAAGACAAAGTCTGTAAAACAGAAACTGTAAATCTTCACATGTAGTAACCTCATCAACTGGTAAACCACCACCAGTACCATCCAAACATCTTTTACATATTTTATATAAATATATCTTTTATAGAAAAAGAAAGAGCGCCACCTACAGTTTTCAAAGGTTCAACAGTCCCCAAAACATCCCCTCCCTCCCAGTTAATCAAACCACAGGAAACAAATACTTACAAAATAAAACAACAACAACAAAAACTACATCCAGTGTCCCCTGTTTCTCAGGGTGCAGCTGGTGTGTAGGCAGGACATTAAAGACTCTTGTGTCTCCTCAGGCCAGAGAGGACATCATCGGCCTGCTGAAGTCAGAGAGAACCAGGCCGGAGACTCTGGAGGCTCACTATGGTTCAGCCGTCCCCGCCAAACCCCTGCAGGCCCTGCAGAGAGACGCACTGCTCACCCACAGCAACAGCACAGACGACGTGTACGAGAAGCCCATGGCCGAGGTGAGTCAAACACTTAGGATTAGACGGAGTTAAAGACTCAGTGGGGAGTCCTGCAGATGATCTTTTGTTTTTACGTCTCAGAGTCGAGGAGTTCAACAAAAAACGTAATGCACAGAAATGGTTCGTTCAAAGAAAATGAAAAAGTGACTCAGAAATTTGTCTGGTTTTCCTCTAATTTATGGCAGATTACATAATTCTTTCCAGTAAACTTTCAAGGAAGTTACCAGGACTTTATGGAGCCATAAAATAAATCATTACCATTTTATTTCTCAACATGAAAGTATAAATGCTGTTTCAAAGCTCTTCCCACGCTGCCAGGAATAAATTTCAGGTGGAGAAATACTGAAACCTGAATCTGCCTAAAAGTTTGAACAGAAATTCACCAAAATGTTTCCATTTATTTTTTTATGTTTCAGTGGTTAAACTTTTTAACTGTTTTCAAAGAGTTTAGAGAATATTTAGCTGCAACAGAAGGATGTGCAGAGTCCTAATGTTGGTGGTGCAAAGTAAAATCTGAGCCTGAAAACAGGGTCTTTTATGAGTTGAATGGCATCAGTCTCTCCTTGAAAGAATGATTTGCTATGCTCAGTGAAGTCCGCAGGGTGTGATACAGTAGAAAGGCTGAACAAATGAGCAGTGAGCGTGAAAATGTCTGAATAAAGCTCATAACTGTGTGGAGAGACTCTCTCTGCTCATTGTTCCCCCACAAACACAGCATCGCCATCACCGTGGCCAATGGTTCGGGATGCTGTGTCGGCAGATCTGGTGTCAGTGAGTGTGAGCTGTTGGTCATAACGAGTGTTGACGTGCTTCCTGTCAGTTGGACCGTCTGGAGGACAAACAGAAGGAGACGTACAGACGGATGCTGGAGCAGCTGCTGCTGGCTGAGAAATGTCACCGCCGCACCGTCCTGGAGCTGGACAACGAAAAACGCAAACACGCCGACTTCATGAACAAGAGCGACGACTTCACCAACCTGCTGGAGCAGGAGAGGGAGAGGTGAGGCCCGAGTGTGTGTGTGTGTGTTTTTTTCTATCCATAAGAAGCCAAAGTTGCTGAAATATTGTTCTAAACTTTCCTTATTCTCTGGGTTCCGGGTTTTTTTAAACATTGCTGGTTAATTTTCTTTTAGAGAAACTGATGCTGCTACACACTGTACAAAGGTTCAGAAAGAATATTTATGCACACACTGGTATTTGGAGGCTTTAAAACGCTGAGAACTTTTTTCAGCTACTGTAAGTAACATGTAAACATGTCACACTGACAATTATTAATGCAGATGGGAAAGTGTAGAATGAAGCATCCAGAGTGAAAATATTAAGTATACATGATTTGTATTTCAGGAGCTAAACCTTAAAAGACCAGGTCGACCAACTCAGTGTGATGTGATCATAAAAAAACAAAAAGAAAAACCTCAGCACCAGAAGGATACGTCCACAACAGAGGTGGAATCCAGATGTGAATCTGAGCGACCTCTGGCATCAAACTCATCTGC
Organism: Toxotes jaculatrix; assembly: GCF_017976425.1. Classification (NCBI taxonomy): domain Eukaryota; kingdom Metazoa; phylum Chordata; class Actinopteri; family Toxotidae; genus Toxotes; species Toxotes jaculatrix. The sequence continues at coordinate 1,298,043 of NC_054412.1, forward strand.
CAGCAAATCAGAGCGGAGCAGCAGAGATCACGCACAGTGGCGTCAGTAATATTTTCCCCAGCAGTCTGACCCTTTGCTTCATGACGTTTTGATGCAAACGTGTGTGCACATGATCACTTTTGACAAACATGCATGTTTTTTCAGATGCATGTTTATTTGCCTGGTGGAGGGCATCAGATAAGACCCAGAACAGGGTTTTGGATGATGGATCTGATAGGACGGGCTGATGGGATGAATCATGCTTTATCAGACCATCGTAAACACACGGCACGGTGCACGGCCACGACTGAAAGCTTTAGGTTCTGAGCTGCACGAGATTTTCCTCACAGTTTTTAAATGGTTATACCGTCCTTCAAATGATTCAGATGGAGTTTTAGTTAGTTTGCTTTTATCTGGATCTGGTTCGTACGTTACAGGTGACTCATTCGCTTTTTTCATTGGCTGGCATTGTTCCATGCCAAGCCAATGAAAATGAACATTTTGAGGAAACATCAACAGGGACTAAGAAAAGAAAATCACACAAACACTACAATTCACTTTGACTTTTCTCGTCTTGATATGTTTGTTTGCTGCTAGACAAGTTTTCATGCTGCTAGTCCCCATTTTCTGTTTTTTTTTCTTTTTTTAATAATAAGAATTGCATCCTTTTCCTTATCTGAAGACCCCACTCAGTCTGTAATCAGAGTCCGGGGGACATGACAGGAGAAAATCTGCACATCTTCATCACAGAATCACTCACATCTGCTCCACACGCTCCATAAAACTTCAAATACTGGACCAACGCTTCGGTGCACCTCATTCACCGCCACTGGATCTCGTATCTCTGTTCATGGCTCATAACAACATCCTTCAAACCCTCTGTTCAAACCTTTATTTATTCAGTGAAGCTTTGATGAGCACGTGCAGTGTTTGTCCACCATCTTCCCGCTCACTGTGCAGACCCCTCTGTGATCCCAGTGAACACTGATTTGGTGACACCTGCACAGATTCCTTTGCACTTCACTTCATTTTGATTTGAAACTATGCACATGGAGCTTGTTCTGGCTTTAAAGGCGCCGTGCTCTCTGCTCTCAGCTCTGTCTGATAACACATTCCTGCTGGCTGCAGTCAGCGTGCAGATTCACTGCAGGTGATATCATGAATGGGTCGACCCTGAACGCAGAGAGGGTGATGTCATTCCCCACACAGATCCTGCAGGACGATTAGAAGCTCTGTTTGCATAACAACTGTCACGGGCCAATACAACTACACAACACAGGCTTTCTTTTTTTTCTTTTTAGCTGTCACGAACCTGCTGCAAAAAAAAAAAAAAAATCCCATCAGAGTTTGAGTCTTGTAATATTTCTGAGGTGAATTAATTAAATAAAGACCAGAAATTGCACCGTTCTCCCACTTCCACTGGTTTCCATTCATTTTTAAAATGAAAATCATTCTGTCAAATCTGATAAAGTCCCTTTATGCAGACGCTCACCGTGATGGTTTACACAGCTCATGGAAGCTGCTGGAAATTAGTTTGTAATCTTAACGTTTAGCAGACACGGTTGCAACATGACCGAGGCCTCTGATCCCAGTCTGGTAGTAGTTTATGTGGTGTGAGAAGTTAGGATTTAAACCAGTAAACCATGTCTGTCTTCAGAAAAATGTAGGTTTGATTCTCTGTAATTTCACAGCGGTGGACGATTCCGATTCATGTTCAAATGCAGCCTGAAAAAAATCCTGCTTTTAGCCCCGAAATAGTCCACAACAACTGCGTCTCCTTGGTGTCAAAGCGTTCTTGTTGACTCGTCTGTTCTGGATGTTAATAAGGATGGTAATTATTGCAACTATAATTAGCTTCAGATCAGCATCTCCTGGTCGGATGTGTTTACTGTGGGCTCAGCTCGGCTCAGTTTTATGAGTGTTTGGGGCTTTCTTCTCTCTCTCTGACAGGCTTCTGTCAGCACTGAGGCTATGAATAGATCCGAACAGGGAGAGCCTTTCTGCAGAGCCGTCATCCGCCAACAAGGTTATAATGATAGATAGTCTGAGTCCTGAGACCACGGAGGAGAAATACGAGTTTAAAGCTGCAGTTGGCAAGAATTTCATATTAGAATCCACTCATTTGTGTTAATCTACGATGGAGGCTAAATCACAGAGGACTGCAAAACTCCTCCTAACTAAGACATCAGTATTATCCATTTTGTTTGTGTTAAATTCTGGAGTTGTGTAGCCTCATGTAACAGGACCTCTGCCTCACTAAGCTGAACGACAGCGGGAAAAACTCAGTTGTGCTGTTTCAAATGTTTTTATGTCTGAAAACCAGAAAAAAACGACTGGGAGCAGGAAAAGGATGCAGGCAGGTGCAGGTGCAGTAACAGGTGATGATCTGGCACCTGACAAGGAGCAGCTAAATGCTTTGAGCTAAATGCTAATGTCAGGACACTGAGGGGGGGGTGGTTGGTCATTGGGAAGAATCCTTAATTATTTGTTAGGCTGCTTTTTAACTTATTTAAACTTGTCATTGTGAAATGAAGAAATCTCAGGAACACTCGTAATGTGTTCAGCAGAAGATGCACTTTCTTCCCACGTCTCCAAAATTACAAGCAGCCAACAAAAGTGCAAGCCACAAAACACAGGCGATCCATGTACAAAGTGCTCCCTTGTCCCTTGTGTGATATTTATGTGTGACATGTATTTGGAATAATGAAGAGCAGCGATAGAAAGCCTCTGCATCTGTAAGCTCTTTGCACTGCTCATATTTGGCTCATTTAGGAGCCTCTGCAATGCAAACCACAGGCCTCCTCTGCCGTCTCAAACGATGATCTCACACACATACAATTTAGCCACTATGGAGAATTTATATCCATGTCCTCTCCCTTTGCACGATACAGGGGGATTATAATGAGAAAGGCTGTGCGCGTCTGGCATTGTCCTCTCCAAAACAAAAAGTCTCGCCTTGCATTGTTGCCTCGTTTCTATGGAAACACTGTTGGGCCAGTTAGGACACAGTTAGGTCAAACTGGAGCCACATTTTAGGAAAAGGAGGAGAAACGGAGCAAAAAGAGAAATGTTTGAACTTCAAAGTGGCTTCATGTGTTGTGTCGTACCTGCTGCCCAGCCGAGCCTCCTCCCCTGAAGGAAAACTACACAGTTAGAAAGAAGGCGGAAGAGCTTGCTGAAAGCCCCCCCCCTCCAGCTCGAACCCCTCCTCCTCAGTGTCCACAGAAGGGCAGCGCCTCTGTGCACCATATATGGAGGGGCGGATGACATCAGCCACCAGCGGAGCGGTGCTGTTTAGCTCAACATCCACCTTTTTCATTGTCCACTGATGACATGTTTGGAATGTGATGGCTAATTCCCCGCGGAGTCGGGGCCCCTCCTTCCCTCTCTGACCCTGTGAGACTCTCAGCAGCAGCAGCAGCAGCAGCAGCAGTGTGGCTCCTGCTCAGCTTTAAAAACACACTCAGATATGGATCAACCTGCCCTGCATCCAAACGTGTTGGTAAGTTGAGCAGAGTTTCGGGAGAGCAGACTGTAAAGTTCTGTGTGTAGAATCTGCAGCTTTGGTTTGTGATTCAGACTTTCTGACCTCTCGTTGTGCAGTGCTGAGACCTGTTTATGTCCTCAGGAGTCTGATGTGACTGTGTGTGTGCTCTATATGGAAGAGAAACACACAGACTCCTGCAGAGATTAGTTAAACATCCACCGACAGGACATTAACTCAGGCAGGTTGAATTCTCAGAGCTTTGCTGGCAGCTCTGCAGTGCCTCTTTTTATTGCTTTATCCCAGAAGTTTGGTTTGTTGATGCGAGTTTAGATCTGTGAAAATCAACATGTCAGTGATTCAGGTCGTAAGATATCAACATGTACAGTGTCAAGACAACTGGATTTGCATTTTTTATTCTTATCTGTTTTCTAAAGCTGAGTTTGTTTTCACAACATCAAAAAGCAGATAAGAAACAAAAAGGCTGATAAAAAAAACTATGACAAGTTAACACACAGGGTGATATTCACACAATCAGCAGATGTGCAGGCAGATCCAAAAGCCCAGTGATGTGGAGAATCAAATTTCATCACCACCACAAAATCAGATTTCATAAGCAAAACATCGACAAATCCTCATTCATGTGCTCACATGTGCAAACAGCACTCAAAGCTGATAATGATGAATTTTTTAATGTATTTTTGAAAACGTTCCCAAACTTTCAGACAGAGCACAAGGTGAATTTCTGATGCTTCACACAAAGTCTGTATGAAGACGTGAGTGGGCATAATTAGATGCGTTTCCCTGACTCTGCTTTGTAAACTTTGTAAAGAGACAAACACACTCTGTGTGTGTTTGTGTGTGTGTGCGTGTGTGTGTGTTGTGTCAGCACAGTCAGTGCATTGGATATTTGGCAAATCATTGGTTGATTGCAGTTCGAAGAGTAAGTTAAAATTCCCTGGAAATCTGGTCTCTGCTGACCTCCAGTGATTTAGCTTCTCACCTGGCTGCAGTGATGTACAGGTGTACTGCAGAACCCTGTGACATCACCGTGGGGGAGGGGGGGTCTGTAGATGTGAACATAGTAGTTTTATATAGTAGTTTTGCAAGTCTGCACATTACAGAGTTGTTTCAGTGCTTATCAGTAATAAAAAGCGTTTGTCCTGAGGGGACGGACACGGTTGTCGTACTCTTCTTACTGTGAGTCATCAGTAGAATACATACCAGTGTTTGTCCCTTGGTTTTACTTTTGACAAACTGGAAAAATGTCTGAAACAACCTTTTTGAGAATCGTGGAATCTGTTAAACCCGTATAAATAAAACTCTATCAGGGTCATTATGAGCTTCTCACCTGACTGTGATCATCTGGATAAGTCACAGCAGAAATGACTAAATCCCACAATCTCCTAACTCACTGATGTGCAGCTGTAATTCTCCCCTTCAGTGAACTTCAGACAGGACAGGGTAAGCTCTGTCACAGAGAATCACAAAGGTTCAGGCTCTAATGTGCCTCTCTTTTTATATTTCCTTTGTTCCCTCTGTTTTCCTGCTGCTGCCTTTTATTCTGCTCTCCTGCCTCAGTCAGAGTCTGTTTTTTTTTTAAGAGATGTGTCCAATCTTTTTCCATCTGATACGGGAATAAAGGAAACAATAGTTAATTATTTAAATTTGGTCACCAGATGTCAAAAACATGAGGACACGGGAGTGTTTGAAGATAACTGATGACTGGATGCAGCTTTTCTGCATCCAATGTTTCGTGATTGTAAACATGTTTGTCAACATTTTGATGTAAAACCGATTCAGGGTCAGTGACATCTGCACTGAAACAATCTTTTGTTAAAAATATGTTTGCTAATAACTTCCACTCACATCTTGTATTTTGTTCTGTCTTAGACTCAAACAGTTGCTGGAGCAGGAAAAGGCCTACCAGGCTCGTAAGGACAAGGACCACAGCAGGAGGCTGGAAAAGGTCAGAGCCGAGCTGGTGAAGCTCAAGTCCTTTGCCCTGATGTTGGTAGATGAGCGGCAGCTGCACCTCGAGCAGATTGACCAGCAGAGCCAGAAAGTCCAGGATCTCACTCAGAAGCTGCAGGAAAAAGAGCAGCGGCTGGTAGCTGTAACCAACACCGCCAAGGAGGACGGCCAGAAGGTCCTCAAGCTAGAGGCCGAGCTGGAGCACAGAGCAGCCAAGTTTGCACAGGAGCACGAGGAGATGACCGCAAAGCTCGCCAACCAAGAGTCACAAAGCCGACAGCTGAGGCTGAAGCTGGTGGGACTTGCACACAAGATTGAGGAGCTGGAGGAGAGCAACAAAGTGCTACAGAAATCAGAGGAGGACCTGCAAGAGCTGAGGGAGAAGATCAGCAAAGGGGAGTGTGGCAATTCATCTCTCATGGCTGAGCTGGAGAACCTGCGGAAGAGAGTGCTGGAGATGGAGGGCAAGGACGAGGAGATCACCAAAACAGAGACTCAGTGCAGGGAGCTGAGGAAGAGGCTGCAGGATGAGGAGAACCACAGCAAAGAGCTGAGGCTGGAGGTGGATAAACTGCAGAAGAGAATGGTTGAACTGGAGAAACTGGAAGGGGCTTTCAACAGGAGCAAGACAGAGTGCTCTCAGCTTCATACAAACCTGGAAAAGGAGAAACGTGTTGTGAAGGATCTGGCTGTTGAGTTGGAGACAGTGAAAACCCGGCTGAAAGAGCTGGAGTCGTCAGAGTCCAAGTTTGAAAAGGCAGAAATGGTCCTCAAAGACGATCTTGTGAAGCTGAAATCCTTCACAGTCATACTGGTGGATGAAAGAAAAAACATGGCAGAGAGACTTAAGCAGGAAGAACAGAAAAGTGATGAATTAAGTAAGATGTTTAAGGCAGAGCAAGGCAAGGTCACAGAGGTCACAGAGAAGCTGATTGAAGAGAGCAAAACACTTCTCAAATTCAAATCAGAGATGGAGTTTAAGGTGACAGCTCTCACTCAAGAGAAAGATGAGCTAAAAACCAAACTTGCAAGTGAAGAGGAAAAGTGCAGGGAGCTAAATAACAAGCTAAGCAGTATGAAAATAAGAATGGATGGACTTGAGGAGACTGAGAGGGAAGTGCAGAGAAAGCGGGCCAACAGGGACAGTAACAAAAATCCAGATGAAGACAACAAAGTAAAAGAGCTCACGTTAGAAATTGAAAGACTGAAGAGCAGGCTCAAACAACTCGAGGTGGTGGAGGGAGATTTAATGAAAACAGAGGACGAGTATGATCTACTCGAGAAGAAATTCAGAACAGAGCAGGACAAAGCAAACGCCCTTTCTAAGCTGCTGGAAGAAATGAAAAGTCAGATTGCCAGAAACAAAGCAATAGAAAAAGGTGAGGTCATGAGTCCTGAGGCCGAGCTTAGAATTCGCTGCAAGGTGGAGGAGGCTAAAACCAGAGAGCTGCAGGCGGACGTCCAGGCCCTGAAGGAGAAAATCCATGAACTGATGAACAAGGAGGACCAGCTCTCCCAGCTGCAGGTGGATTATTCTGTGCTGCAGCAGAGATTCATGGAGGAGGAAGAGAAGAAGAAGAGCATGAGTCAAAATGTGGACAGCCTTACCAAGGAACTGGAAGCTACCAAGCGTTACAGTCGCGCATTGAGGCCTAGCATGAACGGTAGGAGGATGGTTGATGTCCCTGTTACCTCCACAGCGGTGCAGACAGATGTGATCGCCGGCGAACCTGCTGAGGATGATACGACAGCGGGCTTCATTCGAAAATCAGTCCTTGAGGAAAACCACTTGATGAGCAACCTCAGACAAAGGGGTCTTAAAAAGCCAACGGTTCTTGAGCGATACCCTCCAGCGTCTGCAGAACAGAGTAAATCCTGGGCACCCTGGATCAAAAAGAAAGAGGCCATCACTCTCACTCAGACCACTCCCGAGAAGACCAACGGGGCGTCCTTGCACCCTCCAGAAATGACCATGTCCCAAAAGCCAGGTCAGCCACTACACATCCGAGTGACCCCGGATCACGAGACCAGCACCGCCACCTTGGAGATCACCAGCCCTCGAGCTGAGGATTTCTTCTCCAGCACCACCATAATCCCGACACTTGGACTGCAGAAACCTCGAATAACAATTGTCCCTAAGCCAACAACTGTGACCTCAAAGAGCAATGCCTGTGATATGATGGGAGGTTTTGATCGAGCCAAATCTCCGGTCACAATAACCACCATCACCAGGGCCAAGAGTCCGGAGAAGACCAACGGCAGCAGCTCTGGCAGCCTTCAGTCTCCAGTGTCCATCATCACAGTCAGCACTACTCCTGTGGCTGAAGCATGTGCTTCACCTGAGCCTCATGAAATTTCCGCCAGCCGCACTGTGATCAAAATGACACCGGAGAAGCAACCTGGGCCTGCGCCTGTCAGGAAATACAACACCAACAGCAACATTATCACAACAGAGGACAACAAGATCCACATCCACTTGGGTCCACAGTTTAAAAGACCTTCTGAAGGATGCAGTAATCCTGTGTTGACGCTCAGACCTCTTGGTATGAGCTCAGAAAGTAAAGAAACACCAACAGGAACAGTGCTCCGCTGCCCACGCCAACCCTCAACGGGGAAGACGACTCCCGGCAAAATGACAAGCAGCATAACGATCACACCCATCACCTCAGCAGCCTCCAGGCCGACACAGTCAGTGGTGAGAGCTTTGGTCATCGTCATGTTCAGTGTCCTCCATCTGTCTTTCGTCCTCTGTGTTTTGACTCCACATACAAAGCGGCATAGATGATGTTTTCCATTTCATCTACAAACAAAAATGTCTGAATGATATCTAATTTTTTTTACGTTTCAGTTGCTTCTGAAATGTTTCAAAATGAAATCAGGTGGTGTGTGCTCCCTAGCTAGCACTCTCTCCAGGTATAAAACAGAAAATTTGTGAAAAATATGACCTCACTGTGGTATGAACTAACCCCGGAATGATCTGACATGCTTTAGATCCCACCCTGGCCAGGCCTTTCTACGTGTTGTGTAGACAAACACAAATTTCTGAACTGACAAATTTCCTCCTTTTAACCAAACACAGGCACAAAGTGACCAGTTTGATTTTGCACTTGAAGCACTTAAGAATTGCAGATCAACCCTTGTTCAGACTTTCAGTATGTGACCAAACTTGATGTAAATTAATATCCAAGAGAAGCAGCTCTGGTTAAAACTCACACTGATGTGAATGAACCCAGTAAGCACTGATTTTGTGACTTGAGGTTTACACATAACTCTTATTTTAAAAGAATTAAATGACAATATTTCAGTGTGTCCTAACAACATGTTGGTGCTGAGACTGTGTCTCATGTTGTTTTGTTATTTATTTTCCAGCCCGGTTCGGATGTGCAGTCAGCTCGGAGCGCGGCCACACGGATCCCTGTGTCAAAAGGTATGAAACCTACCAGCAAGGCGGTTCTGGGAGTGTCGACGGTGACGAGGTTAGAGTCGCGGGCAGAGAGCCAGTCGATGAAAATCGAGCTGAGGAAGCCGACGGTGTGCGGCTCTGCCTCTGCAGCAGGAGGCAAGAGCTGAGGGCTGAACACGCTGCCATGGCAACGACTAAATGTGAACATCTCATGATTGAGTTTGTCACTGCTGCCAAATCTGAGATACAGGCCACATCAGCATTCATGCACAACTGGGACTCTGTGTGTGTGATGCTGCCTTTCACAACAGCTTAGCTTTCCAAACAGTGTTTTATATCATTCAGACCTTCAGTTTGCAACTGCACATGTTTTCAGGAAAGAGTTTAAGTAATTTAAAGGGCTGGTTTTTAAGGTTTTATGTTTATGCACCTCTCTTTGCATGTGAAAGCTCAATTTTGATTAACTGCATCATGGTGATCCTTGGCAGTAGGTGTAGACTTTTAATCTCATCATTCATATTTTTCATAGCATGTGTTTATTTCACCACAACTTATGGAGGTTTCCAGTCACTGGAGCACTGTGAATTGTTTGAGGAGTATGAATTGCCATCATTTGTGACAGGCGCCATAATAAAAACTATTTATCTCTGAACCCATCATGGCTTTGCTTTGCTTTGTAGCCTTCATTCTCTGTGTGTGGATGTTTGGGCTTTGTGTGACTTTAAAAGGTGTGAGTGTCAACCAGGAAACCTCCATAATATTAACTCATGTAGCTAAACGAAACACCGCTGGGCAGCCATGAAGCTCATGTGTGAGAACAGTAGTATATCTTAGAAAAACACCAAGTACAGTGTTTGACACTGGGTTCTCACATTAAACTATAAGTCTTGTTCACTGAAGACATTTTGCATAAGTGACACAACTATTTTGTAAAGAGAGTAGGAAAGAAGATGAATGGGAGGATAAAGAGACAGGAGTTGGACTCGGTCCAGGTTTATATAAAAATCTAATTTCTTCAAAAAGGACAAGTCAGACACATTGATCCTCACATCAGCTGCATGATAATGTTCAGCTTTCCTGCAGACATCTTTACGTATTTCTGTGGTTGCAAAGCATATTACTGTCCATCATATTTGATCTTTTCAGTATTGCATAAGAGACACAGTCTAGCTCCCTCTCATGGACAAGAACAAAAACACAGAATGACCATGTCAAGAAGAAACTGAGAAGACCAGAGACCCAAAGTAAATGATTCTGTGGCCTTAATCAGCTTCTAATAACCAAACAACCAAGAGAATGAGGGGGAGGGAAACAGGGAGGTGAGAGAGCACATTAAACAATGACCGAGAGATGGTTTGGTAATCGAGTCTGGAACAAGCATCTGGAGAACCGGAGGGTAAACATGAGGACGGTGTCCAGTGCTGATTCATAACAAGCTGAGTGTTTTTGTTTCAGCTGCAGCCTGTTGGCCATGACTCCCACGAGGCTGCTGTGCCGAGGATTCGGTGGATCAAATGTTTCTTCCTGGGAACAACATCAGAGGCTGAACAGGATTATTAAAATCACATCTGAGCCTGGTCATGCCATGTCCTCCTCCTCTGAGAAAACTCTTTAGAAACTAGGTGTAGGACAAAGATGCCTCTGCTGCAGTAAAGCTGCATTTCAAATTCTGCTTTTGTTGCCTGAGGAAAGATTTAAAGAATTCCCAGCTCTGAGCAGGGCTGGTTAATACACAGTACATCAGTCACTATCAATATTACTGACTTTTACTGCTGGGAAAAGAAATGACAGCTCTTCAATGAGGCCGTGACACCAGGGTCTGGCACTGGCACCTGTTCATGAGTTGGACCAACGCGTCACATCGGCCTCCTGGTTTTAAATCCACGTCAGAAGAATTTTTGACAGCGTGATTTCAGGACTGCAATAACACGCTGCTGCTCATAAAGTTGGAATAAAATATATTTTGCCTCTTCTTATGAAATGATTGTGACAATGTGATTTATTCTCGATAGATAAAGTATATATCTTCTCCAAACTTTATTGATCAATCAATAAAGTCGTCAACAAACTGGTGGCAAACATTAAGTCCAATATCAGCGCTATGCATCACCCAACTCAAACTCTGAGCCTCTGAAATCTGTTAAAAATCTTTGCATATGAATTCAAAACATGTTCCTGAAAAACGTTCTTTGTTCCAGAAATCCAGTTTTCTTACAGCTCCACTAAGAACGATTAACATCACTTCATTTCTGACAACTAAAGCTTCACTAATCAACTTTGTTCTCATTAACTTTGTATTATACGATAGCATGTAAAATGAAATAATTACATTAATACATCAGAGTAATGAGTGAATATGAGGAAACACACCCGCTGTGATTTTCCACCACAGGTTCACTGATGGACTCAGCAAACAGCCGACGCTGAGCTGGGATCTCATGTCATCAGAGGAAATCTGACGGTGTCTGATGGGAAACTTTCTACTGAAGCACCTCATCATTTCTGAGATGCTGCACCATCCTCTTTACAACGATACTACAGTTCCTCTTTCATTTATTTGTCAGAACGGTATACAAACCAGGCTGCAGTTTCAGAACAGCACTGGGGTTAATTAACTGAGAGATCAGAGGGAGGAAAAGCTGCAGCTACGAAAGACACATGAAAGATATCAGATCTATTTTCAGTTGTTAATTTGGCACAAAACTGATCTGAAAATAGTTTTTTTTCCCAAGGTTCCACATTAATAAATTATAGTTAATAGAATTTATAACATCTATGGCACATGACAGAAAAAAGTGAAAAAAAAGGATTTCTGAATTGTTAATATGTTTTTGGCGTGGAAGAATGGAAATATTCAAATTTGACTTTGAGCTTGTGTTGTGTTTCAGTTTGTTTAAATCTGGTCCTGAACAGACAGTTTGGCCCACAGGTGAAATGTTTAAAGCTGGATTTAAAATTAATTAGTTGTTAAATTACTCAAGTCTACTGAAAGTGGGGATGTTAAATCAATGACATGTCAGTGCACAGTGTATTTGATGGTATAGTAAATGTAAGAATGGATCACTGGCAGAAACATCAGCTTGGAATTTGAAGTTTTCCTGTTTGCTTTCTCCCTAAAAAGTCACCTTTAACAAACAACCTCTGTTTATTCTAAATTTGAAAACACATGATACGTGTTCTTTTACATGCATGTGATTAGTTTCCGATTGTTGTGATAACTTAAATCAAGCAGAAATGATGAAACACGATGAGCGACCACTTCTTGATGATAGAAGCAGGTACTGAACAAATAAAGACCCATACATTATCTCTGTGGGATCATTGATCGTAATAATAATTTCCAATATTCCCGCTCCTGAAGGCCGAACAGGGAGGGAGCTTTTCGGAGGGAAGGTTTGAACTGTTGTATGTTGCTACACTGTTTGTTTTTTTTTACGTGGTTTGACTTTAATTTCTTTGGATTTGTGGACATCGGGACTTGTTAACAGTAGGATTGGGTTTTGTGGGGAACATTTTGGAGGAATACCCACAGCCTATAAACTCTGACGGTCTGCAAATTCTGGACGGGGGTGATGGAAACTTACTAATAGGATGTAACACTGAAGTGCAGGGGGAGGAGGCAAAGAGGATGACAAGTGTTGGGAAAGACAAAGTGTTCAGGGTTGTAAGAGTTGGGGAAAAGAAGTTCAACATTTTTGTTATGGTAAATAGCTCCAGGCTTTTTTTGTCCCTTTCAGCATGGGAGAAGGGAAAGCTGCACCTGGTACAGATGAAATATGTTAGAGTGTTTTAAAACATCTAAGTGTAGATTGGGAGGAATTATTGCTGCTGTATAACAAAGTCTGGGAGGAGGGAAGAAGGCCAGGGAGCTGGAAAGAGGTGATAATTATTCCAACAAGGAAACCTGGAAAAGATGCCAGCAGGCCTGGAAACTACAGGCCGACTGCCTTGACATCACACATCTGTAAACTAATGGAACGTATGATAAATGTGAGGTTAATGTACTTCTTGGAAAACAGAGGTATGGCGTCGATATATCACAGCAGATTCAGGAAAGGAAGGAGCACTTTGGATCAAGTGCTGTGAAAGGATGAAGTGAGCATGTTGAGATAGCCTGTGATATGTTATGGAAAGAAGGACGCCTCAGGAGAGTGTATTAAGTCAAACTTCATTTTCCATTATGATAAATGATATCTTTGTAAATGCTCCGGTGGATACAGGGAGATCACTGTTTGCAGATGTCTGGGATTTGTGGAAAAGAGGGAGAAATGTTGAACACAAAGTTAAGAAGCTGCAAGGTGGAATTAATCAAGTTGAACAGTGGGGTACAAAATGGGGATCTAAACTTTCAGTGGAAAAACTAACGCTGTGTTCCTCACAACAAAGAAACTAAGGGAATGTGTGTGGAAATAACTTAGAGTTGACAGCTTTTGTTTTCTGGGAGTGTAGTTCCCCGTGAAATTAACAAAGAGCATCCTAAATATCTAGTTGTAACGCTTGTATTGAATTTCTCATATATTTATGTAGCCTTAATAAGAAGTACTGGGCTCTGGAAGCAAAGGGAGCAAAACAGGCTGAGTAGAGGACAAGGTTCAAACTACTGGACTTTAAAAGCCTGTTTTAAAGTGAACGGACACTGAGGGAGAACGTAAGCTGGTGTGAGGGTGGTGGTGATGCAACATGGAGGATACCACCTGCCATAAAACCACAAAGAAGAAGAAGGAGGAGGAGGAGGAAGAGAAGAAGAGGAGAAGAAGAACACCCGAAGCCAGCAGGAAGCAGCAACGGTGTCCGTGACGTCACCACGCGCTGTGTTCACTTGTTTGTAAACTTCCTGGGGGAGTAGGCGTCGCTAGCTTCTTAGCTAGCCGTTTGATGGTTGAAGTAATGGAGTAATCGGCAAATATAAAAAAAAAAAACAAAAGTGACATTCCGTTAGAAACGTGACCTGGTATATTAAGTAACTACCCGTCATATGTCTGCGCGCCAGTGGGGACGTTAAATCTGGTGTGTTGGAAAGTTAGTGAGACCGAGTAGCTAACGGCGTTAGCGGGCTAACGCTAGTAACAACAAGCAGCAGTCATGATGGCGTCTAGTTACAACGCCAAAGACGAGGATGGACATATCACTGTGTCTGGACCTGGTGGCGGTACTCTGCGGAGTAAGAAGCCCGAGAACACCGCGTTTAAACAGCAGAGACTGCCCGCATGGCAGCCCATCCTCACCGCGGGCACCGTCCTGCCTGCTTTCTTTATCATCGGACTCATCTTCATCCCCATCGGCATCGGCCTGTATGTGACGTCCAACAACATCAAGGAGTTTGAGGTAACTGTATATGACATCTGAGGACAAGAACTGTATAAGTCATGGAATAAATATGTGTTTATTCTACCCTATAGCGTAACATAATGTCACAGCACTCAGCGGAGCAGGCCTTTATGCCCAGACCACTCACGCCAAATTCCATTAAGAAATTGTGCATTCTACTCTGGCCTTACCTATGGGCAGTTCTCCAGGTTTTCTGTCATTTGAGAGACGTTGTTGAAAGTCAGTATTCCCCTAGAACATTCGGCGTAAATGTTAATAATGTTAAATGTAAATAAAGTCAGTGACCAATGATAAACGCGTGATTAGTTGATAAATTATTTAGTTAACGTAACTGAGTAATCATTTGAGTCATTTTCGAAGAAAAAAAATATACTAAGTTAGTAGAAGTTTGGTGGTTCCAGCTTCAGATGTGAGGATTTAATGCTCTTTCATGGCTTGCAGATTGATTACACAGGAGTTGACATGTCCAGTCCCTGCTTCAACTGCTCCCAGAACTTCAGCTGGAACAGCACAAGGCCGTGTACCTGTACAATACCCTTCTACCTGGACCAACCATATGAAGTGAGAAATGGGATTTTAGATACACAGATCTTGAGTATATTTCTAGAACATATTCACACTGTCATTTTGATTGATTTGACCTTTACACTTTTCTCTTAATCAACAGAATAATGTTTTCATGTATTATGGCCTTTCCAACTTCTACCAAAACCACCGCCGTTACGTCAAGTCGAGAGATGACAGCCAGCTGAATGGAGACCTTGAATCTCTCAAGGTATGAATCACTTAAACAAAATGTCTGTGTAACACATGAGAGCACAGAGTATCATTGAAAGTGCATTAGATAAGTGCCACTTCCCTTAATGCAGTCAGAGTGAATTTGATCATTACATGCTTTCACTTGTGCTGCTCTGGCAGCCGTTACTACTACATCAAACCTCCTTCATGTCTGTTCCATAAATCTCTCGATCGTCTGAGGCTTTTAACAACCAGTCAGATAAAGGAAGAAGCCAACATGACAGTGCTAATGTGGGATAAATGCAATACAATGGCTCAGTGTGTTTTTTAGAGCCCTTGTTGTGAGGCTGGTAACTTGAATATGTTTTAGTACATTTTGGTCCAGGAACATACATGTTGCAGCTTGAAGTGTGACCAGCATGTGGTGCTGTTTATCTTTATTCTTCTCCTCATTCACAGAAGCCAAGTAAGGAGTGTGAGCCATATGCTTCTCATGAAAACAAGCCAATTGCACCATGTGGGGCCATCGCCAACAGCATGTTCAATGGTGAGCCTGGTACCTGTTGTGTTGACTAAACACACATTCTTTATTTGATTAAAGAATAATTATGTATAATCACCGTCTTTACATCTCTTGCAGACACGTTGGAGCTGTTTTACAATGACCCCAACGGCACAAAGATCCAAATTCCTCTGACAGCAACAGGAATCGCCTGGTGGACGGACAAGCATGTGAAGTTCAGGAACCCGGGAGAAAACTCAAACCTAACAGCCGTTTTCCAAGGTTTGATCAGAAGCTTTTTCCTGTGCCTTTATTTGCTTTTACTGACCTTTCCATTTAAGTTGAACATGAGTTGGTCAGTGTTGCCTCTCACAGTGTGTTAGAGGAGAAGACATGATTTTCCTCAGTCAGCTTCAGAAAGTTAGGTGATAATCTGCATCTTTCTTAATGTCGACAAATCCCAAAGAATCCCATCCCTGAAATGCATCCGACTAACCAGCACTGTGTGAGTGTATTAAAGCCTGAAATATTTTACCACAAAATCTGTGTTAGTTGCGGTTTTGAGGTGGGCAGTGAGAGACGCACTTGAGAAGGGAGACATTCCAGTAAACACATCCAAGATTCAATCACTGATTAATAATCATTAATTCAGTGAGAAGACTCAGTTTCATTGCTGTTAACATTTTCCTTCTGACTCAGGAACAACAAAGCCAGTGAACTGGCGCAGGCCCGTCTACGAGCTCGACACCGACCCGCAGAACAATGGCTTCATCAACGAGGACTTCATCGTATGGATGAGGACCGCCGCTCTGCCGACCTTTCGCAAACTCTACCGCGTCATCCACAAGAAGAACAACATGGTTCCGACTCTGCTCCGAGGAAACTACACTCTGGAGGTCGTCTACAGTATCCTTCATGTGAAATACACACTGTGATACACACACACACACACTGCATCTGTAGTGATCAGGTTTATACAGATAACTTAGGAAGACAGAATAAAAAGCAGGTCAGTTAAACGTCTGAATCCAAATCAGGCTCAGATTAATGTGCACTGGTCTGAGCTTTCCTTGTTTGAACATTTGTCATCTTCAGGACAAATCAACATCATAAAACAGAGTATCCCAGTTATTACTCCAGTCAACTGGAAATCAGCCACTGAAGAATAAACACACTCACATGATGAACTGTCTGTAGAGTCAGATCTGTTCTCCGGGTCATTATTGATCCTCAAAGTCTTGAAAGGTTCAGCGGTTGAAGTTTGCCTGAGGTCAGTTTCATCTGTGAACACAGAGCACCGTTTCCAGCTTTAACTCGTTGAACCCAGATTATCCAGTTCGCAGCTTCGAGGGCCGAAAGCGAATGATCCTGAGCACCATCTCCTGGATGGGAGGCAAGAACCCGTTCCTGGGCATCGCGTACATCACCGTGGGCTCCGTCTGCTTCTTCCTGGGCGTCGTGCTGTTGATCATCCACCACAAATACGGAAACCGCAACAACAGCGCTGACATCTCCAACTGAGACACCTGCTGCTCTCCAGCTCACCTCTGCTGCAGCAAACAGTGACAGACACATCTGTAGTGACCAGAGGGGCATATAAATTTCAAAATTTAATATCCACATTATCTTCTCCAGCAGGCAAGCATGAGTTTTATGATTTAAAATCTCTGGATGACGGCTGATTATTTGCCAAAGTGAGCGGAAAAGTAGCCAAATGTTAGCAGCCACAGTCAGCGTCCAAAAACTTCTCTTTTTCACGATTTTCCTTCATGTTTTAATGGAACATTTGCAAATAAATAGCGAGTATCAGACTGATGAATCACATGATCGGCTACCTTTAGAGTCAAACCATACATTCACAGAGTTCCCACTCAGGTCTGGAGAGACTTCAAAAGTAATGAACCTTTGATACAAGAAATTCCCAGACTGGACTCTTCTGGGACTCACATAAAACTGGAAAAATTCAAATCCAAACTAATTTTGATTGGTAAGAGTTCATCTAAGATATGTCATTTATTTAATATTTTTTCCACTAGAATTATATCCTGCCATCACAGTGGACAGTCATATTTCCTAGTTGCTATCAGCTAAAATCCAGTTAAAGCCCAAAAAGAATTTTCAGATCTTGGTAAAAAAGAAATTCTGCTTGAGAATGTGTTTGAACGGTCTGGGTAACTTTCCAGACCCCTGCAGGATCTATGAGGGGCTGATGGTGCAGTCGAGGTGAGCTGGAGTGTTATTCCTCTAAGTTCTGAGTTGCATGCTGGATAACAGACATGTTGATGTGAACATCGAGCCGCTCGAGTTGCTCGTCTTTGTGCCTGGTTTCGTCTGTGACGTTGTCCTGCTTTTAAACTAAAATCAAGCTTTTACTGAGTCGTAGCACTTTATAACATGCTGAGCAAGTTCCACATCAGAGGGAGCACAAAATGTTTGGAATGTGGGAGCTGTACAAATAACATGTTTATTTTTTTGGTATTTATTTTAGAGTTTTAAGTCAAGTTTGCATTGTAAAGCCAGTATTTGCACGGCAGACCTCAGGGGTTTCGAGTCTGAAGTGGGTTTAAAGTTTGCTGCCTTGATCTGAGGAACTTTCATTTGCGAGTGTGTAAATCCACTGCAGAAAAATGTTCATTAACACGGTGTTACAGCTTCATTCACTGTTGTTTACATGCAGTAGTAATAGGTTATAAGTGCAGGATGATGGAACAGTAACACAGTATGATTAAATACATGTGATTAAATGTTTGTATGTTTGTCACTACAGAAACTGATACATGTAGTTTCACACCCTCACTCTGCCATTTTCTGCAGTTATGAACTGAGATTATACATTAATAAACATAAAATAGATGCTGCATGTTAAGATGTGTTGAATAAAAATGTTTTTTTCCTTTTTCTTCAAGGTAAATCGTCACTTGTAGTTGTGAGAAGCACGAGTTTTGACATTTCTTTTGATACTCCATCTGTGTTGTGTTGTTGCTTTAAAAGAATAAATTTGTCATTTTAATTAAAACAGGTTTGTTCTTTGCTTTATCAGCCTTTTGTTCGTATTTCTTTAACTAAATGGTAAATGTTTGAATCATTGTTTCCCCTCCAACATTTTAAGATCAGAATTCAATCAGATTAATTCTTAGTACAGCAGCACAAGAAACAGGCAACATGTGTGCAAACCAGAAAAATATTTAATACAGCTTCCAAAAAATTATGGAGGGTGTAGGATGGATGCTCGAGATGTTTTACAGTATTTTTGGGTGAACTGAGCCTTTAGAGAAGCCCCTTCAGAAATGAGTTCATGTTTGCACTGCAGGGGGCAGCAGAGCACGCAGTCTGCTGTTAATCTCTGCGAAGAAGAAGCTGAAAACGGAAGTGAAGCTTTCCGGTGTCCTTGTGCGACAGCTTGTGAAGATGTACAGACACGTATTTGTGAGTATATTTTGCGCATTTAAGTTTAATCCTACCTTGTAGCTTTGTCACTTAACTCAAGAGTCGGTTGTCTGTTTTCTGAACTTCCGGCGGGAGCAAAAGGCGCGGCGACATTTAGCTTAAAACTGTTAGCCAGAGGTCAAAGCGTTGGGACGTCGTTAGCATTAGCATTAGCAAATAATTAGCATTAGCTTAGCCTCCGTTCCAGTGTTACTCGGATTTTGTTGCACCTAACCGGATATTTCTTAACTTATCTTTTAAAAACGGCGTGGATGTAGCTTTGCTTAGATGGGGTCAGTGTGTTCTCCGTGTACTCCTGTTTGTGCTAATTGTGCTGGTTGTTTCCAGGCTTTCCAGCAGGTGGCTCGGCGGACCTTCTCCAGCTCTGCCCGCCGGCAGCTGGCTAACAAAGTCCCAGAGAAACAGAAGTTGTTTCAGGTAAAACTTCAATGAACTGCTTAAATACACCTAAACACATTACAAGATACAGTGACCTGAGAGCCGTGCGGAGCTATATAAATATAATATAATATAATAAAGTTATTTACAAAAGGTTGGCATTTTTATCCTTGTTACTATTCTTAATTAGTAAAATAGCTCCCAGAGAATCATAATAAATGTTGTGTTTGTACGGTCTGTTAGCACACCTAGCACTGTGTCGGTGGTTAAGCACTAAGGTGACAGTAAAGGCTTTACATATGAGCAGCCTTTGGACTAAATTTAGTGCGCAGGCCCGTTTGTCATTTCAGCCTTTAGTACGTTGCTCTGTGACTGATGATTCAGTGCTATCGTTTGTAGGTGCAGAGAATCTGAAGAATCTAAAAACATAGATCAAGGATTTTTTCCCTTGAACAAGATCAAGTAACAAATTTTAAAAAATCAGCTCTAAGTTAAAACGTATGATTGATCCCACTTGTGTCAGAGTCAGTGTGTCAGTGCTGAGTTGCCCTGTGTTGCAGTTCGAAGTTTGAAGTCATGTTTCTGTCCTGCAGGAGGATAACGGTCTGCCGGTCCATTTGAAAGGAGGCACCACTGACGCTCTGCTGTACCGACTGACCATGACACTCACTGTGTTCGGTGAGTGTGTGTCTTCTGTCTGCTTTAAACTAGTCCTCGTGTCCTTATGAAGGATTAAGTTATATTTAACATTTTAGCATATGACTCAGAATCTCACTCAGTTTATTATTCATATAAAGGTTAATACTGACCTTTTTAAAGACGATCAGGTTTTGGCTATAACGTGAAACTGTTTCTTTGTCGGTGTCATTTGAAAATGCAGTGTTTGTGTTTTCAGTCATGGTGAACCACTGAATTAGTTTTTGGTGCCACAGTCTTCCACAGGTCTTCTGATATAATGAAGCCTGGAAGGTTTCGTGGAGAAAAATATGAACCACTTTGTGCCTGTGATTCAGTAATTCATGCTTTGGTTGAATATATCAGAACATATCACCTTCATGCCATCAGTCTGTCCTCGTGTGTCTCTTTCACACACTCACTTTGTTGCTCGGATTCAAAACGGTTTCATCTTGACGTGTAGAAACACTTTGTGTTTCGACTGTTAAACACAGCGACATGTTACATTTGAATGTATTTTACAGGATAACTGACTGATCTGTGGTAAAACTTAAATGATACCGTGTCATCCAGTTCATAAAAACTCAGCCTCGGGGATCTGCAGCACTTCATAAATGTCTTCTTCAAACGTTTGACTGACTGACTGTGCCTTGTTAAAGGCTGTCTACAAGATGGAGAGGAGTATTATATAAACATGATGTGTTAAACCCGATGCTGTCACCTTACATATAAATGATCTGTGCAGTTCTGCAGTGTATAGATTTTAAAGTTGTTTCCTCAGTTGAAATCTCGAATGAAAATATACTTTAATATCTATTTTTAATAATGAAGTTCAATAGTTTTGTTACAGCTGCTATGAGCCGTACTGCGACTTATATCTTTCATTGTTTTCTTAAATTTTAACAATTTATTGGCAAATTAATTGATATTTAGAAAAGGGAAATAATAGATAGTTGCAGACCTAAATAGTTTTACATTTGAAAATAATTTTGAGTTAGTGTGTGTGTCATGGAAAACATCGGCTGCTAAATCAGGTCAGACTCTCTGAGTGTAATATCACGTCCTACTAACCAGACCTGTGTTCTTTCAGGAACAGCATACGCTGTGTATAACCTGTGGAAGGCATCGTTCCCTCAGAAGAAAGATTAACTTCACTGCCTCAGAGCTTTTCCTCCATGTTTAAACCGGCCGGCCGCTCTACATTGTGTTAAAGATGATGCTCTGTCTGTGTCGAGCTGTGTGTTTCCCGCCGTCGTGGGTTATTATTCCATGTTCATGGGATCAATATTTATTTCTTGTACTCTCTCTCTGAACCTGAAGATCAATAAAAAAAATCTCATGACCCAAACCTGCATATGTCTGTCTGTGTAAGCCGTTAATACATTTACTAACTGAGTTTTAAACACAGATGGAAATACAGGGTGTGAAGCCCGGACTCGTGGAAGTGTAGCTGGAGGTTTGACCCCTGAGAATTCTGACTTCACTTCAATACAATGGAGGTAATTAAGTCTGTGGTGGTCACAACCTTAAAAATAACGTTGAACCTAATCCGTACGTACAAGCACTGAACAGCTTTTATTGAAACGTTCTTCTTTAAAAAAGATTTTGTTTTGACTGTTTTGTGTCTCGAGGAAAATCAAACCTATGAGCGTGATTCGACATCACTGGCTGTACTGTTCAGTATCATTCAGCCTTCTATCCTCTGCTGCTGATCAATATCTGTCTTGTGTTTAATTGTTAATCGATTTATTGTTGCATAGCTGGGAAGTAGTGACTGAAAATGTTGAGAACATATCATCCACTTCATATGTGGCCATGAAATGACCGCATATGAACTGGATGTGTTGGAACTCTGTTCACAGACAGACAGTCTGATTCACAGTTTACTGTTTTAGAGTTTAGCTCCAAACCATCAGACCAATAGTTTTAATCATGAGTAAATGTTTTATAATCTTTTTACAAAAGCAGAAACCTGCTTAGTTTCCTGTGTGACTGTTCAGGTCTCTGCCAGTAGAGGGCGACATTTACAAAGAAATCCACTGAGACTCACTAACAGTGATTCACAGTGAATTCTCTTAAATTAGTGTTGAAGCATTAATCCTTTCAAACGACACTGACATTTGTTCAGGTGTAAATAATTATATCCTGTCATGAGCTGTGCTGCTGCATAAAACCACACTATGACAAACTATACCAATATATACATACAAGAAATTTATCAAATACCTCGTGTTCATCTGCGCTCTCGAGTCTTGGGTGGGTTCCTCTCTGTTGTCTGTTTTAATTTATCTCAGTGTGTAAAGGGAGACAGCCTCAGGCCTGTTCTACTATCAGTCCACACCCAGATCATTTAACACTTAAAGTAACCAGATGAGCTGCAGCTTCTCCATCTAGAAATAAAAACCCACACTTATCACTGAGGAATCTGCTGTGTGACATAGCACGCTTCTGATTGGACGGTGCTGAAAACCAGGTCGAGACGGTCACTGGTACCTGCCAACCAAAAAAAAAAATGAAATGGATGATTCTGTGAAACTTCATCAAAACTGAAACTTACGTAATAACAAACAGGCTTGTCTGCGATCTGAGTGGGCCTCATGAGGAGGCTTCTGAGGGTCTGTCAGCCACCAGGGGGCGGTCAGACGCACTGAGAATGTTCATGCTCTTTGGTCATTCTATGGCTTTTAAAGTTCCCTGGTTTTGTGGGACAGGTTTTAATGATCATGACTAATACTATTTTTGGAGGCAGTTATAGCAAATTCTGGATGATTCAGATATACAGATTTTGTAAAATGAAGACTGACAAATGTGTGCTCTGAGTTTTGAGGGTTTAAGTTGTTGCAGCCAGTGTTTCGATTATGACCGCTAACATTTTGGAGCTGCTTTGTTGTGTTTGGTGGCTCGAACAAAAACTGTGAGATTATGTAAAGATGAATCCCAGTCCTGGGATTGTAGCTGTGCTGGAAAAATTTGTTGGGTGATTTGACAAATTTTGCTTGTGGGTGAGGTGCCACACAAAATTTGGCAACACGAGTGCGTTTGTGAAAAAGGAAGTTACTGAGTTTTGAGATTATGCACAAATTTCAGATTATCACAACAAATCTTATATTTTGCCAAAAGTTAAGGATTTATATGACAAGTATTATTAGAGTTGCTTATATCAAATGTGGGACTTTAGAAATGCTTGATCAAGGCTACGACTCTGGAGACCAAATTTGCACAATGACAGAGGATAAATTTTGGTGGTGCATCATAAAATGTGTAACATCCTAACAGTAATTACTTTCAGTTTCTGTAGGAACACTGTTTAACTCAGTTTTAACGGTGTTTTATTGGAGTTAAAAAGTGTTGCTTTGCCTACTTTTATGAAATCCTGCTGAAGGCCTCAGAAATGTCTGTTCCGCCCTTGAAAACCGGAATAATGCATTAAAATGAAAAGGCTGACTTGGGGTTTAGTTTACAAGAATGCGTAATATTTTCCCACTGATTCACGAAATGAAAAAGGGGGTAAAACCTCTGACAGTTCCCCTCTGATCCCCCTCTTCCCGAAAAGCAGATCTGCGCTGCTCTCTCCTTGCGGCCGGGACGCACAGAAGCTCTCCATCACCGGAAAGGAATGCAGCAAACTATGTAAAAGTTTCCGAGTGTGTGTGTTCGTGCGTGTCTGTGTGTCTCCCAGCACTTTCAGAGGTTACACATCATTTTTTGGCCCGACTGGATGTCGTAAGAGCTCGCGGCGGGGCAGGCAGAGCTGGGAGCAGCCCCCCTGTTAAGTAGCAGATTGTGTGGAGAGTCTTCCCACTTGGAAAGAGGCTCGCCGACGCGTCTGGGGGCGAAAAGCGCGCAGAGCTCTCTGCCTTCGACACCGGACCACCTCACACTCCTCCTTCTCAGGCTGGGGGTCTAGAGATTTAATCTTTTTTGTTTTTAATTTTTTCCAACCAAACCAAAGATTTCCTGCAGTCTCCTCTATAGGTCAGTGATGGATGCATGCTTTTTTTTTTAGTTTTTGCAGAATTATTTGAGTTCCAGGCGATAACATGACATGTAGTTAATAATCCTTAGAGGTCTAGTCTTTCTAGACTTAATTATCTCTAATATCCCAGTTACAAGCAATTTTTATTCGGAATATTTCCAGAAACCAGTGGACTATTTCTTGCATTGCGCTGCGTAATTGCGCACGGCACCAGGAGTTGATGCTCGGTTATTCTGAACTCTGGAAAGACTTTGTCTCTGCTAGAGTGTCTAAATCTCATCAGCAAGGAGTAGTAGATATCGGACCGGACCCTTTGCAGATTAAATTCACTAGAATTGAAGCTCTCACTAAAGGAGAAAACAGAATCTAACGCAGATAGAGAAGAGACAGATTTGTCTTTGTGCGCCTTTATTCCAACGGGTTTTCCATTAAGTTTAATCTGCTTTATTTGTTGTTAAAACCTGTAAACCTTTTGATTTTTGGACACTGTCCATTCATGCATGTAAAGTCTGTCATGAATTTTATTTTACTTATTTGTTTATACATTTTTGGCTGCTTGGGGAGCAGTTTTAGAAAGCGCAAAAACTGTGGAAATTAGACTCGTTAAATATTCCTGCCCCGGGATTTACATGTAGCGGTTGAAGGAGCCTTAAGCTTCATTCGCGTTGCATAAAGTTATCCTGAAGCCTTGAGGCTTCTGCAGGACTGATGTTGAAGGTCTAACCGCCTCCTTCGTTCCTCTCGCAGCTTCATTCATGTGCTGCTGAGCCAGTGAAGCTGAAGATGAAGAGCAGGCTGTCTCTGGCGGCGGCTGCCCTCCTGGCACTGCTGCTGTCCTCCTCTCAGGCCCAGAACCAAGGTAAAGCCGCTTCTCTTCCTCCTCCTCCTCCTCCTCTCACTATGATCCAACACATCTGACTTCAACTCCTCTCACCTCTGCCTTTTCTCTGCCTGCAATGTGCTGCACATTTAGACTGAATAAAAAAGTCACATAGTGAAAGAAAATGTGTGTTGGTGAATTGATTTGTTTGAACTGATTTGTCTTTTCAGCCTCAGTTTGACTTTTTATTATTAATTTTTTTTCACTCCATTAATTCCAGTTTCCATGAGGGATTCGAAAGATTTCCTCATGAGAAGAGAAACTATCAGCTGCAAATGTGTGGTTTGAATTCATGGATAGAAGCTTTTTGTCCAAACCAGTAGCATTAAGGCGTGAATGTAACTTGCTCACAGCAGTGATGGAGCTGAGACGTAAAAGTACAATGACAAATGGCCTCTAGTTAGTGAGCGAGCCACCATTATGAAGAAGAAAGTTGTACTGTCTGATTCTCCTTTAATGCTGATGATTTACTTGTTAGTCTTGAACAACAGTAAGTTTTCTTAAAAATGATCTTTAAGATAAACCTGTAGTAAAAGTGTATTTCACTTTATCCCCCGCTGCGTCCCACATGAGACTGTCCCTCTGTACGATATGTAGGGCAGAATTTCATCCTCAGACATGTAGTTTGATCCTTTTTACAGCAGGAGGGGCCCTTGCCCAAAACCTTCTCTCTGTTACTGTAGCCTACATTTCTCTAGTTTCACAAAAAAAAAAAAAAGAAAAAACCCACACGGCACACGTCCAAGTTTCCTCCCTACGTCTTCTCTCCTGATGGAACGGAAAGACAAAATATGAGTTTCATATTATTTTCCAGAGGTTTTAGAGGTCAGAAGAAAATCTGCTCCTCTGTACCTCTGGATTTTCTCTCAGAATAAAGTAAAAAAAAAAGGGGGAAAAAGTGCAGTAAAAACTCATTGGATCATAGGGGGAGAATCCTCTTCTTCTCTTCTTCCAGGAGAGTTTCTGACCTCCTGTGACCCCCTTTAATGTCCCAACAGGGGCCCCTGCTGCATTTCCAGGGGTCACAGCATCGTAATGGCGTTGTATATATTCTGCCGCGTGGAATAGTTTGACATGTTGGGGCTGGAGTTAAAGGCTCAAACACCTTGAAGATAAAAAAGACTCAGAGGAGTAAGACCTCTACCCTGAACCGTCAGACTGAGGTGAAAAATTACAAATTAAAAACAGTTTAGAGCAGAGCCCACAAAGAAGACAACTTCAGAGAAAAGCAGAGAAAAAGTGTGTGTGCATTCCTCGGATTAAGGGCTGGAGTTTTTTTTGGTAGTTTTGGCTATCATAGACCCGTTTGGAAACAGAAGCAGCAGCCCGCGGCCCTTGAGTTGATTCACCAGGTTGGTGGTTCCTCCATTTTTGACGTCCTGTAACACCTCCCGGTCAAGCCTTGACCCTGAGTCTTGGCTTTACGATAATATTTTATGATGATATTCTTCACTCCCACACTAACAGATGAATTGGTTGGTGGTTTAGAAAAAAGGACTGGATGCTGTAATCTCTTAACTGTAGCTAGTTTATCTATGGCATGGTTTAATTTTCGGCTTGTTTTTTTACTTTTTAGTGATTTTACCTAAGTTGTGTGTTTCTGCAGTGCTTCAGGAGGATCTGCGAAATTTCATACAATAAGCATATAAGCACTGTGGAGCTCAGGTTACCTGCTGCAGACAGGACAATAACCTTCCTCCAGCATGAAAAGATTAAGCTATTACTAAGAAACAAACATAGTAGCTCAGTTGGTGGTGATGAAAATATATGCAAGAAGTCTTAATGCCCATTTCCCCCATAAATCATCACACAATGCTCTCTCCTACTTCTCCTACACCTGAGTAATTTCTGCCATAACTTACCATTACTTTACCGAAACCCTTAGACCTCCACCGTGCCTCTAATGCACCACTCAGTCCCTTAAGATTTATGAGGTCTTGTAGTTATGGTAGTTACATACTTTAGCTAATCTTGTCATTAAGCTACTTTAACTTGTTTAATTACAGATCTTTGACTTGTTTTCTATTTATTTTAAGCTCTTATCAAGATTAGAATTTCTAATTCTAGCAAGTCTAGCTAATAAGTGTCAGAAAATCGATAATTATAGCAAGCTAGATTTTTCAGGTAGGCTGCACTGTGTTTGCATTAGCCTGTGATCTAGTATTCCACCCCAACCTGAAGAATATCATTTTAAAATATTTTTTCAAAGAAATAATCTCTGGTCCTATGTGTACATGGAAACTTACTGTTCGTTGCTCCAAGTTGTTAAAAACAACTTTTCATGTACACGTGCATGATCGTCCATGTCAGTGATCACGATTCGAAACTGTAATCTGTGTGCACTTTTACCGTGTTTGTTGGTTAACATCACGAAAACCAGTGGTTCTTAAATTATCGTCCAGATCCTGAAAAGGTCCAAAATTAGTTTTGGACTAAAGTAAAGGAAGTTTTAAGTGATTACATAAGATTTTTTTTTTTTAAAAGTTGGATCTGGAGCTAAAATAGTTTAAAAACCTCTGGTGCACATTTTTAGATAATATAAGCAGGAAAAAGATGTACACGTGTCTAAACCGACATTGTGTATTCTTTTATGAGGTTTGCAATGGAGACGGTGACAGCGATCAATCAGCTCTTTATCCATTGTATAATCAATACTGGAGAGTTTTAGCAGATTTGTGTGTTTTTGTTGTTTGTCAATTCAACATCATGAGTTGGATTGAGGTCATGGACAGTCTGCTGGATGTCAGCCAGTCCATGCTGTAATGTGTCGACAGGGTGGAAACTTTTTATTTTATTTGTTTTTTTTTATAAAAGGCTGGTGATTTCCAAAATTAAAAAAAAAGAAAACTTCTACTACTACATCACCATCCAGTCAGATTTTTTGATATAAACCATCAACATTGGGGTATGTGTCAGAGTGGCCTGAATGGAAGCAAACAAAGGCCAAAACAATTAAAATTTTCATAAGCAACTTCTTACCTAATTGTGAAATCTAACCACTGAACTGTTCAGCACCGAAATCTGTTACTTTTCAAAACTGATTCCCCTCAATAAGATGTTCAAGTCTGAAATTTCCATCTTGAATTTTGGTGTCTTAACTTCACTAATTCAAGTTCAGTGATTTGATTTTTGACTTGACTTGGCTTGAGCTCATTTTTTATGTGTTTATTTATTTATTTAGATCCAAAAATGACCAGTTTCATCTGAGCTCTTTAAAATCAATAGTTCATCTCTGACTTCTAGGTCAGAAAGAAATGTTTTTTTTTTTACAGTTCTATAAATCCAGTGGTATTCACTAGGGATTACAAGTAAATACCAATTACAATTAGGTATTAGTTGCTTATCAAATTCAAATCAGCTACAGTCAAAATTAGGGTTTTTATCTTGTCATGTTTGTTTTTCTTTCTTAAATGTTCTAAACCATAGGAAGATGGTGTTGTGTTGTTGTGTTGTGCTGTGTTGTTGTGTTGTGTTTGTCTCACTGTGTCGTTGTCTGAGTTGTTGACTGTGGCCCACGGCCATACAAGCTCAAACACAAGTCATTTTTTTCTCCAAAATGGCTTCACTCACACCTGTATTATGGGTTCTCTTGTGTCGTTTGATCCAACAGTGAACTTGTCTTACTTCACCCTGGAAGTGTTGACTGTTGGGAAAATCCTTTTGAAATTCAACATTACCATACATTCACACACTAAAGCTGCAGGATTAACTGTGCTGATGTTTTTCTCTTCACAGTCGACGCTCCGTCAGATTTAAGGTTTAAGATTTTAAATGAGAACACAGTGCAAATGCTGTGGACCAGACCGCAGTCCAGGATACAGGGCTACAGAATACAAGTGACCTCAAACACAGGTGGGTGCTCATTAAACCTGCGAGTTGTGTCCTGCCGAGCCCATAACATCCCAGGTGTCACAAACTCTGTAACACATCACTCTGCCCGGCAAGACTCGACACCCGCACCATTATCCGAAGACACCAGCAAGTTCAAACTGGGCCTCGTTAGAACTAGTTTTAAGTCTCGGTTTGTGCATCACATGCAGCACACAGACCTGTTGATGTTCACATCTATTAACTGTGAGGTGTAACTGTTACCTGACTGAACAAACTGCTGACTGGCTAACTAACAGAGCTAAAGTTAGCTTTCAATTTCAGTTAAACAACCGGCATAATGTAACTGTACCGTTAGAGCTAGCTAACTGACAGAGCTAACGTTAGCCTTCACCTACACATTCGGTAACGGTAAGGTTTAACTGTACCGTTAGAGCTAGCTAACTGACAGAGCTAACGTTAGCCTTCACCTACACATTCGGTAACGGTAAGGTTTAACTGTACCGTTAGAGCTAGCTAACTGACAGAGCTAACGTTAGCCTTCACCTACACATTCGGTAACGGTAAGGTTTAACTGTACCGTTAGAGCTAGCTAACTGGCAGAACGGTGAGGTGTAACTGTTTTGTTTTGTTTTGTTTAGTTAGTTGACAGAACTAGGTAAGTGATGGAACTAACATCAGCTTTTTTACATTTCATAACTTCCAGGGTTAACAGTAAAGTACTTTTAGCTAAACGAACTAGCTAACTGACAAAACTAACACTAGCTTGCTAATAAATGCCCCTTTTAAACTGAAGAGATACGTAATGAGGAAAACAGTCAACCAATCTGACCTGATAAACTGTTAGAGTCAACACATGAATTATATCTCGTGACAAACCCTGACTGTTTGAAGTTAAAACAATTTAAACAAATAATTATTATAGACTTAATGGAAGATTTTGAAGTTTTCAACAATTGAATCATACTGTTGTCTGTTTATATGGCTCTTCTAGTCCTCAGGTCAATAGCTGGAATCAGGTTTTTCTGAAGCCCTGTTTTGACTCTTGGAGAAATGAAGTAATGCAATAGTTTCCTAATGGCTTCCCTCTGACTTTGTGCATTCTTTTAGAAGAAGCAACAAAAGAATTTACTCTGCCTGCATCTGCAACTAAGACCTCCATCTCAGACCTGAGTCCAGATGTGGATTATGCCGTAACAATCTCTGCATATGCTGGATCAGGGGAGAGTTTGCCCATCTCCGGCCAGATCACACGTGAGTCACTACGTCCCTCAATGTGTGTGTGTGTGTGTGTGTGTGTGTGAATGAGCACCAGACATCCAACCAAATCCTAGTAAAGTTTGTCTGCAGCTGCTCAGTTTTGGCAGGAAGTCACCATGTTGATGATCTACTTAAGTGTAAAATCCAAACAGCTTGGTAAAACACCTAAAGGCCCCATGCAGTGAGTGAACGAAGTAAGAGGAACACCTGCAGTCTGATATATTCCAAATTAAACAACATCTTCAGAAAGTCTCAACGTTGAGAAGTGTATCTGTTATTTTGTCCACCCTCTGCACTTTTTGGTTTTCAGGATTAGTTTTACGTTGCAGCTCAGGATTAGAATTTTTCATATAAATGAATTAAAGCTGAGAAAACAACTTCACCACAGGGTTCGCAGTTAGTGGTCAATGGTCGCTGTTCTGGAGCTTTCAATCATATCGTATAATCTTCATGACCCAGATTTCCAGCAGTGAGTGAGGTCTTGACTAATGTCATCGCAGCAGTTTGATGGGGATGCCTCCTTGGCACTGCCATATACACTGGTGATCTGAGAAACCCCCTTAGCTCTGGAGATTCCCTGGAAATCTGTTAGAAACGATGACATCAACCCGTTAGTTTCGCCATCTGGGAGCTCATTTTGCATGTGAATTGTATCTATGATGAGGAAATGCTGCTCAAGAAACCCTCAGATGAGAGAATAAATCTCATGTATGGAAAGAAAAGATGAATTTTGCTCCAATTTGAGAGTCTGCTGTTTGTTGAAGAAAAACAGTGAGAGCTGATGACAGGAAATGGTTCATAACATGACATTACATGAGGATTTTTTAGGACACTTTCAACAGAACAGATGATCTGAATGGTCTCTAACTTTTATAATTACGTGATTGTTTTACTGTATTTCAGTGGAGTCAAGTGGCAGAGGACCACCCAGGAAGCCAGACCCTTCAGATTCAGTCAGTAAGTCCTTTTCTTCATTTACTGTAAACCTTAATTTGATAAGGGGTTTTACGTCTTTCCCATTCGACTCGCTGCTGCAGCTCTGCGACTTTTCCACTTTTTGTTCTCGAGTTTTCTCCTTCACTGCTGGGCGGCGTCCATCAGCCTGAGCTCAGCAGCAAAGGGAGGCTCCTACCATACAACACCCCATTGTATAGCAATAATCAAAATTAGGCCCCCATAAATCTCTGAAGTATTTGGTCATCGGTTTGGTCCCCTGCCGGCCAATTATGCCAACGTGAAGGAAGCTGCACATGCTCACCGGGTGGGGGATCATAGGTGGGGCGGGGGGCTGCTATTGTAGCTGAGGGAGCGAGCTGAGAGGAGCCCAGCCCTGAAGTGCTGAGAGAAGTGGAAACCATTACAGATGCTGATTTACAAGAGCGCTGCTGCTGCTGCTCTGGCCCTGTTCTGCACATGATGACGAGCTTGTGCTGATTTTCCCTTCGCCTTCATGAGAGGAAAGTCATGAGGTGACTCCCAGAAATCAGGCCAGAGCAAACGGCCTCTGCTTCTACCTATAACACAACCAACATCCAGTGTGACCGCACAGTTGTTTAAGGAATCTTAAACAATAAAAATAATGAATAATGGGCTTTAAATACGCTGAGCTAATGCCTGAAAACGGTGATTCGGCGCTGTTATCAAATAAACGATAATCAACACTGAGCATGTACAGTACAGTACAGTATTTCCAAGAACGTTGCCACAACCTCAGTTCTCGGTTATGACGATGATATTTTGACATTCATTTCCACTATTTTTGCCACTATTTTTAAACTTAACCTCTCCCCTCCCTTTTTCCCAGAATGCTCTGTGAGTGCCATCGCCGATGTGGTGTTTTTGGTGGACGGCTCCTGGAGTGTGGGCAGGCCGAACTTCAAACACATCCGCAATTTCATCTCAGCGGTGGCTGGAGCCTTTTCGATTGGAGAGGACAAAACCCGCGTGGGCGTGGTGCAGTACAGCAGCGACACCAGAAATGAGTTCAGCCTGAACGAACACCTGACACGACCGGCGCTGCTGCGGGCCATCGGCTCGCTGCCGTACAAAGGAGGAAACACCATGACAGGTACGCTACTAATGTCATTTAATGTTTGCTTAACGCTGTTATTGATTTTTATAATGGTGAATTTTCTTTCAAAATATTCAATGAATGAAACATACATATTTTTTATTAGTTTTTGTTTTTAAATATGGCTTTTATTTGTTTAAATTTTCTGTGTGTTCTACAAATGATTAATCATGACTTTTTCAAAATGTTAAACATTTTTCTTTACATATGATCAAAGTAAACCTCAAAGAAAATTTGACAAAGTAAGGTATGTCACAATACATAATAGCAAGAGTCTTAAGTTGGTCCAGAGCTGCTTTTTGTGGTGCGACAAGCCTCCTCTTCATTGCCCAACTGAATCATACCACCATGCAAGGGACAGATTTACCCATTTTACATTTCAGTTTCTGCAGCAAATAATTCTAGTTCTAGGCCAAACTGATTTTTTTGATTTACAGAACGACAGCAGGACAAAGTTAAAGTAATTTTCCTGAATAAAAACATTGCTATTTTTCTCATTATTCTGTATTTTGGATCAAATGAAGCATATTTTACTTAGTCTGTATTTTTCCTCCCTACTTTCATATTCAAACTTTCTAAGTGAAGAGAACCATTAACATTTAGGTCAGTTTGTTTTAAAAAACTGACCTAAATGTTATGTAGTGATTATAATTAAGAGGTGATAACCCTACAGTGTGTGAGCAGACACCCTGTGGCTGTTTGTTGTTAAACTTAGCAAAACTTGTCTTTCTTGTTGTTCCAGGCGATGCCCTCAACTACATCTTGAAAAACAGTTTCACAGAGGCGGCTGGCGCCAGGAAGGGTTTTCCCAAAGTGCTGGTGATCATCACAGATGGCAAATCTGAGGATCCAGTGGAGAGTTACGCCAAGCAGCTAAGGAGCAGGGGGGTGGAGATCTTTGTCCTCGGTATGTAGCCAGAACAACTTTATTACATTCCACATCTTACATTTTCCATCCGGGTTTAATGCTTTTAACTGTTATTCGTAACAAAAGCAACCTGTGACGACGTAATAATGGAACAAGGTTAAATTCCTACATCATTAACATTACAAGCGAGTGATAGTTAGTAGAGAGTTTTATGCATGTTTATGCTTGGACTTCACAGTCAGACTTTCCACTTAGGATGGAGAAACAGAAGTGGGTTGTTGCCATGGAGCTAAAGAGGGCTGGTGATTAAATAATAAAAACAGCTCATCTTTTACAGTCGAAGAAAACGGGTCGCGGATAGAAAATTGTTTTGTATGACAGAAAATAAGCTGCTTAGCAGAGAAGCCGGTGGTTTCATTTACTGTACAATAACATCAGATTTTAAATACTCATTATAGGTGTTTAAAACCCTAATCTGCAAAGTAATTAGTGACCGTAGCTGTCAGAGAAATGTAGTGGAGTGGAAGTATAACCCAGCAGAATGTAAAGTACAAGTACCTCATGTCAGTATTACAGTAATATTCAGGATATATTCAGTAACAAAAGAACTACAGTTAAACTTCAAACAAGTATCAGTACTACAATCCAAAGACAAAAGAATGGGATGAAATCAGGGAAGAAGGAAGGAAACAAGGAAAGAGAGAAATGAAGGCATGAAATAAGGGAAAGAGAACAATATCAATATACTTCATCTTCTTATGTCAGACACAAATCTCACAGAAGAATCTCTCAGCGACTTTATATAGGCCACTCCTCCAGACCTGCATCAAATACACCTCTGACACAGTAATCCTCACAAGTATTGTACACTCTGGCTTTACCACAGCTTCAATGCTTTATTTTTCTTGGTTCGTTTTAGGTATCCAACAGGCAGATGAAGCTGAGATGAAGCTAATGGCCTCCACCCCGTACAGAAGTCACATCTATAGTGTCGCCAACTTCGACGTGATCAAGGATGTGCAAAGAGAGTTCATTGTTCAGGTGTGCGCTGGTGTCGATGATCAACTCAACTCACTCGTCAGTGGAGAAGAAGGTGAGATGTGGTAAAACTACTTTTATACCTGGTTTGGGTTTAAAGTGTTTGAAGGAATGGACAAACTTTTCATTTTTTGGAGTTTTCCATCCTTCGTCTTCCAATGTCACTTTGCAATTGATGTTCAAATGATAGTTTGACATTTTGGGAAATGAACGCTTATTCTCTTTCCTGCTTATATGAGGAGAGAAACAGTTAGCCTGCGTCTGTCCAAAGATATCAAAGCCCTCCTTTAAACTCCTCTAAACCTCACAAATTAACAAGTTATATCGTGTTTGTTTAATCTATAAACATTTGGACACAGCCAGGCGTCTGAGCTAAGCTAACCGTCTCCAGTTTCCAGTTTCATATTTAATGGACAGACATGAGAATGGCATCAATGTTCACATTTATCTTGAGAGAAACATAAAAATTAGTTAATGTCTATGAAACGCTGCAGATCAGCTCATCCTATAATGTTGATTCTGAATCTGATTTTCGCAGTCGTCGAGCCAGCCTCTAACCTCCAAGTCCTGGAGGTGACCTCCAAGTCTATACAGATAACCTGGGACGCCTCCGTCGGGGACATTTCCGGATACAAGGTGCAGATGAACCCCATGATGACTGGCAGCAGGCGGCAGGAGCTGTACGTGGGCGCATCTCAGACCTCGGTGGTGGTCAGAAACCTTTCTCCAGACACCGAGTACCAGATCAGTGTGTTTGCTCTGAACGGCCTGACACCCAGTGAGCCCATCGTGGCCATGCAGAAGACGGAGCCAGTTAAAGTGTCAGTGGGTGAGTCCTGATTTTACAGGTTCCCGACAGGTCCAATCCTAACATGAAGAGTCATGAATGAATATGGATATGCTGCGATGTATATCATGGACGGATGGATTACCAAATGGGTGTATGGGGCCCAGGGGCCTGAGGGGCCAGGGAGCCCTGACCTCTGGGGTGGAGCTTCTGTATGAAGCAACTGTTATTATTCATTGTTTGAAAATCACAGAAATCAGTTCAGTCATCCCAAAGAGAGGCAAAAATAAACTACAAAACGACTACAAAGAGACAAAAGTGACCATGTATGGATGCAAAACAACCACAGGAACTGAACATAGACACAAACTTTAAGTCTGTGGGAAGTGTATAGGAGGGGATGGGCACCGTGCACTGATCAGATATTTTAATGTGCTGTTACTGAAGCATAAAGCATAATACAACTTTGTCTTGTACCTTTTTCTTTTCCTGTCTAGAATGTTCTCTTGGTATGGACGTCCAAGCCGACGTCGTCCTCCTGGTTGATGGCTCCTACAGCATCGGTCTGGCCAACTTTGCTAAAGTCAGAGCTTTCCTGGAGGTGCTGGTGAACACCTTTGACATTGGGCCAGATAAGGTTCAGATCAGCTTGGTCCAGTACAGCAGGGACCCCCACACCGAGTTCTACCTGAATACTCACCATGACCTGGCCGCCGTGGTCAAGGGTGTGAGGACTTTCCCGTACAGAGGCGGCTCCACCAACACAGGCAGGGCCATGACCTACGTGAGGGAGAAGATCTTCCAGGTCAACAGAGGGGCACGCGCCAACGTTCCTCGTGTTACCATCCTCATCACTGACGGGAAGTCGTCCGATGCCTTCCAGGAGCCGGCCACCAAGCTCAGGAATGCTGATGTGGAGATCTTCGCAGTGGGCGTTAAGGATGCCGTTCGAACTGAGCTCGAGGCTATTGCCAATACGCCCGCTGAGACCCACGTGTACACCGTAGAGGACTTCGATGCCTTCCAGAGAATTTCCAAAGAACTCACACAGTCCATCTGCCTGAGAATCGAGCAGGAACTTCGCAAAATCCTCCAGAGACGTAAGTAATATTGCTTTGATCCTCTATGCTGATGACAGTTTCATTTTTATTTTTTACATAGGGTTATGCATTGTTTAGATTTGGTTTATTCTGATATTAATTCAAGTTCTGCTTTTTGATTCTGGTTTTTATCAAATACTTGCTCTGGGTCTAGTCGTATTTTTGCATTTGTGTAAGGAAAAAAACACCTTTATTTTTATCAGATTGCAGATGCCAGTAACATTCATTTATGACAAGGTATTTGTGGTTCTTTTGGTAAAAATATAAGTGCATTGCTGGTTGTTTCCCACTTTTTTTAAACCTCAGTTGAAATTGGATTTCAACTGACAGTCTCCGTCGGGGACATTTGACCCAGTTCAAATAGTAGAACTTTGGTATTGGGTGTGGAAATTATGAATCACTTTAATGTTTTGGATCATCTCAGTCAGTTCATTTTAAAGATTTGTTGTCACCATGGAGTTTGTTCATTCAAGCTGTAGTACCTATACTCTAGCTCCTGCTGTATACCTGTAATGGGCAGTGGTGTCCTAAAGATCAGAGACATGGGATTGTGAACACGTTTCCTCACGATTATGAAAAAATACAACATTAAAAAACCTGCAGAGCGGTTTCTGTTGCCAGTTTGGGGTTTAACTTTACTGCATGTGAATGAGCTAAAAATGATTTATCCTCCTAATTCTTCATTCATTTCAAATAAGCTGAAAATATGCTGATCGTTTTTCAGTCACTGCCAGTGTAAACTACCGTTTCCTGAACATAATGTCATCAAACGTGGCAAACTGATTTTTGATCATTAAGAAAAGTGTGTTTCTGTGTATACTGTACTATGAGCCGTGATGAATGTTTTAATCACTTCATGGGCGCTGCAAACTACCTGTCAGCTATTATGATTTAGAACATTTGTATTGATCAAAGCAGAATTTTAACAGTTAATTACAGCAGCACTCAGATGTAACTCCACCACCCTTCGCTGTGGAGGAGAATTCAGAATAGTGCCAACAGTCTTACGCACACAATTACTTTCATGTCACTTTTCCAAGCGTGCCTCTTTCAGCCGAACCCTCCTCTTTTACCTCAATGTGTTAAACACATGTCCACCTTTTGATCATTCGAGGGCAGGGAGAGTTCCTGCATGTGGAAATAGTAGAACTGGGTCAAATAGTGGTTTGCAGAGATTTCTTTGCATTTGTTTAAACCTGGCTGGGGCACCAGATGACTCAGTTGTTACCAAATTAGGACAACCCAGACTGTCAGGAGTGTTGTCCATCCTGTATCCATGAACGCATCCTGACTTTGAAATGCATTCTGTGTGCTGAAATCGTTAGCCACCCCCGAACATCTGGTGGTCAAGTTTAAACAAGCAGGAAGAGTTACTCGCAAAAAGCTGTTTCATCCACGTAAAGCCAAAAATTAATCACTCTGTGTTACTTTGCCAAAAGGAACTTCCAGGTCTGCCAGTTTAAGATGTGACTCACACCCGCTCTGATTGCGCTCTGATTATATAATTCTTATATAATAATGACTTTATTTCCACAAAGAGAAGTGTACAGGAGCCCACATGAGCGTCCAGCCAACATAATGGCTCAGAGAGCTCCCACAGTAGGGCGTTTCACAGCAGCCGCCCTCCTGATGTTGTTTGAATGATGGAGCTGTCAGATGGGTTGTAGACTGTACATCTGTATTGAGCGGTGTGTAGGGCAGCCCTTCCAACCCCTGGATCTCTTCATTTTCTGTTATTTTCTTTAGGTCTTTTTTTAGGGAAGTGTTGTCAACACCACATTTAAACATGATAAAGGCTCAGCCCAGTCAGCGTGATCCTCGGTGACCTGTGTTTTTCTGCCATCTATCTTTAATGTTTTATAAAACGGCCTGGGAGCACAGAAAGACTGAGCTGATTAATCATGATCAGTCTAAGACTGGTGCTAAAATCACACAGGGATCTTTGATGTTACATGCTTCATTGTAGTATCTTTATAAATTAAGCTGAGGTTCCTCAGAGTTTTCTTGCCAAATAAACTAAACTAAATTAAAAGTAAAAACAAGATGCTGTATTTACAAAAGCCAGTGGTCGTCTACAAGTTCCACCTGTGTCCGTGTGATTAGATGCAAAATGAACGTGACAGATTGTAAGAACACAGAAACATACAAGTCTTCAGAGGTTCCTCATGGATGTGAATCCACTTGTGTTTGGTTAAAACTGCATTTTAACTTTGTTACCTTCCACTTTCTCCAGAACTGGTCCAACCGAACGCCCTGTCCTTCTCAGAAATCAGTCCTAGGAGCTTCAGGGCCTCATGGGAGATCGATACCAGCGACGCAGAGTCCTTTTTGATTCAGTTCAAGCCGGCAGATGATGTCGATGGGCATTATGTTTCCATATCTGTGCCTGGGGACACACTCACTTCCCTCCTCCCCCACCTTACCCCACTCACCCGCTACGAAGTCAACGTTTACGCTGAGTACGAGAAAGGAGTGAGCTTACCCGTGAAGGGCTATGAGAGCACTTCAGAAGGTATTTATGTGGGCTCAACACATTTATCTTCATTTTTTTCAGCTGGTAATTGGGCGCAGTAAAACCTTAACTCATTCACATGTTACAGAACAAGGCCCGGTGCGCAACCTGAGAGTGTCTGAAGAGACAACGGACAGCTTCAGAGTATCATGGCAGCCAGCTCCGGGAGCCGTCACTCGCTACCGCTTGACCTACGAACCCACAGGGGACGAAAGCTCTAGGCTGGAGACAACCACTGACGGCACAGAGACAACAACTGTGCTCCAGGAGCTTCAGCCCCAAACCACCTACAGAGTCACCGTCACCCCTGAGTACCAGTCCAGCCCCGGAGTGCCACTGCAGACGGAGGGCACCACCAAAGAAGGTGACTGTAGCTTTTAGGCAATATTTGAAATCTGTCTCAGACACATATTGACATAAGGTTGCTGATGTGGTGCTGTAAGCCTGAGAGTTTGAAGCTCCGATAGGTGGCAGATTCTTGTTATGAATCAGATTTCAGGCCAGACGTCGACCTCTGAAGTCCAGGAGTCTGAGTAGCTAGTTAAGTAAAAGCCACTGGTTCTGATTTACAACAGATGCTGACAGATATCTCACGATCATTTTGTTTGTGCTACTGATAGTAAAAACTCTAATTCCACATTTAAATCACAAAGATGTGGGATGGTTCAAACTTTCTGGGTACGAAATGCCTTTCCATCTTTTTGCATCACAATGGAAATAAGTTCAGACTTTATTTTTGATGTCCTCGATGACTCTGTTTTTTTTTTTTTGTTTTTTTTTAAGTCAGCATCTTTTGTTTAGCATTTGCTTGTATTCCAAAATTGCCTGGGAGTGCCAGGAGTCCACACATTTTTGACCACAGTGGAAAGTGAACTCCTAACCCCGCAGTGTTAGCACAACCTGCCACCCATCGCGCTTCTCGTCAGATCTGTCCTGCCTTACAGGGAAAGGAATGAAAAACAGACGGAAGCACAGAACGCCCCGGTGTTCTCGAAGTGGGTCAAGATGTACTCAGAGGTTAAAAACAATGAAGAAGCAAAGTGGAGGAGATAACACCCCTCTCGACTCTGGACAGTGGCCTTATGAAACTCTGGTGATCTTTCGTAGATTCTTGAGGGGGGATTATCTCATGGAGAAGTTTCCAGCACAGGCTGTTAGTTTTAGCACTTTAAGGGAGGATGACGTGTCTTCCACAGATACTTAATATTATTGACCTTGAGCCAAAACACTGAGGATGCAGCTGGAAATAAACAAATTATACTCCTCTCTACCATGGCAACAGCATTTCTCGCCGTGTTGGGGTGTGCAGTTCACCTCCTGGTGCTTCCAGCTCCTTCAGATGGTGCAGCTGCTTGTCATCTGAGGCCTTTTTTTCTTTTTTTGTAATTTTGACGGTTTATAAAAAGAGGCAGGATAAATCCCAGCTTGCACCTCTCTGACATGAAACACCCAGCTGGCTCTCGGATGGATTTATGTTTTTCTCCCCCCTGTATGGCTTACAATATTGTTCCCATTACAGTTTACCGTGTCATGACTTTATCTCTAAACTATGAATTGATGCAGTGTCTTGAGGTTTTGCATGAATTGCCCTTTTCCATAAAGTCCTCCATTGGGATAAAAGTACATAATGCATGGTTACATGAGAAGCACTTTACTGTTAATTCCATTTTTCCTGACTAGGATTAGGAAAAAAGTGCATTTCATTTAAATCCATGACATATTCAGCAGGGAGTTTTGGATCCAGACGCCTGTCACCAGGAGCGTACCTACTGTAGGAAAAAACACACACGCAGGCAGATGTACCAATAAAACATTTCACAGTAATAATCAGCAGTAGGCGTTAACACCAGGGAGCTAAGCAGGGCACATGAGTCATTGCTTTATTCTAACTATTACTTTTCAAAGGGGAATTGTGTGAACATGCACTACTTCACTTTCATAGTCTGTTGGCATTATTCACATCCTGGTAGCTGCCCAGCACAAACACAGTTTTCTACTGAGCAGCTCTACTGGTGCAAACTGGGAGTGTGGTCAAGGATATCTCAGAGTGAGTGTTTCTTATCCAGTTTTTATCAAGTCAAGGATGTAATGGATGATCATTAGACTACAAGCCCAGTTCTCCAAACTCAAGGCCGCTGATACGTGGACCTTTTCACCTGAAATACTCAGGAGGTTAACTGAGAGTAAAAATAATTGTTAGCAGCAGCCATAACAGAATCACAAGACTTTTGTGATTTTGAGAGAACAAGGCTGTTATGTCAAGGTAACTGAATAACTTCCTAGTAAACACGATGAAACTAAAATTTAAAATGTTGTTATTATTATTCTTATTCTTGTTTCCCTGCTTCTCAGCCAGGGGTTCCCCTCGCGACCTGAGAGTCTTTGACGAGACCGTGTCCTCTATGAAGGTCTCGTGGGAGCCGGCGCCGGGGAATGTCCTCCAGTACCGTGTGGCGTACAGGCCCACCGCTGGCGGCCCCAGGAAGGAAGTGTCGGTGAAGGGCGATAACACGGCCACCCTCCTGAAAAACCTTCAGCCAGGAACCCAGTACGACATCTTCATCAGCGCACGATACCCGTCCGGCCTGGGTGACGCCCTGGAGGGACAAGGCACCACACTGGAAAGTAAGTCAGTGACATTAAATGAATTGAATTGGTTTCTAGGTGGCAGGGTTTTGTTAATATGCAGCAGGCACAGAGCAGCATTATCAGTCACTGCGACTGTGTTTGTTGCCACCTTGCATATATTTTCCAAAATATACAGTGAATGAACACACATATCGAGGTATCTTGATATTGAGATAATGAGATGTAAAATAAACAGTTTAAAGCCTGACAGTATTTCTTTGTCAGTTCTGGCACGCAGCTGTTACAGGCTGATCCTCCCAGATTAAGTGATTGTGATTTTTTTTGTTATGACTGTATCGCTGAACAACCACAGCTAATGTTTGAGGTTTTACTGTAATTACTGTGACTAAACTCTGGAAGACGACCAAATCATCAGAAGGGCTCTTAAAACAAACTCTGCAAACATTTCATACGAGTCAGTGTTAAAACATGGTTTTCTTTTGTTGTGGAGTAATATGTTAGAAGTGATCCTACTTTCAGCACCCAGAGAAACTTCAAAGGTCAGGGTTATTCTTAGAGATCAGTGTAACTGAGACAAACAGGCATACATGAAAATATTGTCACATAATGGTGCTGAGCTCATGTCGGCGGACCTGAACTCAGGAGGATGGATGTGTTTAAGTAGTGTTTGCTCAGCGGTGCATCTCAGACCGGAGATGTTGTTCTTTAAGC
This sequence comes from Toxotes jaculatrix, assembly GCF_017976425.1. Taxonomy (NCBI): domain Eukaryota; kingdom Metazoa; phylum Chordata; class Actinopteri; family Toxotidae; genus Toxotes; species Toxotes jaculatrix. The sequence continues at coordinate 1,339,571 of NC_054412.1, forward strand.
CACATGCACCAACAGTAACAGTGGACACAGCAGCCAGCCACACAGGCTGAGAGGAGCAAGACCGGGCAGGAATGTAACCCAGCTGAGAGCAGGGCTGGGAGGTTAGGAGGAGCAGGGAAGACTGACTCATTCCTGTCTCTGTCTCTGTTTCTGTCTTCCCATCTGTTTATGTCTCTGTCTCCATGTGTCTTTGTTTCATGCTGCCTCTCTTTCTCACCTTCTGCCTCTGTATTTCCCATTTCACCTCCCATTCCTCTTTTCTTCTGTTTTTCTTTGTCTCTTCATATTAGTTTCTTTCTTTCTCCATCTGTTTCTTGCTGTGTCTCTCTTTCCACTCTCCCTCTGTGTCTCTCTTTGTTTCTTCATGCGATTTTCTTTCCTTTTCTTTCCACCTTGTGAGGGCTTGCCTGGAATTTAATAGTGTTGTCCACAGCCTCTGCGTTCCGGCCTGCACGACCTCCAGATGCCTGCCTGGTAGCAGTGCCATGCAGTCAATCCAGTCCTTTCTTTCCGATGCTTCGGGTTGTCGTGTCGGGCCTGGACTGGCACAGCATGGTTGGTTGGTTCAGCAGTGTTGCATTCAGGGTTCGGTTCAGTGTGAGGACGCTTGAAGTGCACTGGTACGGCCTCCAGACTTCGCTGGTGTTGGCCCACATCAGAGTCAGCTGGCAGGAGGTTCCTCATTACCTTTGTTTCCCTCACATGCAGGGAGAACTCAGCTGCACTGACACTGTACCCACATTAAAACCAATGACCTCACTTTTTCTTATTGTAAAAACTCTAATTTCACAGTAAGAGCTCACGTTAAGCTTCACTGGGGTCTCATTTGTGCGCAATACATTTCCGTTTACGACCAAATGGGAGCTAAAATGGAAAACTCTGCTTCGTGCCAGATGAGCAGGTTACGGTGTTTTCTGTGATATATCAAATCTAATTCAGATCGTTGCCCAAACTACTGTATAAATGCTACAGAGAGACTTTGTTTTCATTCTGTCCTAATTTGTTGAAACAATGGCACAGTCGATCTCCGGATAAAGTCAAATGACATTTGCATAGCTGTGGTCCATCTCACTCAAAGTTGCTGCAGCTGCTTTTGGCTTTCTTCATTATGTCCTTCGGTTTTAACACTCATTTGGAAGAACCCCAGAAACTTGACATTAACCAGGACTTCCTGATTGTGGGTCCTGTAGAGCATGATGCTCCAGTGGGATGGAAAACCTCACAGAGCTGTAGAGCGAAGGGAACATTTCAGGAATCGCAAATGCCAAATTTATTGTGAGACTGATTACTCTGCAACTTTGAAATGATATAATACATTCTGAACGACTTCCATGGAGCACCAACACCAAAAAACTCTCCTGACCAGCAAGTCAATGTGACTTAAAAACAAAAAGTTGTAAAATGATATGGATGAGGTGCATTTGAGGAGGATTCTGTACGTGGTTGTCAGTCTTAAAACCAGGAGTGCTCGTCTGGACTTTTTGGACATCCAAAGCTTGGACGTTTGTGTTAAGTTACTTTTCCTGGAGTGTAGCTGTTAGTGTAATCAGTCTCAGACCCACAGCTTGTCTCAACCTGTCAGATTGGCTTCAGCTTTCAACAGGTAATTTGTTCTGTGTAGTTTTCACCTGTATTAGCTTTCCCGACTTGCTTCAGGGGGTGAGGTTGCAGTTAAGGTGAGGTTTAGACTCAGTATCTGAACATAGACTATGATGAGGTCTCACTTTCCAGCTCGGCCAGTAAGCTGCAGAGTGCTGCACCCACAGGCAGTGAAGGACTACGTCCCTGTGAGGACGCTGCAGATTAATAAACGTTTGGGAGCCTCTGATCTGGAAAATGTGCTGAAGACTTCGGACATGTGACACAAAGTTCAGCCATACCGTGGCCTTCAACCTGCTGTAGCCAACGAGCCACACAGGAGAACAGAACCTCCACCTCTGGCAGTATTACTACGACCTTACTCATTCTGATGTGGAGCAGCACCAATAACACTGCCAGAGTGATTTTACTTTCCTCCCATCTGGGCCACTCGTAAGAAAACAGCAGTCGCTCTCTGAAAATCAAGGTGCTTTAAATGTCTGACGGTAGATGGAACATTTCAAGTAGCCAAGTTTATACAAAGCAATAAGCAAAGAGACTTTCCACTGTGACTATAAGGTTTCAGCAGCAGGGAGTCCCACATCAAGTCTCTTTCTCTAACTGTGTTTCAGAGAGCAACAGAGACCCAACCATTTTAGAGACACACATTTAAGGCAGCACACAGAAGGACTGTAGTTCAGTCAACAGATGGTCAAATTTTGATAGATGAATAAGTAGAAAGATAGCTGACGGAGAACAGTGGAAATTTCTTCAAAACTGCATTAAATTCCCTGCGGTTTTGTTCAGATTTGCTTCATGATGGACGGTGGAAAAACAGAGTGCGTTTCAGGCGACGTCTGCAGAGCGCCAGATTCCATATTCCATCTGATGGCTGTTATTTTCGAAAGCCTCCAGACTCAGCTTCCAGCTTTGAGAGACAGCGCTCCTTGAAGCAGATAAAAAGTGGCAGCAGCTGTGGAGAGCTCCCAGCTCCCTGCTAATGGTGACTGCGGCGGCGTCTGTGTGGTGAAGACTGAGTGACGGCAACTGAGCAGCACATGTGAAATAACAGGCAAAAATCAGCTCACTCTTTGTTAGAAATGCCTCAGAAATGACCGCTGAAAGCCGAGCAGTATATCTGTTAAAATCAGTGTCTTGAAATGTTTGTCAGCCGATATTAAAACTTAATTCATTAATGGAGTTTTCCACACCTCATCCCTCTGTCTGACCACATGTTCTGCACATTGACAAAGATGATCAGTGACATTTCCGATATCAGCTGGCAGGAGGAAAAGTGGCCTGCTCTCATCAACATCAAGGCTTATTTTCAGCACACTGCATACTTCTCCTTCAAATGAAGTGTCCTGATTTATGTTCTTTTGAATCCAGACCAGAAACAATTTTTTCCGAATATAAACATTTAGGGGGCTCAGTATTTTCCCTTTTATCCCCTTTCTCCAAAGGTCTGTGTAAACTGGCGAGAGTTTTTTATTTCATGCTCCCTGTCTTAATTATATATCTGGAGCTGATATTTTGTGATGATTATCACGTTGTGCAAACTTGGCTTCTCAGTTTTTCCAGCACCTCCTCTGTACATGCTGTCACCTCCTCTAAACTGAAGCATTATAATTTGATATCGACCCTCCCATCTCCTCCTTCTCGTCGTCCATCATTCACAGATATTTCCAGTGATCTGATGTGTCTGTCAGTGACGGTGACCGTGTATCTGCTCGCAGCAACGTGAGCCACCGTGGTGGTGGGAGTTAGCTTTGGTGTTGGCTGGTTGAACAGATGTATGAGGGTTTTGGCTTCTGTGTGCTTCAGCCCTCAGCAGGTTGAGGTCATGAAAGCACTTTAACACTGTCAACATTTACCCTGTGTGTTTGTTTATGTTTGTGTGGATGTTCTTGATTCACCATTTGTGTACAGAGCCAGTTTCAGAGTGAGCTCGTGTTTGAGAAGTGATGTCATTTGGTCTCTCCATCACTTGTACGAGGTTTGACTTTACGGCTTCTGTTTGTGTTAAAATCAGACATATAAATTGGTTTAGGTTACAGTTAAAGTTTGAGTGAGGGTTAACTCTCAGAGGCCATAAAAGTTTTCACTGCACGCTCAGAACTCCTCTTTTTTGGCAGTAACAAAAAAGAGGAGGAGAATTTCACAGCAGCTGCTCTGTGCAGGTTTTCAAGATGTCGCAGGTCATAACTGTCATATCATTCCTTATTTGGGAACATGGGTCTCACAGTTTCCACAGGCTGCAAAACTCAACACACACCAACATATTTTGGATTGAACAAACAATATATCTAATACTTAATACATAATATACTAAAGGTTTTTGTTTGAGACTTACCTGTGGAGCCACTGTAGCTAAAAATGACGTGATCCTCCAGAGACTGCTGGGACAGTCATTAAAACCAAAAGGAGTCATCCTCTGAGGAGCATCAATGTCCGACAAGCTGCTGAGAAGCTAGGAAGATTGCAAAATGCTGAATATCAGTGGTTGCAGCTTGCAGTCTACCAGTAGGTGGAAGGACAGCAGTAACAATCTGATGAAGAAAAGATGTTCAGTGAAGTACAATGAAGAGGTTTCCTCCCTGTGTTATCCAGTTGGCTCAGTCGACACTTTGAATTCATCCAGTTCCTGACTCGTTTTATGTCTCCTGTCTTCCATGTCTCCTGTCTTCCATGTCTCCTGTCTCCCAATGCCTTGTTCTCAGTAATGACGCAGAAATGTCTTAAAATATCCTCAGAAATGTTAAAAAAAAAAAAGCGACTCACGCTCCAGTCCTCTCAGCCTTTCATGGATGTGGTGAGCTGTTGATTTCTGCTGTCCACTCAGTGGCCATTTGATAGTTTCCATTTTGAAAAATAATCTGATCTGCCAGCACATTCAAAAGGCTCCTTTGTTTTAAAGAGGAGATGATTAAAAAAGCTGACAAATACTGGAAAGAGCATGTGAGGAGCCAGTTTGACTTTATACAATAAAAAATTGCTCACAGTTGAGTTTCAGAACATCTGTTGTGATCTGGGAGGAAATCTGGGGATATGGGAGCATTATCGTGCCCCAGTATTTAATCTGTATTCAAAGAAAAATGAAAACATTCACTAACCATTTTATCCAAACTCCAAAGTAATGAATCGCAGATTGCTTTTTATTTTTTGTACGTGTCTTACACTTTTAATCAAAGCACACTACAGAAACCCATACATGTATGTTCAATCCATACCTTTGCTCTCTGTTTTCAGACATTGGCCCTCCTAAAAATCTGGTCACCAGTGACGTGACCGACACGAGTTTTGTGGCATCATGGACGGCAGCGCCCGGGAATGTGAACATGTACCGCGTTCGATGGAAGTCGATGTTTTCTGAGGAAGCCGGAGAGAAAACTGTACCAGGAGACGTTACCAGCACTGTGCTGGAAGGTCTGACTCCAGAGACACTTTACCAGGTTACTGTGGTCGCCGCCTACAGTCACAAAGACAGCGACCCACTCACTGGACAGGAAACCACTGATGGTAAGAGAGACTGCATTTCTGACTCTGTACACACCGAATCTGCTCTGGAGACAAAATAATCTCTTTGGTTGAGTCCAACCTCACTGGATTACCTAGTAAACTAGTAGTAAGTAAGACTTTATTAATCTTTAACCTCTCAAAACCTGCCAACAGCTTCACAGTTCCAAATAAAAGAAAACATTATAAATACTTTTTTGACCTTGCTTCATAGGAATATTTAAACTAAATGAAGATTTTCATCTTTTCAAACTGTGATTTGAACGGTGATTGTTGGGTTAAACGCCATCGTGGGAACAGTTGTGCACAAAGAAGTAACACAGCTTATAGCTCACACAACATGTGTGTCCTGTGAATGATGCAATGCATACAGACATACTTCGTCCGAGACAGGACACGCTCTAAATGTGTCAACACATTCCTGTTTGTATATGTACACACGGGAAATCAAATCCACACAAACAGGCCACCCAAAACAAAGTCACATGCAGATAAACTAACACATCTCAGTACATATTGTTCCTCGATACATCCTTCCAACACAACTATTACATCTCCTGCTTCACAGATTTATTCCAATCTATCAGGACGTTGAAAACTTGGATGCCGTGTTTCTTTCCGCCAATAAAAATCCTCCGGAGTGAAATCAAGTAGTTTAAAAAACTTTCCTTGGGATCATTAAATATACACATTATTCCCTTGCAAAGTTTTTTTTAATCACTTGCAGAATCATCGGAATAAGTTAATTTCAGTTTATAGGGCTTTGGTTGATTTGGGGTAAAAGGAAAATGTGGTTAACATTGATCACTTCTGGGTAAAAGCCTAATTCGTGACCAATTAGTTCTGGCACAGAGTTGATGGAATTAGTCAACATTTATGCCTGCAGTTGTGAATACGTAAGGATTACTGAAGGAAACTAAAGGGAAATCACAACTGGCCTGAAAACAGAGAGAGATGGATGATAGTTTAAAGTGTTGGCAAAAAAAAGCTTAAGTCCTGTGACATTCTTTGTTTTCAGCCTCCGCTGCTGGAAAAACACTTACTGTGACGGACGAGACGGAGCGGACCATGAAAGTCACATGGATGCCGGCGCCGGGCAAAGTGGTCAACTACCGGCTGAAGTATGTCCCTCGGAATGGAGGCAAAGAAGTGGCCCTGAAAATCCCTGGCTCGGTCACTTCCACCATCATGAAGCGGCTGCAGCCCATGACCACGTACAACATCACCGTTCACCCCATCTACAAGCGCGGGGAAGGAAAAGCAAGGCAAGGAGTAGGAACGACACGTACGTTGGTCCATAATTCAACCCTCTGAGAGACAGTACACTGCAGAAACATCTTAACCAAGATGTTTAAACCTGAGCTCAGTCTTTGAACATTATCGTTGGTGGAATGAAATGAAAAATCTGCTGCTGAGGTGATTTCAGCTTTTTATGGATCCCTTCAGAATCACAGGGAGTCCTGTGAATGGCCTGAACTGAATAATACAGTTAATGAAATTAAAAATGTTTAAGCTAGAAGTCGTACCGACCCAGAGTCACTTAAACTCATCGATGTGTCTTTTGTCTCTCTGTAGTTTGAAACTGTTTTGAATAGTGAGGTAAACCGACCTTAGCTCAGCTGCTGGATGGCTGGCTGGCTTGTTTGACAGTTTTGTCACTTTTTTTATGAGAAATGTCAACAAGTCGTTCTGCAGCTGGGATCGTGTCGTCCAGGTTGCAGATTGTTTTCCATTGTTCCACCAAAAATAAGACTTGGAGTGACTTCAGGTTTGAATGACTTGTTACGATGAATATTTCTCACACTACAGGTGCTGCTGTGCTGAAGCAGTGTCTTTTCACCAGAACATTAAAATCACAGTTAAACACATGCTCAATCACACGCTAGCATTACTAACACACAGCATGACACTGGGCTTTTTAACAAATGACACCGGGTTCAAGGAATTGTATTATGGACTAATGAGAAACTGGCTTGAATGTGGTGTGGCTGATCTTCAAAACCTTTGCCAAGACTTGGAATTGTGTTGAATTTTCTTGCATGTTTGTCCTTAAGCTCTGCCTGGGTTCTTTTATTTCAGTGTCGCCCTTCAAGAGTCCCAGAAACCTCCAGACTTCAGAACCCACCAAGAACAGTTTCAGAGTCTCCTGGGACCCAGCACCCGGAGATGTTAGGGGCTACAAAGTGACCTTTCACCCCACTGGGGATGACATTGATCTTGGGGAACTGCTTGTCGGCCCCTATGATAACACAGTTGTTCTAGAGGAACTCCGGTAAGTTTTCCTCATGATTAAATATTTAAATATTCTGAGGAATTTGATGCAGTAAACGGAGATATTGGAATGAAAGTCAAGAAAAAAATCACCTGTTGTCAGTGATCCAGTAAAAGTTGTTTGACCAGGAGCTACTTTTTTCAGCTTGTGGACAATGTGGTTTTGGACAATGTTTTCTTATAGAGATCAGGAAAGATTGAAATAGGTTTATGTAATTTCCTTTTTCCCTCAGGGCAGGAACAAAGTACTCAGTGGCCGTGTTTGGGATGTTTGATGGAGGGGAGAGTTTGCCTCTGGCAGGAGAGGAGAAGACGACACTCTCTGACGCTCCTGAGCCCACTCTTCTCCACCCCTCTGGTAAAAGCCGAGAACTTGACAACACTGCACCTCACACTACATCAGCAGCACTAAAGAGCAGGCCTGCAGACCAGATGCTCTCTGATCCCAGGCACTTCAGAACAGGAGTGATCAGAAGGGCTGCCCAGATTAGTGCCAGGACGTTGAATTATTTGTTGTCGAAGGCGATTAATATCACTGTCGCTTTGGAGTCACAGACTGAAATTTGATGCAGATGATTATGATTAGTACAAATTATTTTGAGCTGCTTGGCTTGTCTCTCATTTGGAGTGTGATCTGGAGCAAAATCACAGGCTGTTTGACAGACATGTGCTCAAGTGTTGACACAAACGTTAGCCCAACTGGACAAACCTCCCTGCAAACACCCCATGATGTGCTGACCTTTAATGGTGTTGGCACAAACATACAGGCGGGGGTCAAACTAAAGAAAAAACCAACATAAAGTGTCTTAGTAAGATGCTGGGCCACCATGTTCTGCCAGAACATCTTCTGTGCTCCTCTGTATTAATTCTAAGCCTCTTAGTCTCTGAACTCTACTCGGGGGATGAACACCATTCTTTCAAAAGATGCTCCCTCAGGGGGATAAGTGGACCCAAGCCATGCCAGCAAAATGCCCCCCACAGCGTAACAGAGCTGCCAGATCCCGTCACTGTAGGGGTCGAGCATCCAGGCCTTGTGGGGAATATGGTGAAGGATGACTCATTTGACCACACATGACTTAACTGTACCATGCAGAGCACCCATGTGCGAGCATCTGCATTTGTTATGTCCCCTCATTTATTCAGGGTTTTCCTTTAATTTTTCACCCGTCTGTATATTTTCATTATCTCCAGGATGAGTTACTGTTGAGCTCAGTATCTGCTGCCAAAACCTTTTTTGTCACGCAAAGGTGGATATTTCCCATTTTCATGTTATCCGATGCGTGAAAAAGGGCTCTGCTTGTAATTAGAGTTATTTTATGATCTAGAACATTCGCCGCCGCTGGGATGTATGCAGCTAGGAAAATGTTATGCTTCTCAAAAGACCCAGAGGAAGTGCTGACCCTGGGCAGAAATTCCTGCTGTAATGGGGAGCAGACATGGTGACCGACTGCCCACAGAGCAGCAAACGGGCCGGGATGTTCCACCGAGGTTCCACTCAGAGATCCTCATATATTAAACTGCAGCTCTCACATGGCAGGCTGCGTAGTGGAGCCTTTAATCCAGACTTTCTCACAGGTCCATATGGTCTGGCAGAGCTGCTTCGAGGCGTCCTTCGTACGCAGCAGAGACATTATTTTTTACAGGTCATTAAATGTTTTATTCCTTTTCAAATTTTCTTCTTTAAACAAAGTGTGAAAAACTTGACACTGAAGTGAGAAAACTCTGAAAGTTTCCAGCAACAGTTTCTTGGATCACTTCAAATTCAAATGTCAAAGTTCAGTGTGATATTTGCATGTTGAGCATCACTTTTTGAATGTTCACGTTCATAGACTGAAGACATGGTCAGACTGTATGGATGTTCCAGTGAAAGTGACATCAGTACCAGCAGACACACTGCTCCAAAATAAAGCAAGGACACTGGACTTTGACAAACATAAATCTAAACCAAAACATCTGTAACAGCTACATCTACATTTACAGTAAGGCTCAAGTTGCACAACGGGTGCCATTACCCAGATGTTACGAAGAGCATAAAATCTGCTGTGCATTTTTACCATTTCCAAAGTCAAGAGTGAACTTTGCTGCTCAAATTTCCAGCAACTTCCTTTTTCTCAACATGTCACAAACGGCCTTTTTGCACTCGGCTGTGATCCAAAGTTATTAGGTTTGGACAGTTTCAAATGCATTAAAAACAAAAGTGATGATGCACATGACGCCAACTAAGTCACATAGATCTGAAACACTTACGAACACAGACGGGTTCCCTCCAAAATGATATAAATTCCATTTAAAAAACAAAAAGCTGGCCTCGTGTCGACACAGTATCTGATTCACTTTCTTCCAGTAAACATATCACATTTTCTCAAATAATGAGTTTTTGGTTTTGGAATAAAATACCAGTTCATTCCAGGGTTTAAGGCATCGTCAGCAACTGGCCTCAACACAAAAACAACCAAAATTCAGAATTGTTACAGGTTTTTGTAGGACACCAGTAATTTATATCCCACAGTCAGACCGAGCTGGATATTTATTTGCTTAGACTCTTACTCAGAGACACTGGATCCAGCAGTCGTCTGCACCATATTAGATGCCTCTTAAAGCTGCCTCTGTTTATGACATCTGTTTTTATTAATGAATGTCAGAGGGACACATGAGTGTGTTGTTTACCAGTGGTGGTATAACTCAAACAGACTGTGGCCAAGCATCCGCCTCAGTTCCTCTTAGCATCAGGCATCTGTTTCTGCAGCTCGCTGAAAAAGAACTGAAAAATTAAATTGATTGTGTCCTAACCTGTTTTCAATCGCACACACAGGGGCCCGGTTTTTAATCGCTCAGCGTCTGTGGAGTGTGACATCGTAGAAAAGCGGAGAAGCGGCTATTTTTCACCCCTACAGGTGCCTGGAGCAAGAATGTGCCTCGTATATCACAGTGTCAGAGAGGCTGACTCCTGCTGTATGAGGGGACAGCCTCACTGTCAGCCAGAAAAGACCACGGGGCTGATTCGTCGCTGGATAGAAAAACCCCAACGACTCGCTGTGCTGAGAGAGAGAGAGAGAGGGAGAGAGAGAGAAAGAGAGAGAGAGAAGAGAGAGAGAGAGAGAGAGAGAGAGAAAGAGAGAGAGAAAGAGAGAGAGAGAGAGAGAGAGGGAGAGGGAGAGGGAGAGAGAGAGAGAGGGAGAGGGAGAGAGAGGGAGAGGGAGAAGGAGAAGAGGCTCTGAGAGAGAGCAGTTAATCCAGAAATGACAGCTGTTACACAATGTGTTACGAGTGTGAATTATTTGTGTTGCATAATGCAGTGTAAACCATTCTGCTGTATAAACATCTTTGTCTTGGTGGATTGTGAGATCTTTGTTATGTACTCTCCTGCTCCTCAGTTCTCTCTCTGATGCATCTCACAGTATTTCCTCTCACTTTTTCACACCTTCCCCACACACAGTCATCTCTCTCTATATAAAACTGACTGGATGCTCATGGTGGGTGTGGTATACCAGGTGTCTCTCTCACTGCCCCCCCCCCTCCTCACTGTGTATCTGCAGACACTCAGTGTAAGACCACAGCGAAGGCTGACATCGTGCTGCTGGTCGACGGCTCCTGGAGCATCGGCCGCATCAACTTCAAAACCATCCGCAACTTCATCGCTCGCATGGTCAGCGTCTTTGACATCAGCCCTGACAGGGTCCAGATTGGTAATATTTTATTTATTATTATTATAATACTTTTACTATTCACACATCAAGTATTACTACAACTGTTCTCACTCCCCAGTCTACTACTACATATCATTCACACTACCCTGATAATCAGTTATGTTGTTAGTAAACTTGAGTTGGTTCATCATTGCTTTGTGTTTTCTGCAGGTCTGGCTCAGTACAGCGGAGACCCGAAGACCGAGTGGCATCTGAACGCCCACCCGACAAAGAAGTCCCTGCTGGAGGCTGTCGCCAACCTGCCATACAAGGGAGGAAACACCATGACAGGTCATTTAACATAACTTTCCCCAAAGTGACCAAGTTATGGATCCAAATGTATTCACTTTCTTTATGTTGACCTTTGTTGTTTAATGTATAAAGTTTTCCTTTGATTTAAAGATTGTGTTGCGAATAACGTGATGCATGAAAATAATTTTCAGTGTTTGTATATAGCCACAGATCGGATGGATTTGTCTGAACAGAAGAGCTGAGATTTTCTGTGATGGAAACTAACGACCACCTATCTTTGTGAAACCTCTTTACTCCTGTCGTACAGGGATGGCTCTGAACTACATCCTCCAGAACAACTTCAAACCCAATGTGGGACTGCGACCCGACTCGCGCAAAATTGGTGTCCTGATCACTGACGGAAAGTCCCAGGACGAAATTGTCTTCAACTCACAGAACCTAAGAGACAGCGGCATCGAGCTGTATGCTATCGGTGAGTGGTTTTGATTGGCTGGAACAGCAGGAAGTCTCAGCCTCAGAAAAGTGCTCTGAAGTGCTGTGAACACGAAATGCTAGTTTACTTCAGCAGAATTAGGTGACAATAACATGTTTTTATCACATAAAAAATTAGTTACAATAACTGTTAAGGCCGTACCCTTACTTTCCCACAGTTCATCCCCTTAAGCAACACATTCCAATTTTTTTTTTTTTTTTTCTGAGGTTTTAAATTGATTTTCTACCCTAAGGCAGTTTTGGTGATTGGTGTATACCTAACTCTGACATCATCTTATAAACTATAAAAAAAAAAAACAGCATTGTTAGGGTCTCATTTTGGGGTTGTGCTTCTAAAGGTCCATTTTTCTCTCAGGTGTGAAGAATGCCGATGAGAATGAGCTGAGGTCCATCGCCTCCGACCCTGACGAGATCCACATGTACAACGTCAACGACTTCCAGTTCCTGCTGGACATTGTTGACGACCTCACCGTCAACCTGTGTAACAGCGTCAAGGGTCCAGGTAGGACAAGAGTCAGCAGCACACTCATCGCTGGTGTCAGAATCAGCTTCAAGAAACACGGTCAGTGTTTCAAACGGCAGCAAAAAGATGGACAAATTTAGTGTTCGTACTGTTTAGTTGTCCTTATGGGAGCAATTTACAAATACAAAGAAATCCTCACCTGTCTGAATAAAAATGCACCGGACTCTGCAGAATGGTCCATCTTCATTTAAAGTGATTGCAGGCATATGTTCCTAATGCTGGTGCTTAATGTGAGGATGAATTGTTTCAGGTTTTACCCTCGTACAATGAACTCTGAAGACATTTTTATGGTTAAAACGCTCGACTGGAGCTTGGCTGCCTCCGCCTGCAGCTGTACTTGCAGCTTATTCTGTAAATACCGCTGAGTCAGATTTACACTTTTTAATAATTACTGGTGTTTGAGGTCAAATGGAAACTTTCAGAAAGTTCTACCTTTCCGGAATTTACAAAACCACAGTTTTTAAGACTGACAACCATAAATTTTTAAAATTTTACTACAGGCTTTCAGGCAGTTTTACAGATGCTCCAGGGCGTGAAAAGTTTCTCTGCTTATGAAAGACGACATAAAACTTTAGCCCAAGTGAAGACACATCAGCAGAATTGCACTTCGTAGGTATCGCTGCTTTCAACCTGTTTGGATTATGAACATTATACTGTTGAAAAGTAGAGAGTAGAAATGTGGTCATTGTTGTCTTTAGATGAGAATAAAGTTTTCTGTTATTCACAAATCAGTTCTTCTCTTAAAAATAAAAAACAAAGGATCAGCCTGAAGTGGCTGTCAGCAAGAAACAAAAAAATACAGAGATAAATTTGTAGAGAAATTTGACTGTTCTGCCCGACAATCTCGATTATTTCAGACCATCAAAGGAAGCTGGAACACAGACGCAGGGATCTGATGGAAACTTTCTTTGGAAGGACTTTTTATCTGTAAATCAGCTTTAAGAGGAAACACAGAAATGATTTACAGCGCAGCCACAGAAAAACATTTTTTTAAAGAAAGCCTTTGTCAGAGGAGCTAAAATATACAGCGGGACCAGCAGGTCCTCTGTCAGCGGAGCGAGCACGGCGAGGGCAGATTTGTGGTAGCAGGGTTCACAGTGTGACATACTTGACATGTCAGATCGTATTCCAGCTCCTGCTTGTTCCCTTTCAGGAGGTAAACTGGAGGCGCCCACCAACCTGGTGACCTCGGAGGTGACCCACCGTTCCTTCCGTGCCACTTGGACGGCACCTGATGGCCCAGTGGACAAGTATCGCGTCACTTACGTGACTGTGGCTGGAGGACCCACCCAGGAGGTGAGATAAAGTTTCTCCCCCTCCATCAGTCCCTGTTAGTGCTGCTGCATTTCAGAACCTGCAGCTGAAACAAGAGCTGAACACAAGCTTCTATCTCATTTTCACTTCAGCCGGAGGAAGAGCCATAAGAATCAGATCATGGTAAAGATGCTAAAATGAACCTAGCAGCAGAGTTTTGCACAATTTGAACACAATGTGCAGCTTTTTGATTAAAATTTGAGAACAGGACAGAGAGCACTCTTTTTTTCTCCTCACATCTTCGACCTGGTTTAGATATAAAGAGCCGGTGATTGTTGCTTGGGATCAAATTCAGTCTGTTGTTCCAGATATAAATGGTTAAAAGACTCTCAGATAATTGGTCTGTTTCATAGAACATCATTGGAAAAATCTGCCCAGTTTGCTTCCTGGTTCAGAAACTTCTGTCTACCATCTGCTAGTGCTGGATCAGATCCTGAATATCAAATAGCATCTTGTTTGTTTATTAATTCCTTTGGCTCCCATTAGACCTGGTTTAACCTGTAACAGATAACTGCTTTATTCATATCTGTGAACGGTACCAGTCAGGTGACCTTTACCTTCCTGTGAATTTAGATAATGACAGGTTGTCAGTCACACAAAAACAGACTAATTGAGACTTAAATCCTCCAGGTTAAAAACCAGCTCTGTGAAGTGTTTCCACAGACCCGGGCCTGGCTTTTATTCAGAGCCCTGTTTACTTGGCCCTCAGAAACTTAAATCTGCATCCCAGTTACAGTTTGGTGAACCTGCACTTCACCTTCTGTCAGTCCTGTCTTTAAAAACGAAGCACTGGGTCTTTTCCATCCTTTGTGCTTTGATTGGCCCTTGTCAGGTGCAGCCTGCGTTCTTATAACCGGGCTCGTCTGAAATCAAGCACAGTTTCCACCTGTAAATTACAGGCAGCCAGTCAGAAGGGCCAGGATTAACGAAAGAAGAGATTAAAGTTCAAGTGAAGTCAGGAGTTGTTGGTGTTACAGCCAGAGTCAGTCAGATTCATGAGTGACAGTCATGTGATCAGAGTCCACACCTGTCTTACTTTACTGACAGCCATTTCTCAGACCATGTAGGTGACTGTGCGAGTTTTGAATGCTGGTCTCACTTTATTCCAGTACCATGAAAATCAGCTTTCAGACACTTTCTTTTTGGACACACGCTGTTTTCTGTTAAAGCTGCTTGATATGCGAGTCTCAGCGCCGAGTGTGAATTCACACTCTGAAGTGCACAGCTGACAACATTTACGCGTAGACATCTGTCTCGCTCACCAGTCTACCATGAGACAACACCAAAGGAATGTATGTCTCCGCCACAAACTGGTCCCAGAACAAAAGATTGTTTTATGAGAGAAATAATAACTACTGTGACCTTTAAATCCGATCCAGACCTACATTTTACACCGTGAGGTGCAAAATTTTAAGACGGGTCAGGGGTCCTGATGGGCAACAGGTTCAGGGGCGTCCCTTGTTCTGTTCCAGCTGTGGGGACCTTTATTCAATCTCATGTCCCTCTCTCTCTCTCCATTTGTTTCCTGCCTGCATTTATGCTGTCAGTCAGGTATCAACGAAACATGCAACCTGCAGTTACGAATGTGGGTTGATGTTAAAAGAACTGATTTACTCAACAAATGCATCCAGATAACCTGATAATCTTTCTTCTTGGAGCAGACGTCACAGAGCACACTGCAAAAACTCTTCTTATCCTCTGTGTTCTCTCTGTATCTGAGTCCTACAAACATTTTCTCTGAAAACAAGTGAAAAATGAGAATATTTCAACTCGTTTCCAACAGAAATCAGCTTGTTTTGAGAATTTTCTTGAAGCGAGTGTCTGTGTCTAGATTCAACAAAGATTAAGGCAGGTCGCTTTAATAGAATCAAGAAAAACTAAACTTGAGTTTAGTAAATATTTTGACTATTTGATTTGAATCAGTTACAGAAATAAAGAGCTTGATAAGAGGGAGATAGTTCAGCAGCTCACGAATCTGCAGCCTCTTTGTGTTGGTCGTTTCTCCTCTGGGTTCGATTCTCCAGCAGGATAGCACAGGAATATGACACCGTTTAGCAGCCAAGTTGGACGTCCCAGATGAGGACTTTCCCATCAGCATGTGAATGCAGCGCGATAGCTCCGGCTCAACAGACCATAATCATCTAATGGAGAAAATACGAGACCTGGACCACTACCAAGCACTGATTGACAGATCCTGATGAACTGATCGCCAAGAGAGAATCAGTCCGCTGATTTTCAGCCGAATCTTTGTCAGATATGAAACTGACACAGTCGTTAGCTGACAAACTGCCTGTTCTTGTGTGCTCGTTTTTTGATTTTAGTGATGGGATGTTGTATTGTACAGTCAGCTGAGTCACACTGATGTGTAGAAAGAACGATCAGCAGCTAAAGAGAAATAAGCTGGAGAAAATGGCTTTATAACCATTTTTATATTCAGAAAGTCAGTTTGATTCATCCTCTTCACTTCGTTACCTGCCATGTGTCCTCTCAGATGGACTCGAGTCAGTTTGAACTTGGACAGCTCAGTGCAAGTCACATTTCACTTCCAGTTCCCTGAAACAAAAATCTTCTAAGGCTCAGCTTTGAGGTTGTGAGAGTATGTTTGTACTTTCCTGATGGGAACATTTCATTCTCAGCCCTGATCCTTTGTCTCCTGTGACGATGGGGAGCATTCGGTGAAATTCTCTGCCTTTTGGAAAAAATAGTAACTTAGCACCTTCATGCTTCTTCACCTGCTAAACTCCCAAAACATAATGACGCATGTTTCAAAGAGCAGGTACAGTGGGTTCCTTCTTCTCGCAGATTATATTGTAGGGATATTATATTATGAACCTTTATCGTTTCAGCTGCTGGTCGACGGGACGGTGACCACTGTAGTGCTGGAAGGCCTGACCCCTCTGACCGAGTACCTCGTCAACGTTTACTCTGTGGTCGGTGAGGAGAGCAGCGAACCTCTGAAGGGCACTGAGACCACCTGTAAGTGTGTTTCCTCCTCACTCCTTTACCTCCCTCTCCATCCACTAATCCTCTGAGGTCACTTCCTCTTTGCCTCATGGGAAAAGCGTTCAGTTTTCGTGCTCGATGGCCTTTTCACCAGACACTGGTTGCCCTTTGGGTCGACAGCCGTGATTAAAGTGGAGCTTTAAAGGAGGATAGCATCAGTGCTCTGCAGTGTTTTACTGTTGTGGGACAGTTTTGTTTCTTCCACATGGTTTGTGAGATAAACAACTTAATTTCCCAGCTCATTATCCTGTTTCATATACATCGATGGAAGTTGTTTACTTGCCCCCGTCCCTCCCGACAGGCTGCTCCAGCAACTCTGTTTATACTATATATATATAGCATCTGATCTGAGGTGGAAAACTGTTTAACCCAAACAAAGTGCAATGATGCAATGGTATGAGCTGATGGTAGTCTGAGGTGTATAGCCATACAGACAACAGCCAGGTCTTTGCCTGTGTCTTAAATTAAATATACCTGATCGAGTCCGAGTTTTATTTCCTGTCTCCTCCACTGTAGAGACATCAGATTTCTCTTCATCGCTCACGGCTGGTTTTTAAGTACATTGTTAATGTAGAGTACATAGATTTATTTCTGTTTCAGCTCTATAATGAATGAGCACACACTGTTTTTCCTGTTTGAGTTTGGATTTTAAAAATAACCTGTTCATCTGTGGAAACCAGCTAATTGAGACTCATTCAGTTTTATTAAGACTTTGCGCAGTGCTTTACCTGCCTGTTTTTATCGAGCCCATTCTCAAATGTTAAAACCGTATTTTTTTTGCATCTTTGTGTCCAAGAAATCAGATTTCTTCAGCAGAAATCTCACTGTGTTAACTTGGTTTGCTTTAATCCCTGAACTCCATTAAGGAAACCAAGCGTCTAAGAAGTCAAGCAAACAAACAAACGAAAACAATCTTTGGAAACACAAGCATTAACGTGACATATGATACCAAATATTCGGCACATGAAAAGCACTTAGGTTTACGATGTCTTTGGGACCGCCTGGGATTTCTAAAATATGACCTTGATGTTGCTTGCCTGTTTATATCATTACCCTTTTATTGTGCCAAAACCTCCTCCAAATATTAGATATCAAAACAGATTATTTCAGTCCCACTCAGTCCCTTTGGTCCAAAGAATCTCCAGCCATTGCACTTAGCCTTCTTCAGATATTTCAAATTACATCTATTAAATCAGAAAGTGTAGAGGACTGTCCAGCCGTGGCACTCTCTCTGTACTAATTTTATCAAAACTAATTTCTTTCTCTGGCGGTGTGTGTCTGTCCTCAGTGCCTCTGTCAGCGGTGAAGGACATGATTGTTTACGATGAGACCACGAGCACCATGAGGGTGAGATGGGAGGAGGCAGAGGGTGCCACAGGCTACATGTTGCTGTACAGACCCATCAACGCCACTGGGCCCCAGCAGGACAAGGAGGTAAAGTACTGATACCTTCGAATGCAACATGTGTGTAGTAGTGTTAAACCACAACACCAAGGACAAAAACAGTCTTACACATAAGAATCATACACTCGCTCTCACAGACTCACATCTTAATTTGCATGCTCAGCATTTCCACATTGGCTTTATAAGATCAGGCCTCTGCTCGCGCCGTCTTAGTGCTTCCAGATGGTGGTGCAATGAGCGCTTCACAGAGCAGGAAGTGGACTTCAGCTGTACGAATCAGGCCAGGCCTACAAAAAGCAGAGCCCTCAGACACGCTGGGTAATGGGAAGGATTAGCTCATGGCCTGAAGTCATGGGGATGAAATAAACAGAGCAGATGCTATACGAATGGAACTGAACGCCTCTGTGGCGTTAACCTACATGTGCAATTACACAGCAGGGGAAAATTTAAGGGATGGTTTAATGTCAAGGAGGTGGTCTGTACTGGAAAATATGCACCTGAAGTGTTGCACTCTTTATCAACACTGATGATTTTATATGAAATAATGATCAAAGTGATCTTATTTGTATTTTTGGCACATGGCACCCTTTAAAGGACCATACCGGTATTTTCTCATTTTATGAAGAAAGTAGGTGCAGGTCAGTCACTTTCTTCCACACCTAACTGGGAGAACCATCTCTTTATGGAGCTGACTTTGTCCACATGGACATTGTCATGTTGAAACAGGAGAGAGACAAACAAAGACCTCCAACATAAAGTTGTCTAAAATATCATTTTATACTGTGGCATTGAGACCTGCTCAGGGACTAAGGGGCCCAAACCATGAAAAACATCGGCAGACCAGAAGTATATGTCCCAGTACTTTTGGCCATATAGCATACTATAAGCATTTAATAAATAGGTTTCGAACATGCAGAAACATTGGTATGGAGCTGCTAAGGACGTTGCATTTTTACAGTGACAGTGCACAGTTTGTGTGGAAGCTGTACACATCACAGTTGTGTCTCATCAGCAGTTTTAGTGCGGTTTCATTACACAGGACCCGTGTGTTGTTTTCAGAGGTTAGTGGGGATGAGAGTCAGGCCTGTTCACCAGGTGTTGAGTAAAAAGAAAAAGAAAAAACACTTTGATACAAGTCCTGTCTCTTCTATCATCTGACCTCCACCTGCATTCCTTCCCCCTCCGCCAACCTCTCTCTCTGTTCTTGTTTTTCCCCTCTATCATCCTGTAGGTACGAGTCGGAGGAGACGTAACAAGCCTCCAGCTGGTGCAGTTGATGCCCAACACAGCGTACTCCCTCACACTTTACGCCCTGCACGGTGAAGCTGCCAGCGACCCCTTGGAGGGGAGAGGAGTCACCTGTATGTTAAACTGATTCTTTACAGTACACAAGTTTGAGCTCGACAGACGTTTGTAGGAGGCAGAAATAATCCAGTTGAATTAACCTTGTTTTGGGAAGGCAGAACCACAGATGGCACCTTGTCCGGGGCGTTTTCACTGTTTTCTGAGCCCTTTGCTGACTGTTACCATGATGTTCCACCATGAGCATCGAGAACAGCTTCTTCACTCCTTGCTAAAGATTCTCTAAGTCTCTGAACTCTACTGGAGGGATGAGCACAGTTCTTCCAAAAATATTCCCTCGCTCAACACCACTCACAAATGTTGAAACTATTTGAGAATCTTTTCACAAACGTATGTATTTTTGGACAAATGATTGTCATGTTATGTTTACTGCATAATATTTACAAGCTACAGGAACTTACATCCTTTAAAATGTCACTTTTTATTAGAAAAAAGGTTCTTACCTTTGTGGAAAGTTAAGAACTGTAACAGAATTTAACTTTTATTTTCATGTCAACAGTTATTTTATAAGAGCTGGATCGCATCTCACACATGCTGCATTTTATATTTTGGATTGAAAACTTACAGATAGAAAACAGATGCACTGAAAAACAGAATATCTGAAGCAGCAGCACTTAAAACCAAGCTGCTGTCTGTTTTTCAGCTATCCACAAAGTTTTGGCTGCACCTTGTCAGTCAGCATCTTTGAAAGTCTTCACACAGTGATGTCCCTGTCCTCCCTCAGTGCCCATACCTGCTGCTGGAGCCCTGAGAATCACTGATGTTACTCACAGCACCATGAGGCTCAACTGGGATGCTGCTCCTGGACCTGTCCGCAAGTACATGATCACCTACAAACCAGAGGACGGAGACCTCAAAGAGGTAAGACTGAGGTCTTATGGTTCAGAGTTACCCTGAGTGCCAAATCCAGGATAACTTTGAAAACGCTGCACTAGTACATGCTTCCTTTCAGTAAAGACTGGGCCTGACAGTGCTCAGTACTCCAGGGTCCAACCAGCGGAGCATGAACCAAAATGAACACTTATCTCACCGTCTTTGTCATATACGGTCCTCCAGGCTTCCTCAGAAGGAAGAAACATTGTTGAGGCTTTACTTGTTTTGGAAAACGATGTGTGAATCCCTAAAAGCATCCTCCTGTGTTTTTATTGTGCAGTTCAAACACTCTCACTCTGACCTTTTCTACTGGCAGTTATCAGTTGTTACTCCCCTGACTTGAAACCAATCATAAGGCTGCAAAACGCTTTAGAAAATGTTTGTGAGGTCATTCAGAGGTGGCTTTAAACAATAAAACTGCACAAAGAGCCTCATAAGGGTAAAGTTTTCGACAGCAGTGACATCTTCGTTCTGGGAAAGTGACCAAGTCAGGACCAAGTCAAGAGTTACGGCCGGCCTCTCAGCGGAGCAGCAGCTCCACTTCGTTGGCTGATCTTTATGTGAAAAGCAGTCTGCTGGCAGAGGAGCGCTGGCTCAGGCCGTCGGCTCAGCCTGACTGGATCATCCCAGCACCACTCCGTCCTCATAATTTCTCACTTGGATGTCAGCAAAGGACAAACAGTCTGGGATGAATTGGCAGCCGAAGGTGCCGTTGGTGGACACCTGTGAGACGTTTCCAGAAAGACCTGATGGATGACACGCACCAGCTCAACTCCTCTTAAGGATTACTGCTGAAGGCTTCTTGTCTCTGTAGAAGAACACACGTTGGATTTATGCCTGCTGAGTGGTTTTTCTCTCCTCTGCTGTTTGCTTCACTCAGCTCTCCCCTGAAATGGAAAGATCAACTGATGGGACATGTTTCAGCATTTTATACATCAAAGCTTTGCCGTGATTTATCCTGCCACCTGACATTCATCAGGAAGATCCACGTATTTGTCCAATGGAAACCAAATTTAGACGACACATCTTTTTACTCTGTGATGCTGTAAAAGCTAAAGGCCTTTCAGCAGGATGTGGCTCTGGAACAGCACGGTACATTTAAAAGCAGCTTGGCAGCCACGGACCTGACTCCGCTGAAAACCATTTTTCACATTTTTCACTTGTGCAAAGTCTTAATGTTCCTGGACTCGATTTACATACAGAATCCACCATGTTAAAACAAACATTGTCTGATTATAATCATGAGATGAGATTGGTGAGACTGTGCAGCCTCAGTAGAAACATGTGCTCTGAGTACTTTGTAGTTGCTGATAGTTAAATTTGCCACCGGCAGGTTGACGCCAACGGTGACGTCACCACCTTGGTCCTGACCAGCCTCATCTCCCAGACTGAGTATGATGTGGCCGTCACCCCGATCTACGACGAGGGACCTGGAGCTCCTATGCTCGGAAGCGCTATCACAGGTCTGAATCTGCTGTTCATTTTTGTGCTTACCTTTATGTTTTATGTACTTATGTCGTATTTCATGGCGGCTGAAGCTTGAGTAGCATTCATCATCTTCACCTCTGCAGATAAACTAGAAAATATTTGCATGGACAGATCATGCCACCCAGAACCATTGGGACAATCCTGTAAGTGTTGTGGGATTTGAGTGAACTGACAGTTCACAGAAAGTTGACAGGACCTCTCCAGTAAGTGTGTGTGTGTGTGTGTGTGTGTGTGTGTGTGATCATTTACTGCATTGGTCCTGTTTGTCATTAATCCCATGTGAACTGTGGAACAACTTGTTTTCAGCATTTACAAACACACACATTTGTGGTTTTATAATTATAAGCACTCTCATTGATATCATACATTTCCTGGCCCCTAATCCTCAGCTAGCTTCATTCCAAACATCTGAATCACCGCGACTCAAAAAGGTCTGGTGCTGTCAGAGCAGTGGTCTTGGGATTACAAGAGCACTCACATACTCAGAAACATGCAGACACACACTCATTAGCACATGCAAACAACAAGCACAAACACTTGCATATAATTGGAACACACACACAGATGTAGACCTACGAAGTGCTGTGGCTTACACACTTTGAGCGACAGTAAATAGCCTTCACACGTTGCCTCACCTCTCAGACCTGCTCGTAAACATACCCGTCCCCTCTCTTGTCTCTGTCCCTGTGAACAGATGTTGTTCCTGCCCCCAAGAACCTGCAGTTCTCTGAGGTGACCCAGACCTCGTTCAGAGCCACCTGGGAGCACGGAGCCCCCGACGTGGCCCTCTACCGCATCGGCTGGACCAAGAAGGGGGAGACCAACTACCAGTTTGTAAGTCAGCTGGTCTAGGACCAGAATACCTTTCACTTGTTTTGTTTTTTTCATCTGCGGTCTACATTCAGATGTAAAGGTTTGAAGGCTGAGTCAAGGCAGAGAGCAGCAAGAGTAAACAACAAACAATATAAAAACCAGCATTTTATCATACACATGCACTGTACCGTCACCACCGTGCTCACATTTCACAAAGCATAGCTTACAATAGGTTATTATGTTGATTTTCCATTTAGTTACTGGGCTCAGCTCGGTTAGGGTTTCACTCTTGGAAAACTCCTTTCTGGTGCATTGTAGAATTGCTGGGAAGCTCCAGCAGGACTTTGGGGCCAGAGGCTGAATAGGAACATTTTATTGCAAAAAAAAAAACAAAACAGAAAAGTTTTCCTGTAAAATAATGTAGCACTTAAATGCATTGCTTTTCTGCAGCTGACTCAAGCTTTAAATATTTTTGTACAAGCTGTTTCCTAAGAACAAGTTGTTTTGTTTAACAGAAATTAAAGGTGTTATGGGTAAATGTAAGTCATAAATGCCAGTCAGGTTGGACACAGATGTATAAGAGGAACAGCCTATGTTCTCATTCACAGTCAGATAATCAGCAGACAGAATCAGTGATCAAACTGATGAATCATTGTTCATTATGCACAGGTGGATCCTCTAAAGTGATTTCTAATTCTGGGCAAGATGTTTTAGAGAATTTCGAAATGTAAAATCAGCATCCACAGCTCGCTGAGAAGGAGACGTCTGACATCTTGTATCCAGATTGTATCTGGATGCGTTTCCTTCACTTTATATTTCTATTTCTATTTTTGTTGTCAAAAATGCATCTTTAGCAGCTGGATAAATAATTTAGTTGAGTCTTTTCTCTTGAAATATACAAATGAGCTGTTTGGACGGCACCGTCCGTCTGCAGTGACGGTAAACATCTGGTTTCAGTTGCCTCATCCATACAGTATCCAACCAGAGGTGGAAGATTTGCCTGTAGCCTGATGGTGTTTCCTTCCTGTGATTAAAACTGGAGCCTGAACTCAAATACAGCAAGTACAGCTCTGAGTTCAGGTTGAGAGCATTCAAGCACACCTGCAGATAGAGAGTTCACGGCACGGATCTTAACCAGTCCAGATTTAAACTGTCCTGCAGACTGCTTTCCAGGGAAGCTCGGTGAAGTTACAGTCACGAAACTGAAGATGGCTTTGTTTAAATCCTGAACCAGCCGTGCTGTAGGGCTGTCATTTAAGATATTTCTCATTACTGAAGTAAAAAAAGAAGATTTCAAGAACGATCCATTGTGGTTTCACAGATCCCTTAAAACTTCCATGCCTCACAAAACTTAGTCATTGTGTACGCCAAGACCTAAGTAAAAACATCCAGTTCAGCTGAAGCAACAATAATACTCTCTTTGTTTCCTTCTTGCTATGCTTTGGCGCTCTAAGGTTGTTTTAGGGCCCACTTTCGTCTCCCCACCCATCATACACAGCACAAAAATCTGAGAGTGAAATGAAATTCATACCAGGTTGTTTATTACAGTCTTTGTTTATCTCAGAATTCCTCTTTATCAGAATCTCTTTATTGACTAATTAAAACAGAAAGCTGCAAAATGCTTCTCCCTGTAGAGACGTCGTCTAACTTCATTTAACTGTTTCACACTATCTTTTTAAAACCAAAGCTTTTCTCCTTCAGTTTTTCGAAAGTGAGCATTGTGCTAGTTGATAGCCAACATGGCTGAACAAACAACCAAACACAGCCAGAAGTCTTGCCCCACTCTGAGGAAACGAAAGGTTGTAATGTTCATTGCTGTGATAGCAGCAGAACAGACTGTTAACACACTTCCTCCTCTGTCTCCTTCTGTGACCAGTCCATCCTGAACAGCGACGAGACCTCCCACGTTCTGCAGAACTTGGACCCTGACACAGAGTACTCTGTCACAGTCACAGCCATCTACCCGGACGAGTCGGAGAGCGAAGACCTGATGGGGAGCGAGCGCACATGTAAGCCATCCACTGCACCCCCTCTGTCCTCTCAGTTCCCTAAAAACAAGCACCATATCTCACGCTCACAGATGTAACGTTCAAATAACACTGTTGTTTTCTCAACGTCTCTTTCTAGTGTTAAAGTCTTCGGAGGGTATGTCATATGAGAAGGACAGGTTCCTTTTCACTGTAATGTTCATGAGTTCATGTGGAATGGTAATGTGGACGATGAGGGACAGTGTTGACGGGAGCACACTTTTCCTCTGTGAACAGCATGTGTGTGTCTCATTGTGCGTTCACACCACAGGCAGCGTGTGCTTCAGACGTGCAGTCGATTGTGGTGTGAACGTAGATCCAGAGCTTCAAATGCGAAAAGTGTGAAAACTGACCTGTAACACGTCGTTCATCCTCCACACGCCTCCGTGATTGTGACTGATTCTTCTAACGCCGCTGTGAACCTGATGGTTTTTATCATTTCTGTTGTCACAGTGCAGTTCGTCATATCATCATGTCATCGCATCATCATTGTAACGTCATTTTATCATGTCATCACGTCATCCTTCATCAGTGTTCACCTCAGCCATCAGTTTAATGTTGTTGCATGCTGCAGTGTTGATCAGCGGTTCTGCTGTGGGGTTAGTGCTCAGTGAACTTTTTTATTCAGCAATGAGCAAATGAAAGGAGATTTTCAGTAACTGAAGCTCATTTTCTTTCCCTGTTTTACCTTTCACACTTTGTTAGAGTGTCCCTCCCACATCTAATCTAACAATTCACCCAAAATGTGTTTTATAAACTTATAATCCCAAAATCTGTGATGATGATTACTGACTGAACTGGACTGAATTTATCTGAATGAGAAGTTACTGAGCTCCAGCCCTGCTCTGAACAGCTTCATTACAAATGCTGCTGCTCCTGTTTCCAACCTCATCACCTTTCCAGCTCCATGACCCCGTGAGATTATGGGAGCATCACCATCACCGCCATCATCCTCATCCTCATCCTCATCCTCATGCACACCATCATCATCGCTTATCAAACACAGGATGCACTGATTCTGCTGTCTGTCTCACTGATGTGTCTCTGTGCTGCCAGTGCCTCCACAGCCTCCTCGAAACTTGAGGGTTTTCAATGCCACCACCTCCACGCTGACAGTGAAGTGGGACCCCGCCCCCGGCACCGTCCAGAACTACAAGATCACCTACAAACCTGTGGCTGGAGGCGAGCCGCTCTCTGTAAGTTCACTGCCCGTTTTGGAGTCTTTGAAATAACACCAGTCAGGATTTATCCGTCACAGAGCAGGTGGTCATCAGATAAATACACACGAGAGAGTTAAATACAATAATACAGTATAATAATATGGGAAAAAGAATGACACTGATCAGGAAAACATTAAATGAATTTTTAAACCCAGTACAGCCACAAGACATATCATGTCTTGTGTGTTTCTAATTTTAGATCACAGTAGGATTTTTCTTCTTTGAGTATCCTGGAAAATAAACCTGCAGTATATTTATATAACCTCAGTATTACGTATTTTTCAGCTGTTAATCTAAACACGGTGAATGTGCACTAAAAGGCAGAATCAACATAAAATACTTTTTCTCACTGAAAATACACAGAACTACTTGGCTCTGCATTTTATCAGGAGACAAAAGCTGGAGCTGCTCCACTGACGTGAAACAACAGAGTGGCTTCAGAGATTTCTGAAATGCTTCTTTAAGTTTTTACACCCAAATTGGCTTCAGTTCATGGATTGTTTGGTAAATTTGAGGTTTACCAGAAAACGAATCCCTCCGTCCCGTCACCACATGGCTGTGAACCCACACTGGGCATCATCTGTTTGTCCTTCTTAGGGTGTGTTTTCTGGAAATGTTTTTCCAAACCCAGGTTTTGTTCTGCTGTGGTTGTGGTGCGGCGTTTCCCAGCTGCTTTTTGACCACTGGGAACGTCTCCAGTTTGCTTTAGCTGCTCGATGACAAATCGATGAACATCTTAATATGATGGAGAGTCCCAAAGCACGTTAAGAAACAAGTCAGCTGTTGGATTTGGTGGGAAGTGTTCTCTCCCTCTCGAGATTTTTTTTTAATTTTAAGTAAGGAATCTTTGAGTTTCTATATCTGCAGCAAAAATGTAATGAAACCTGAACTGTCAAAAAATAGATTTGTATTTGTCACCAGTGGAAAAAGAAGAACATAACACAAACCTACAGAAACTACAATCCTGAAATTCAACTCTGTTGATATAAAAGTACAAAAGTCTCAGCAGTAAAATGTACTGAAGCACTAATACATCAAAGCACTCAGAAAATTAGTAATTAGTAGTTTGTCCTGACAAGGAAAAACTGTTGACACAGAGGAGATTCATTACATCATATGTTCACTCTACATAATGTTTACAAGTCAAAGAAAACTGGAGTGTGTCTTTGCTTTACTTTTAGTGAAGATTCTTAAATTGAACAGTCAGACTTTTTGGCCACAATACATGTAAAAAAAAACCAAGACATTTCTAAGACAGTTCTGACAATAATAAAAGCTTTAATACTGCATATAAAACACAAACACTAAAATGAGATATGACACAAATGAATTTCACATGTGGATGAGAACCAGTAGGATGGTGCAGCTGCAGGACTCACACCAGAGATGAGTGAGAGGTCAGTGTAAACACCCGTTCATTAGAGGCCCCCTCTTCACATCACACGTAGGAAATCAAATAACAGAACCTCAGAACTCTTCTGCTGGATTTTATATTAGAGACAAAATCCTTTCTTCCAGAAATATAAGAAGAAAAAAGAAAAAAATAATCCCTGAATCGATGAACTGCGTTTTAACGCCATCAAAAGTAGCATTTACAGTACGAGTTGGACTTTGTCTCTTGAGATGCTCAGAGACGTCCTGAAGGAGTTCAGTAAGATGACACCAGTGCTCTGTAAGAGAAATCTGAGCTCTTTCATCATATTTAGACGTTTGGTTTATGACTTCGTCTCACATCGCGACTGCGTAGTCAGAAGATTCCTGCGTTTGGCCGCCAAACTCTGATTCCTGCTCGATGATTTAACAAGCGATTAGCCTTGGAAATAACTTTAAAGGAGACAGTGGGCAAGTTACGAGTTTTACTGTGTCTCTGAGATGTTATGACAGTGTTCCCCCAAACAACGTGTCAGGGTCGAATCATGAAGTCAGCTGTACAAATCTGTCTAATGGATCTCTGATCCCCTCGCTACGTCAGATGTGTACACGAGAAGGCTGAGAGCATCTGGTGTTATGTTGTCATCTGCAGGCTTGTTGTTTTTAACATCAGTCATATGATACCAGACAAGATGTTTCTCTGTGCAGGATGAGCTCAGGGTTTCCTCACCGCTCTGAAAAATGTAGAAAAATAGTAATGTCCAGTTTGGGAATTTAAAAAAAAAAAAAAAAAAAAAGGAATGGTCTGTTTTTTACGCCCAGTTCTGTACCGACGCTTTATGTGATATCATTAAATACAGTGAAATATTATGGACAAGACAAAGAATGAGCTATAGACAGAGGTGGTCTTAAAGTGGAATAAATCAAACTGATCACCCACAGACACGACAAAATGAAGAATCCCTGTGAGTCTGCAGCTGAACTGAAGGGATTTTTTTTTTTTCATTTTGTCAACAAATCCCAAAAAAACCTCAAACCAACAAAGAACTGCTCTACAATCCAAATCCTGATCTTCTTCCTCTGAGCCATGGAGCTCCACTCGTTCCAAAAATAATTAAAAACACGTCAGTGATCCACACCGTTACACTGGGTGACACGTTCCTTCATTACCTTCACTATGATGAACACACACTGTGCTTTACAGTGAAAAAGGTCCTGAGAAAACAGGAATCAGCAGCAAACGTTCTTCAGCAGCATGTGGTGTTTCTGTAATATGGACGGGAAGATAATTAAAGTTTGGCCTGTGTTTTAATGTTCAAAATAAACATACATTTCTTGATTTGGCTTTAAAAACCAGGAATTCTGATAAAATGATATAGCTTCTGTTGTGGATGCAGTGTTTCGTAATGAGCAACCCAGTTACCTCATGTTTAAAAGATCATCTTGTAAACAAAATATCATAAATTCAGGCCCCGGAGGAGCCACTGATTGTTAGCGAGCTGAACAGCTGCTGGGCAAAACGCTGACTTTCTGCTCGTTTCTCAGAATAAAACTCATCCAAATTCCTGAAATACTGATGTAAATGTGATGTGATACCCTCTGTCATTCATCTCTTAGCTACCAGGCAAACTGTTTATTCTCTCCACGTCTGTGTTTACTCTGTCGTTTCCATTTCCTGATATACTGCAGAGCTGTTTGCTCAGGATTTGCCCGTGGCTCGCTTGGATTCCCTCGGAGAGAAATACTTTACTTACTTGTGTATAAATAATAATGTAAACAGATCGAACAGATCGCTGACATGGTCTTCAGAACCAGCGGATCTGTCTCCAACACATGACGCATGTGAATTATTTTACGTGTTAGAGTTTCAGTTCGTTTTTGGAAGACAGAGAGAGGAGAGCAGGGATAAGTGATTACAGATTTAGAGACATTAAAATCTTTAAGAGATTTCACTGCTGGTTGATTTGGTGACGCCCGTGGATACCGGTGTTAACAGCAGTGTGGTTTAATCCCACAGCAAACGATCCTGTAGCAGCGGCTTTGTCTGAGTTTCCACAGAAGAGTAGGTGCAGCCAAACAAACTGTTGTTACATTTCTTTTACCATATTAAAGTCAATTGATATTAATTTGATCAATAAACAATAGGTGAAAATCAAATTTGAAAAATGAAGATTTCATTTTAGTGTTTTATAATTTTGTTTAATCTTATCATTTGTGTTAAACTGAATAACCCCTGACACAGACTGCTTACCATTAACATGTGTTAGTACATGTTAGCATTATATCATTCATTGACAGAGAAGTGTTTGTTGGCTGTCACAGTCTTGTTCATGCGTCAGCCCCTTGTCACTCTGATAAACTGCTCTGTGGCTCTGAAGTGAAAACGCGTCTAACTGCTGACATGTTTCCCGTGAGTAGACGCAGGTCGGAGGGAAGAAGACCAGCATCATCCTGCAGAAGCTCGAGCCCGACACTCAGTACTCCGTCTCTGTGGCGGCCGTGTATTCCACTGGCGTCAGCACAGACATCTCCGGAGATGGAAAAACCAGTAAGAGCCTGATCTAAACATTCAGAGTGTCCTCACTGCCGCTGCAGTTAGAGCAGTAACTTTGTCGAGTGTCAAACTGATAAATGTCTGTTTTACTTCCTCTGTGTCTGACTGACAGCTGTGGATAATGTGCTCAGATTCTTGACACTGTGTGGAGAAGTTCTCCATAACAGTCTTGTAATCACAGTTTTTCCAAGGCTTATGGTATCAAGAATTAGGAGTGAAATGTACAACAGTAACATCTACAGAAAGAAGAAGAAACTGAAAGTAAGAGGGAAAGAAACAGAGGAAGAAAAAGAAGAGGAAAACAGAAAGAAAAAAAGAGAAAAGAGGGAAGAAAATCAAATGACATTAGTGATATTGTGTGACCTTATCTCAAACTTCAGCTGTCAGATAAATGTAGTGAAGGGAAAAGTAGAAAACGAGAACATTTTGCAAAATGGAAATATTCAAGTAAAGTACCGGAACTTCTGAAGTGCATTAAAGTGGAGAACAGGAGGAACCGTACTCAGAATAGATTTGTGTTTCCCCAGAGCCCCTGGGTGGAGTGAGGAACCTGCAGGTGCTGAACCCGACCATGACCACCCTGAATGTGCGCTGGGAGCCCGCCGAGGGCCGAGTCAAGGAATACAAAGTCATTTACGTTCCTGCCGCCGGAGGAGCTGAGAGCATGGTAGGACTGGTAGGACAACCATCTGCTTCCTGTCCGCTGGCACTGTGCTACTTAGAGCTGCTCTTGAGTCATAACTGGACTGTGGGTTAATCGCACACGCTGCCGGCTGATGATGAAGAAATGTTTCATAATCATCTATCATCGTGTTTTCATTTCTCTGTCTCTTAATGGGGTTTGGAAGCAACTAATTTGTGTAATTTGTTGATGAACTCAGGAAACAGTGTCAGCAGCTTCAACCACCACCACCCTGCGAGGCCTGCAGCCCGACACCCTCTACACCGTCTCTCTGGTGCCAGTTTATGCTGAGGGAGAGGGAAAGACAATGTCTGAGAATGGAAAGACAAGTAAGACTTAACACTAAAGTACACTAAGATACCCAGCTCATGTAGAACCTACAGTCATTACAGTTGCTTAAAAAGAGGAATATTTTGTTGTAAACCTTTGCTTCAAAGTTTAAAGCTACTAAAGATCCTTTCTTGAGACACTGGGTCTGAAAGTGATCCACAGCTTCCCTGTGCTGCATGACGGCACCATGCTATCACTGAAAGTGCAAAAAACAAAGTGGAAAGGTGTGAATAGAACTGGTCCTCTCGTTCAGGGCCACTGGGAGGAGTGAAGAACCTGAGGGTGACCGACCCCACTATGACCTCTCTGACTGTGGACTGGGACCCGGCTGATGGGGCTGTTCGCCTCTACAAGGTCTTCTTCGTGCCTGTTGCTGGTGGCCGGGAAGAGATGGTGAGGCTCTCTGACACCTGTCTTACCTCTCAGGACAAATATGGACAAGACTGCTGTTTGGGACACTGGTTGAGAGGCGCCTGGTTTTGAGAACCAACCATTTAAACGACTCTTTATTTTTAATCTTGGTAAACAGGAGCAAGTTCCTGCAGGCACCACCTCCATCGTTCTCAGGAACTTGATGCCCGACACACTGTACACGGTGTCGGTGTTACCAGTTTACCCAGTCAGGGAGGGAAAACGCCAGTCTGAGAATGGAAAGACGTGTAAGTCACTGTGGAACCTGCGTTTTCTCACACACCTTTGTGCTTCTGAGAGGCTTTGAAGGAGGTTTGTGCATTTAAAAGTTTTAACAACAGTCATTTCCATGCTCTTAGTGCCTTTGGGCGGAGTTGGCAACATGAAGGTGACCAAACCGACCATCACCACTCTGACAGTGACCTGGAACCCTGCTGATGGAAACGTTCAGGGCTACAAAGTGATCTACGTTCCTGCAGATGGAGGACTGGAGGTTGTGGTAAGATCCCGTCACTCCTGCTTCTCAGATTTCCACAAGCAGCATTAAGACAATACAATGAAAAAAAACATCCTGGTCAGACAATTACTCATTATTGAAATATCACAAGTTTTGCATCAGAGGTTAATAAACATGCTGTCAGACTTTGTTTGAATTGTCGAACCTCAAAAGAAACAACATGATCAAAGCCGTCAGAGGGGATTTAGTGATGTCATGATTTCTGACAGTGTTTTCCCATCAAGCAGTTGCCACACAAAAGCATCTAAATCCTTTTGGCAGAGCGGATCCCTCAGGGTTGCGTGGCATGTTTGTGGGGTTTATATTTCTGGAGAGCAGCTTGCACAGAGTAAGCATGTGTAAATCCTGCTAATCAGACGCCGGCCGTCAGCACTCGATGAGGTTCAGAATGTAAAGAGCCATGAAATTACAGATCTGACAGCGCCTGACGGACGATTTGGCTGCTCGTGTTCGTCTCTTTAGAAACGGTTCATTCGTCTCTGTTGATGACAGAACTTTTACCTGCAATTAGTTTGTCAAAGTAGATTTTACAGACGAATTTTTACTTCCTGTGCCAGAGAATTTGAAAGCTGTTCCTTTGGTTTCATATGTTGCTTCTTCAGTTCAGAAGGGAAACAGCAAACCATGAAGAAAAACACGTTTTTAATGACGGAAACGTGTTAATATCAAGGTGATACAGTCCTGATAAATGTCATTTACACCTTTTAGTTTGTTTTCATGTTTTATTTTTCTGTCATATTTGTCAGTTATTCACTGAAGTTATAAGTTCAATATATCTTTGTTTTTGAAGGAAACTGGTTTCAGTGGGAAATATTACGATGCCATGAAGCCTTTTTGATTCTTGTAATTTTAGAGCATAGAAACAGTCCAGTGTAGATGTGAATATTGTCACATTTGGAACTTCAGCTCAAAAATTTAGTTAAATAGTTTGAGTCTTCAAAGGTTCATCGTAGGTAACTGGTAATTTCAGGATACATTCAGTGCAGTAAACTGATATGTAGTTTCTGTGAAACCCAGCTGTTTGCTTAAGGAAAAGTTTGAGCTTTCACCTGCTGGAGGTCAAAGGTCAGGGCTCCTGGGGCTGGTAGGAATTTAGCCTCTTGGTAAAGGGCAGCTCCACAGAATATCAAGTTCACCACGTGTGTCTTTGTAGGAGCAAGTGTCAGAGAGCACCACCACAACCGTCCTGGAGAAGCTTCTGCCAGACACCCGCTACACGGTCACCGTGGTCCCCGTCTACGCGGAGGGAGACGGACCCAGCCTGTCCGACAGCGGCAAGACAAGTGAGTGACTGTGGCTGTGGTCAGCTGCTGGTACAACTCGTCAACTTTTTCCTATTTTTATTCTCAAAATCAAACAATAGTGAAAGGAATGAAGTGTGAAAATGCATTTTACTAATAAAGTTGAAGAAGTAGTGAGGTCATTTGGATTAATAGACCTAAAGTAAAGTTAGCCAGAAATCCGCCATTTTCTCGGCATCCATCATCTGAACAAACTGCCCCCTGGACACCAGTAACCTCTGATCAGGCAACAGCTGTGCAAGGCTCAGGTCCAAGCTCTGAATCTGTCTTCCTGTTTCGTCTCCGCTCAGAGCCTCTGGGTTTTGTGAGGAACCTGCAGGTTACTGATCCCACCACCAGCACCCTGAACGTCCGCTGGGAGCCCGCCGAGGGAAACGTGCGTGAATACATCGTGGTATGGGTGCCAGCCGCTGGAGGAGAGAAGGATGTGGTAAGACCTCATTCACACCCACACACACACACTAAGCACTGATATTATGTCACCAGGTTCAGCACTTCTCTTAAATCTGCCAGTCTTATGTAACTGTCAGGATTTGCCAGTTCCAGATGTTGGATTTTCACCAGGAGAAAACTTCATCCGTGCCCCATTAGCAGCTTGGTTGGTCGTGGCTGCCTGAATAGTGAAATGAGATATGTTTTATTTAATTCAAACCACTTTGCGCCATTTTAGCTTCTGTGATTGTTCGTTGGCAGTTAGACGAGATTATTATTTCTATAATGGTCAAAGTTTCTTTGTGTCGTTTGTCTGTTGTGAACAGTCTGTTGTTTTTAGATGAATTAGTAAAATGTGTGTTGCCAATAATATCAGCAGCTTACACATCACAATGTGTGTGTCCCTCTGAAGCTTCAGCTGTGTTGTGTTATTCTTGCTGTGTTTCCTTTATTTGCAGCACGTTTGTTGTGTTACGTCTGTGTTGCCACAGAAATGAAACAAGTCTAAATAATCTGATAAATAATGTTCCTATTGTATGGAAACTAATGGAAGCCAATAGATGCTCAACAGTAGAAGCTTCACATGCACACAATGATTCTGACCATAAAGCTGCTTTATTTTTAGGGGCTAAATGAACCAAATAAATCAAATCTAGCAGCTGCTGTGAATCTGAACAGACTACATTTCAAATAAAGTGCAAATATTATTTTTAAGTAAGAGAATTATTTGAAGTACTTTTATGTTCTATGAGAGCAAACAGCTTAATCTTAGTTTCAGCACACAGAGAAATGGGCGTAGGGTGAGATGACTACACTCGTTTCCAGTTTCATGCAAGAACCTTCTTCTCTTGTCCTGGAAAAAGTGCAATATGGAGTTTTCAAAAGATGAAAAATGTTGGACAATGTTTTTTTTTTACAACTGATGGAAAACAGTTGACAGTGTTGTGGGATAGTTTAAGTCCTTTCCAAGACAGTTTGAACAGTTTTCTGTAAAGCAGGGACAATATCCTGAGGGGGTCACTTGGTTGAAGAAATGTCATGAAATAAGATGATTTGATTTGGAAACGACTGAAGTTTTCTCAGCCCACTGGCAGATTTTAGGGCTTAATATTAGATTAAATGGACAAAGAACTAGTTCATACTTGTAGCTGAGGAAAACATGCTCTCCTTGCTGCCAGCTTGGTGCTTTGCTTGAAGGCCCAAACTATCCCAGGACAGTTTTAAAGTGCAAGTTTTCTGCTTTAATCCATCTTTATCTCTGAGCTTCTACTGAGGCTGTTACTCAGCTCCACAGAGAAAGTTACTGACTGAAGCTACATCCAAGAAAACTGGGCTCACAACACATTAAACTGTGACATTATTCAGTCTGAGAGACTCTCTGCATCTGCCAGAGTCCTCATTTCTTGGATATAGCTTTTTTAACAGTTCTGCAAATTCTAGAGTTCAGCAGGTTCAAAGTTGTTTCTGTTCTCCTCGACCAGGACCAGGTCTCTGGAACCACCACCTCCACCGTCCTGAAGAACCTGGAGCCGAACACCGAGTACACCGTCACAGTGGTGCCCGTCTACCACGAGATGGAGGGCAACCCCCGGTCTGAAAATGGGAAGACAAGTGAGTTCATGGCCTGGGCTTCAAAAAGAAGAACAGTGCTAAGCCAGAAGTCTTTTTCACTGACCAACCAGCCCGTCCTCCCGACCAGGGCTGGATGTTGTCTGGCTGCTGCCTGGTTTTGGTGAACTGGGGTTTTAACCAGGAATGTTTAAGGCACTTCCTGCAAACAGAGAAAACGTGCACCAAGTAGACGATCATCAAAATTATTCAGTGATTTTTCTGTAAGCCATGAACTCAGTTAATCAAGTGATCATTTGAGCACTAATGGAGACCTGGTCCACCTTCTCAGATCCTTTGGGTGGCGTGAAGAACTTGCAGGTGATCGACCCGACCATCAGCACTCTGACAGTCCGCTGGGATCCAGCGGTTGGCAACGTCCGAAGCTACAAAGTCTTCTATGCTGCTCAACCAGGAGGCGAAGAACGAATGGTAGAAACTGTTTAACTTTACCACGATGAACTCAGACTGTTTTCAACACAGCTCCAGCTCTGTTCACTTTAATTGGCAAAGTCGACTCAGTCATTCTCACCATTATCAGATTAAGTCGTTATCGTGCTGAGGAAATGTGTTAACCTTTTGTTGAACAGGAGGAGGTATCAGGCGGCACCACCACCACCATCCTGAGGAACCTGGACTCCGACACTCTCTATAACGTGGCTGTTGTTCCCGTCTACCCAGACGTGGAGGGCATACGGCAGGCTGAGAAGGGAAAGACAAGTGAGTGGATCATTCAGGACAGCTAACTCTTGTCCACATGGACACACAATGAGCACAACAGTGGACATTCCTGGAAGTATGTGTGTGTTGTCAAATAAGCAAATCTGAAAATACTCCTGGTGCTTTTTGTTTGTGTCAAAGTTTAACAGATAGAAAACTGAAGTTTAACAGATAGAGCAGGAATATAACTACGAGTCAACATGGTCTTTTTTTCCTGGTGCACCCTGCAGGACTGAACACACACTGACTCATCTTTCTCCACTGGCACACTCTTCACCTGCAGTGTATAACTGCAGATTATTCTTTTCTTCCATGAGGGGACGTATTTCCTTCTGAAACAGGATTTTGTGCCTTGATTCATCACAGAAACGTTTCGCTCTGAACCAAAGGGTTCTCAGTTTGGCAGAGAAACTCAGAGAAGCAGGATTACTTCAGGCTTTGTCTGTAGCTTTATTGGTTGGATTTTGTATCATGAGTTAGAGAATCATTGTTTTCTAGGATTTGGTTGCACAAGCTCTTTGTAAATCCTTCACTTGTTTGTCTGTAAAGTCTTTCGTAAGTTCTGAAAACTATGAGTTAGTTTCAAAGTAGTGATTTACTTAAGTGAGCTGCCCCATTAAAAGGAAAGTCAAAGCTGGTACAGACTTTACCAATGTGTAAATCACTTGCTAGGAAGCATCTGCAGGGCCATTAATCAGTCACCTACACAGGTCTCAGAGCAATAAATGAAACCTGTAGGTTTGACTTGTGTGATTTATCTATGCGTTCATGAAGAAACCGTGTTTTTACCGTATTGTCAAATGTTTTCTGGGAAACTTCACGTATTCATATTTATATTTATATTTATACCAAACATTCAAGAGTGGTCAAGCAGTGACTGGTTTGGACTGGTGCAATAATCTCTCCTTTATTGGTGAATCCAAGAACTCTGTGACATCCAGACAACAAATGTTTTACTGCCAGACAATGCAATTATAAAACTCCCATTTTTCTTTTCATGCCATTGATGTTTGCATAATTTATTTAGTTGTTTTTATTTGAAGTTTGTTTTTATTAACTCAGTACAGAACGACTCAGGCAAAGAGGAGACGATTGTTTACAGAGAGGCTACATGGTTCTGGCACAGCCTTCACAAATCGATCCAATCTCTTCGTCCATATTTCTGTTCTTCATCACAATTTTAAAGTGTAAGTGTTCATCTGTGGAGCCTCCACTGTAAAGTGCTGCAGGAAACTTTGGATTACATGGTCAGTGTTGAACCCGTGGGCCTCCAGGTTCCCCTGATGTAAACCATCTGAACTCCTTTGCTCTGTTGCTCTGTATTCTGGAGGTTTTGCTTTAACCAGGAGTTTGAGTTCATGTTTTTTTCTTCGTAGAAATTTAGAATTATGTGTTTTTAACAGCGTCGCTGGTAGCTATAAACGTAATCTTCTCAGCAGCTGACTCGTGGTTGTTGCAGCATTCTTGAGAAATGGCCTCTGTATTACCACACTACCATAACATACTGTTGGCAAAAAAAGTACATTTTCACGGAGCCCTGACATGAACTGAAACCACTGGTTGCCTGGAAGGCAGGAAGTCCATCTGAAAACCTGGGAGTAATGTAAAGTAAACTCAGTTTGCAGTTAATGGGCTAAACCATGCAAAAAAAACAAAAAAACACTGGTACAGTCCTTTAAGAGTCAGAATTAGAATACAGACCTTGTTTATACGAACGTTTGTGGCTCACAAAAGAACATAATGAATGCCAGAGAGTTTAGGCAACTTCCTTGATACATCTGGACACTCCTGATGTGGTAAACCCACCCATCTGGTGCACCCTGCAGGATAAAACAAATGCTAAAGATTATTTGCAGCAGTTATTCAACCCTTTTTTAAATCTTGGGTGAAGTTTAAAAAACGTTTTAATAGAGATGTTTTTGGGCTCATGGAATACCACAAAGTTTAGACTGTCACAGGAAAAGGAGACACTCCACTGTGATTGACAATGTCACTGACTCTGAGACACCTGGACTGTCCTGATGAGGTGAACTCCACCCATCCGGTGCACCCTGCAGGATAAAGCAAACAGCGAGGATTTTGTTGCTACAGACCGTGATGTGTCCTGTCTCTTTCAGAGCCTCTGGGTGGAGTGAAGAATCTTCAGGTGATTGACCCCACCATCAACTCCCTGAGGGTTCGCTGGGAGCCGGCTGAGGGCGACGTCAGACAGTACCAAATCATCTACGTCCCCGCCGCCGGAGGAACCGAGAGCATGGTTATATATCTGTTTTATTTATTTAGTTTATAGTGTCTCTGGTATTGAGATTTATTTTACTATGTGGACAGAGAGCTTTGGCAGAGTGTCCTTTGTGCCTACACATATTTTGCATTGTGCACTGTTAGCTCTTTTCCACATTTTACAAAAATAAGAATTTAAGAGTTGTTGAGAGTTAAGGTGGTTCTAAAAGTATGTGAATTTTGAGCGAGTTTTTTGGTTGAGATTCCTTTAACAATGCGTCACTTTGTCCTTCACAGACTCAGGTATCTGGGATTTCGACGAACACGGTTCTGAGAGACCTGAGGCCGGACACCGAGTACAAAGTGACGCTGGTGCCTATTTATGCTGATGTGGAGGGGAAACGCATGTCGGAGAACGGAAAGACGAGTGAGTTCGGCCGGGGCGCAGCAGCTGTAACCTCATCTGACTAACAAAGAGCTTCGCCAAAACCTGGCCTATTTTGTTTGAACCTAGAGGACACATATGGGACAATTTTGGTCATTTTCAGAAGCGAATCCACTAATCAGGTCTTTAATTCAAGATTATGACAATTGATTCATGACAACTCCTGAACTGTGTCGCGATTTTTACTTGTTTTTAGGAAGATTCGAATTTATGTTATTCCACAGAAATGAAATTATTGGTGCTAGAAAAGTAAGATTTTAAAGAACAAAGACAGGTCAGCAGATTTCACCTTCCTGTGACTAACACTTGACAGCAGACTCACTGAACCTCCCTGAAGCTGTAAACCTCGCCCATCTGTTTCTCTGACAAGGTCAAAACAAACGCTAAGAATCATTTGTAGCTGGTTGGTAGTGTGACCCAACTCTGGCTGTAACTCAAACAGGAAATTGACAATCATGTAATGACTTTCTGATGTGTTGACAGAGGCCCTGGGCGGAGTGAAGAATCTGCAGGTCACTGATCCCACCACCAGCTCCCTCAAGGTGCGCTGGGAGCCGGCGGAGGGCAATGTCCGCCAGTACCGCATCTTCTATGTCCCCGCGTCCGGTGGTGCTGAGGACATGGTGAGATATCAGCCTGAGTTCTTGTGCTTCATCTTCTTTATGATGTTAACAAAGAGGTTATGTGGAGCATAGAGTCACTCAGTTTAGTGTGTGTGTGTGTGTGTGTGAGAACAGGAGCAGGTGTCAGGCGGCACCACCAACACCATACTGAGGAACCTGCTGTCAGACACTCCCTACACTGTGACTGTGGTTCCAGTTTATCCAGAGGGAGAAGGTCTGCGCCAGTCTGACAAGGGGAAGACACGTAAGTCCTCGACTGTCCTCGAACTGTCTGCTCAGACATCAGTGTTCACGCCACTGTCCTCACATTTTTTTTAGTTTGTCCTAATAAATCTGTATTTCAGCTAATATTAGTTTTTAAAATGACAGCCGCCCTCAAAAGTCTGACCAGAATCGTCCAGTCTCAGTGTCGAGTGGATTTAGAGGTGTTTAGGTGAGAGTGAGCAGCTTGACAAGGTGCAGAAGAGATGACATCTGTTGAGCTTCCCTTCAGCAAGACTTTTAACCATCTCCTACAGCAGTGAACAAAGGTCAAAGGTCACGGTTGCACTGATTAGCTGCCAGTGGCCAGCAGTACAGGACTGAAGAGAAAAAGAGCAGCCGTGCCTTTACTAAGATAAACAAAGGCTAAAACCGACATGTCAGGATGTCTCCGCACTAATGGAACCAAGACAGATGTTCAGTGCATTTACTGTCCTGAGGTGAACCTGAATCTGATCCTGATGGATTGAAGTCACTCATTATTTTCAGCTTGTTTTTGGTCTTTTTGCAAACTTTGACATCAGAAACATCTTTATAGACAGATAGTATGTCCCAGGTGAGCCCAGGCATCCGTGGAAAAACCACTATAACCTGCAGAATCAGCCAAAACCCCTAAATCACAAAACGCTTTGAAACCCTCCACAGAGGAGTCGCTGGAACAACGGAGAAGCCGAGGAGCTCTTTCAAAGTGATTGATAGCACAAAATAAAAGACAGATAACGTGAAACTTTAAAACTACTGTTGGTAACTGAAGAGTTTGGATGAAGAAACGTTCTCAGAGACTGGATCCTTAATGTTTGAACAGAGCTGGTGAGCCGCTGGTTGCTCTGCTGATATGCCTCAGGTCTCACCTGACAGTCACCTAAAGGGGGCGGGACTGGTTATCTGCTGATGTAGCTTCAGTTTCTCTGATTGGAACTTCCACCCACAGATCACGACAACCCGTTAATTCCAATGAAAGCTGCTCGTGCAGCGAAACACTAATGTAGCATCTAGCATTTTTTTTTTTAACAGTGTCTAAAAGCTGTCGCTGTTCATGCTGAATGCAAAGTTTGTCCTCTTTTGTTTATTTCACCAGAAATGTGAAACAGCTGCTTGACACTGAGTTCTAAGAACAGCAGATATAAAATCTTTCATTAGCTGAAGAGCAAACCAGACCTCAGTTTGTGTTATTGCTTTAATTATCCACATTTTTAGCAGTTAAATGTTCATTTGCGCCGAGTGACAGTGAGGACACTTGAGCACGGCATGTTAAGTGTCACACGTGTTGACACTTAAGATGTGACACAGTGAGAAGTGAACCAGTAAGTGTTTGTCTGTTGGCAGGTTGGCCCACCTCTCCATCACAGCACAGACGTGCTGGTCCTCTGTGTGACTCAGTCCATCAGTGAATATGAGTCTGTGTGACGTTAATGATCTTTATTACCAGACGCTCAGTCCCGTTTTACTGTTTTCCTCTCAGGAGGAATTTGTCACATTTTGTCTGGACAAAAACAGAGTTTCAGTCCAAAATAAGGAATAGTTGCAGTTGCTGCTATAAAATGATTAATAACACAAAATTAGACCAGGGTTATATAATCTCTTTGAAGGATAGAAGGTCATTTTGTTCCTGGATGACAAAAGTAAAACATCCTGACAGACTGTGTCCTCTGTACTTTAACGGTATTGAGTGATGATTTTTTAATGTGGTTATACAACTTTAGGGAAGAGTTGGCGTTTTTTTTTCTAACCAAAACCTACCTATTGCTTCTAGTTTTTCTTTATTGGATAAAGCTCCAAATACCAGGGGGATATGCACATCTGGTTTGGTTTAACAGGGAAGTTAAGGGCTTTTGCATAAACCCAGGACTGTGCTACTTCTCTCTACACGTTCTCCACATAGACACTATATAGACTTCCCTGCAGGAGACTTCTGCTGCACTCAGCATTTGAGTTCAACCTCAAGTTTGATACAGTTTGTCCCACTGAAAAGACAGTTTATTCCTCTATTAAATGTTTTTTTCCCCTGATGAAAGCCAGAGATTTTGTTGTATTGAAACTGTTATTCCAACACAAATCAGCTTGTTTTAATTCGAGACTTCAACAGAATCAGAGCAGGGCAGATAGTTTTCAAGTTCACTGGGTTTCTGAACAGTTTGAAAAGTTTGATTTCAAAATTACCTCTCAAACCTTTTAAAAATGCAAAATGTAAAAACTGACAGTCTGTTCTGTTCAGCACTTCACTGACTAATCCTGACTTTTAAAGAATGTAATCACTTGTGTTTGTAAATCCATCAGCATTAGCTGTAAAGTTCAGGTACTAAAATGGGAAATACTTGGAACGAGGTCTTGGTTTTGATGTTTTGTTGCTAAGCGAAGTAAGTCAGCACTCCCTCCTTTCTCACTTCACTTTCTCTTAACCTTTGTGACCTTTGCAGTCCCGCGCACGCCACCCAGGAACATCCAGGTGTACAACCCCACCCCCAACAGCCTGAACACGCGCTGGGAGCCCGCCACAGGCCAGGTTCAGCAGTACCGGGTGACTTATTCTCCCCTGACCGGAACCAGACCCTCAGAATCAGTGAGTGACTCTCTCCAGGCTGTTAAAACACAAACTGTCATTAACAGCAGAATTTGCCCCAAGGGCAGGAGGCGGTGGTTTCCCCTGAGAGCACTCCCTTTTTGTTCACAGGGGAAAAGGATTAGAGCAAAGAATGTAGAGACAAAAAATAACAAACTCTGACATGTTATTTTACTTGTAAACAGTTATATAAATCTCCTTGTGAGATCAGATAACTAATTTTTTTTCATTGCGAATCAGCGTATTGCACAGTCTGCAGGTCAGCTCATGTTGGATGTTTCGTGTCTCCAGGAAATTCTTGAGATAAGTGAAATTACATTGGAAAAAAAGGAGAATGATCTCATCCCTCGAGCAGCTTTTGTGTTGCTTGTTTTAAGATAAAGAAGATTTCGTGCCAGATAGGGCTGCAACTAATGATTATTTTCATTATTGACTAATCTGTTGATTATTTGTATTATTAATTGACAGTTCATTTTGTCTATTAAATGTCAGAAACAGTCATAATTTCCCAGACCGGTGTTGGGTGACACCTTCACGTCTCGTTTTGTCTGACCAACAGTCCAGAGAGACTTAAAGGAGGTAAAGGTGCAGACAGACGACTGGTGATACCTCAGATTATCACATTCAGGTGTAAAAGCTCTGAACTTGATTTGATGAAAGGTACATGACTTGTTTTGGAAATGAAACACAAAGTTTACGACTTGGATTCGGTTTGAGACTTGTAGGTTTTGTCTTGGGGACTTGTTGGACTTCGTCCTTGACTCAGTCAGTAGTTGTTACTAAATCCTTTTTATCCATCTCTTCTCTACGTGTAATTAAACCTGTGAAATCCATGTGGAGTCACATCCTTCTCTGGGTCAGTCTGTTTCCTGGAAACAACAGGTGGCCCCTTTCGGTTCGTCCCGTTTGTTTCTCTAAGTGTTCGTGTTGATGTTGCACAGATGTTTGCACAGCAGTAATTATGGTAATGCTCTTAAATATGGAAATCAGGACGTGTCAGCTTTATTTATCTCTCTATCAGCACTGATTTCATGCACCAGTTCAAGTGTCTGGATAGCAGGGAGAGAAAAGAGGCTTTATTTCCCCACAAAGAGTTTGAACTCTGTGACTGAAGTTTGGAAATGCTGTGTGCCAAACACATCTGTGACTGACATCAGTGGAAGCTCCTATGGTTGAATTCTTTGGGACCAGAAGGCTGTAATCTAACGACACTGTTGTGAGGATTATGATCTGCTTTGATGAATGCTATGAGGCTAACAGTGTTCTATAGTTTATTATTCTCTGTAGTCACCACACTGAGAGGTTTATTATCCCCTGTTGTCATAATTTCCTCTATTTTCACTTTTGTTTTTGATTTATTTGAATTAACCTTGATTTTGTTTTGGTCTAGAGGAAGCTGGTTTAGCAGAGACACAGAAAAGACACAAATATGAGTTCAGAAATACAGAAATTCACTAACTCTTGATGATAATTAAGCTCCAACATTAATCTGCTGCTATGAC
Organism: Toxotes jaculatrix; assembly: GCF_017976425.1. Taxonomy (NCBI): domain Eukaryota; kingdom Metazoa; phylum Chordata; class Actinopteri; family Toxotidae; genus Toxotes; species Toxotes jaculatrix. The sequence goes on from NC_054412.1 coordinate 1,382,930, forward strand.
CACACAGTCTTGGAACCCGGCTGCAGGGATTTGCTCCCATTCAGCAGACGAGTGAGGTCCAACCCTGATGTTGGGTGATGAGGTCTGGCTTGCAGTCAGTGTTCCAGCTCAGAGGGTGTTGGATGGAACTGAGGTCTGGGCTCTGTGGAGACCAGTCAAGTTCTTCCTCTCCAGACTGGGAAAAGCATTTTTTAATGGACCTGGCTTTGTGCACAGGGTCTTGTTGGGTGGAGTGAGCCACATTAGCATCACCAGTAATCCAGGTCCTGACTGCCCTTGAAGGGCACAGTCGGGTAGATAACAAAAGTCATCTGGACAGTGTACACATTCACATACACATGACTGTGTGACTAAACCTCCAGCCTAACGTAATTCAGGCCGTGGCCAGACCTGAGTTTACTCTGGGAATTTAACCCCAGGCCAGTTCCAGTTGTAGGATCTCAGCCTCTGCCTCATCACCGAGGAACCTGTTTCATGGTCTGATGTGCCAGAAGCTTTGGGTCCAAAACTCTCGGAGACATTTGCTTTAACCAAAACAAAGTGTGTAGATGAGGGTAGATTCCAGCTCCACCAGCCGATCTAACTCCCGTGATGTAACGGCCCTGATTTAAAGAGCAAAGGACAGATGCCGTGATAATCCTAGTGACAAGAGATGGCCCGCAGCCATCTTTGTTGTTAGAAAACACGTTGAGTTACGTGTCTGAGCTGTTCTCTGAGCCGATGACAGACCCCGCGCTCTCCAGACGCTTCTTAGCAGAAACTGTTTATCCGTCTGTCCACTTACTGAATGAATGATTTGCTTGGCATCCAGCCTCCCGTGCTTTTGTTAGTGTTGTAGGAAAACTTTGGCAGCAGGAGATAACTGGATATGGGATGAGCAGTGAGGTCATTATGTACATTATCACTGCCAGATCTTTATGTCATTCATGAAGAGGCGCTTTCGAATAGGCAAAGCCCCGCACTGTGGCTGTCATGGCGATGATGTCTGTCTAATTTTTGACCCTTGGGTTCCCTCTCCAACAAGGTCCTGGTTCCAGGAAACGTTAACAATGCCTTCCTGGACAACCTGATCCAGGACACTCCCTACTCAATCAGTGTCTCAGCTCTGTACGCCGACGGAGAGGGATCGTCGGTGAAGGGCAACGGCAAAACACGTGAGTTCAACAACAGCATCACAGGCCGACAGCGTATACAATCAGGAGTCTGAGTCTCGTTTACATCTGCGTTGAGACGTATGCATGGACGCCCCAGAGCATGTATACACTGTACAGTCTCTGAACAAGCAAACTGTTCAAGTCTGGTTACTAACACACTGCCTCTAAACAAATGATGAAATCCTACCAGTGATTCAATGTTTCTTCAGATGTATGACTTAGATTTATCAGTTATCATCGAACAAACTCCCACCACAGTGAACAAACAGGACCAGAGAGACATCCAACCACAAAATAAACCTGTCCAATCACATGTGAGACACACATTAAGCTGCTGTGTTTCCGTTGCAGTGCCCCGTGCCGGTCCCAGGAATATGCGTGTGTTTGACGCCACCACCAGCACCCTCACCATCGGCTGGGACCATGCAGAGGGACCCGTGAGGCAGTACAGGATCGCCTACGCTCCCATGACCGGAGACCCCATCACTGAGTTTGTACGTGTGCCACAAAAAAAAAAGTCCATAACACCTTCAGTCTGTTTTACATCGCATGCGACTGCCAAGGAAAACTGCTCTAACCTTCAAAACAGTAAGAAGTCGCACAGTGAAGACAGAGGATTTATCTCCAGTTGTGATTCTTTTGAAAGTAAATCTTCTTTATCAAGAGCAGAAATATCAAACTGAAATATTTACAATCTTCAGTGTGACAGAGAAAAAGCCAACACATGAAGAAAATGCATCAGAATCAAAGATCTCAGGCTTATTTTAGTAATAATGAGAGATTATTTTCAGGTAATGACGTTTTTTTGTTTTGGACGAATGTTTCAGATAGATTCATGATACACTCTCGCCATTTTCCATTCGCCTTGATGTTCCCCTCGAACTATGCGGTGAAGTCACATCTCAGGATTCCTTGGCTCGTTCAGGTTATAAATCACAGATTAGTGAGACTAATTACAGGCTCAGTTAAAAAACAGTGTAATTTGGGCCATAATAACATTATTAATAGTCCTTAATAATGAGTTGGAGCCGTGGTGGAGAGCGGAGACAGTCCAGCTGTGCTCCCCTCTGCTTGTTAGTGAAGCACCTGTTCTGTATGAGTCAGCTGTCTGCAACGGAGGGACGGCGATGAAAGGATTTCTCCAGTCTGAGACCGAGTGGAGAACCTATAACCATTTATAAATACATACAATTAATCCAATTTAGCATCTGTGTCTAATGGAGAAGGTGCACAGCTTCCATAATCCAACTGAACTGCTAATTTCTGCTTCAGGACACAAAATCAGTCCTTCCTGTTTATTAGATTGTTCTTGTAGAGGAACGGAGACTTGTTTGTAAGACTCTGTGGTGTTTTCCTTTTCAGACTGTGGTTCCTGGAAACAGAAACAATGCCATGCTGCAGAATCTGCTCCCAGACACTCCATACAACATCACTGTGGAGGCCATCTACGCCGAGGGGCCTGGGGGGTCGCTCAACGGGAACGGACGCACAGGTGAGGCAACAAAGGGTTGACGCAGATAAACTAACTACACCAGATCATGGTCTGCACTGTCTGCTTTTGAGAAATGTTCGTTAGCTTGTTGACAGCGTCTTCAACACAGAGCCAGAACTCTGGAGGCTCCAGGTGTCAGTCCAGCAACTTCACACAGCCACTTCACACATCAGAGCCTCCTGCTGCTGATGCAGCCTTCGAGTTAAACACACAGAGGCCGCGGCTCTGCAGGCCAGCAGCTCTGCAGAGAGAAGAGCCTGCGCAGGGAAAATAAATACAGTAGACATACATTAGTCAACAGTGCCAACACGTGTTAGTCCGGGCACTGGGATCTCACAGGAGCTGAACTGGGAGAGCACTCAACTGGTGAGCAGTAGCATTAGTTATACAAACAATAGAAGCTCAGAGGAAGCGTGTGTGTGTGCCAGGCACTTTCAGGCATCGGTCCAAGTCTGAACACACACCGCCCGGCTCGCTCAGCCAGCCTGAGCAGAGATCCAAATCGACCGTGCACACCGTGTATTACATATAATGGATTTAATAAACAGATTTAAAGGAAACAAATCAGCAGTGACTCGCTACTGAGGAGGCAGAACATGATCGTCCAGGAAGTGGTTTGGTGTTTTAATGTTTGATTGTGAAACAGTGAAATAACAGATGTGGTTGTCCGTGTCTTCTCTCTGTCGCAGTCGGCCTGCTGAGTCCCAGAAACCTTCGCGTCTCAGATGAGTGGTACACGCGTTTCAGAGTGGCCTGGGACCCGGTGGCAGCTCCCGTCCAGGGTTACAGGCTGGTGTATTCTCCTGAAGGTGAGCTCCCGTCACATGAAGCATGCTCAGGATTCGACTTCTCCGAGTGAGTGCGGTTTGTGTGTCTGACCTGTGTCGATGAGCTGTGAGCAGTTAAAGATTTTTACCTTCTCTCATTGTTTTATTTGTGTAGGTTTTAGTAGCCGGTACAGATCAAACTCAACAAAACGAGTTGCAGTTTTCATGTTAAAGAAAAAAAGATTCAAGTGAGAAACAGGAGGAAAACAGGATTTTGTGTAGCAGTGATGTTTGTTAATCATCCTGTGACTCCTCAGATTTATCTTGTGGCTCCCTGGAGGGTATTTCATTTCACTGAGAGAAAACAAAACAATTTATCAATTTAAAAAATGAATGAGATTTTTTTGAGCGTTAGTTAGTTAATGGATGAGTATTTTTTTGATTGTAGTAAAATTAAAAAAAAAAAAAAAGAAACAGTTTAAAGCTGTTCAAAGCTTCTGAATACCACTTGTACTTTCACTGTGAACTCGGGAGCTAAACTCACTTTGACACCTGGTCAAGGCTGCTTCACATTTATTTGTCACACATGGTGAAGAATTTGTGCTCGAATGGGTCGATGTTGAACTTGGCTTCTGCTGCAAGTCGCCATCTGCAAAATGCTTACCAGATAGTTGTGACTGCTCTGCAAACACTCTTTGATGTTTGTCTTCTGCCAGTGAGACCTTTTTTTTTCCTTTGGTTACACAATGACAACAACTACAGTCATTTTACATGAGTCGGCGCGGCGCCGCGTCTCGTCGTATTAACGTGCTGTTGTGTTTGCAGGCACAGACCAGCCCGTCGATATCTTTGTGGGCGACGTGACCTCGTACACTCTGCACAACCTCCAGCCTGGAACCACCTACGACGTCAAAGTGATCGCTCAGTACACCGGCGGCATGAGTGCACCGCTCGCTGGACAGGGAACAACACGTACGTACAGAAGCTGTGTGAAAAGACGAAAGCAGAGGAACCGCTTTCAAGTTATTCCAAACACTTTCTCTCATTCACTCTTTGTAGTTTCTGACCACACACAGTTTTGTTCTAGTTATGCTTTTTTTCAGATTTTGAGAGTTTGGAAAGAATCAGAAGTTGAGACTAAAAATCTGGACTTAATTTAGGTTTAAGTCACAATAATGAAAACTCTTCAGTTTTCACTTGGTAAAATATAATTTTAAATGAGTTTCTGTCTCTGCAGTCTACCTGAATGTGACCAACATTGAGACCTACAACGTTGGTCACGACAAGTTCTGCATCAAATGGACTCCTCACAGGGCGGCCACGTCGTACCGCATCAAACTCAACCCTGTGGACCGTAAGTCTTCTCGATTCTCAGCACAGTCAGTACGTCACCTCCACTTCCATTAAATCAAACAGTTACCCAGCCCTTTTTCTGATTGTTTAATCTATACAACGTTATAGAAAAGTGAAAAGTGACCATCACAGTTCCCCAGAGTCCAATGTGATGTCTTCAGATGTCTTTCTCGTCAGACCAACGGTCCAAAACCCAGACGCTCAGTTCACAGTGATCTAAAACAGAGACAATCAGCAAATCCTCACATTTGCATCGGTCCTTTAATTCTACCTTGAATCGATCACAGGAAGGAAAAGTGAACAGATGCAGTTAAATATTCTTGTTAAGGAATTTCTGCCACCACCTGCTGCAGACACATGAGGCTGTTGTTTGTCCCTGAGGACAGCAGTGCGGTTCACTTTCACAGTCAGATCCTGATTGAAGGTGAATTGTTTGAGGGCATTAATGCAGTAACGTGCAGTAAGACTCCCAGCTGATGTCTGAGGAAAAATCTGAAGATGAGCTCATCTCTGTGGCTGTTCATGCTACAGATCTGCTGCTGATTTCAGGCGGACCCTTCGCCGTGTTCAGCAGACTGTGTTGGATGCTGGGATTGCGTCTAGACTCTTTTTTTATTTTTCTCTCAGAGACTGTTTATCTCTAGGCCTCCTCTTTGTGATTATTACTTGAAGCAGGATGCAAGTTTTGGCCAGGACTGAAAGCCCTCGACCACCAAGCTTTAATTGTGTCTGCAAAGATTACATCCTTTTCAATTACTGCAGGGTCTTTGATTCCCATCTGGTTCATATTGGCACATAGACATGGGTTAGCAGTTAAAGAGCAGGAAAACTCAGCAAGAGGAGCATCAATATTTAAATATCTATATGGTAGTCATTAGCTTTTCAGGCCGCAGCGACGGGGTGCCAGAACAAATATGGGTCTGCTAGCGTGAGACAGATGGCGGGTTAACCACGAGCACAGGATCAGAAATCCTCCGCACGAGAATCCGTCCCAGTGAGAGGCAGCAGACGATGCTCTCGAGTCAACAAATCAGTCAACTGTTTGTCCTCAAGTGGAAACGCAAACAGCAGTTGGAGACGGTGGTGAGATGAGTGAGTGGAAAACCAGCGGGCTCGGGTCGTCCCCATGCCATGGAAACACTGGTTAGAGAGGAACATGTGGCTGCCAGTTTTTTAACACTCACTATCATCTAATATCCAGCTGAAATGTTTCAGGGATTATATTTAGTCAACATCACTCCCTGTGCAAATGTGTGTGTATCTTCTGTCTTGATAAATGAAGGCCACTGTTCTGGAGACGATCTGACCGAGAGACGTGTGTTTTCCCAGAACAAGTTATATTAAACCACTTCCATCAGAACTTGTTGATCTTACAGAGCTCATTCTGAAACTCTTGCATCACCAGAGCTGCTGGATTCTGTCATAAAAAAAAAATGAAATCCTTCTCATTTAAAGTCATTCACACTGAAAAATAGCATCATCCTCCATGGCAGCTGTCTCTGCAATAAACATGCTTTGTTTGTTTGCGCTTACTCGAGCACACAGTGTAAATAGGAAACCTTATTACGAATATATCACTGCCCAGCCATGCAGAGATGTAAACACTTCAGTGGAAGGGTCAGCTGTTGGCTTTGTTCCACAGAGATGCTGACAAGGATCAAGGCTTCTGCAGGGTTTTTTTAAGCAACATTAAATAATCTTTTATTTTCCTCCATTAGCAACAAAACAGAAGATACAGCAGCACTAAGAAGGTGATCGCTACGACGATGTGGGTTTTTTCACAAGAAATGTTCACGTCAAGCGAAGTAACAATAAGCTAAACTCCTTTGTTTGAAGCTGTGAGAGGTTTTAATAGTAACTCTAAAGATGCCAAATTTATAAAATAAACCGAGCGTGTTTCAATAAATCCAAACATACACACTGTAGGAAATGGAGCAAAATGCTGTAAAATAAAAATTCTATTTCGTCATTTATTAAGCTGAAGTACAGGCTGAGGTTGCCAACATTACAAGTCAGCGTGCCCGGGTGTTAGCTTTAAAATCCAGATATGTGAGCACCTAGGGAAGTAATCTTTGAGTCATTGCTAATAATCATTAATGTTATCATACCCCAGGAGATGCATACAATGAGTAAATATCTTAGTTTTCACCAGTCATATTAATCTTTTATGATGATTCCGAGCTGAAATATTATATAAAACCCGCTGGGTGTGGTTTACAAGGCTGGGACCGTGAATTTCCAGACATGTAGAACCAGGAGCTGCTCCGTGTCCTCGGTGTCCTCCTGCAGTCACAGCACACGAGTCAGTGTTTCCTTCTGAATGTGATCAGTCCAGTTGATGAGTCCCACAGAAACATGTCACTGAATGATAACTGATCTGCAGGTGTCCTGTTAATGTGCGTGTATATATATGAACCTGCCAAATTCCAATGGGACTAAATTTTATTCAGAATAATACAGTTTATTCTGACAGAGCAGTTTTTATTCTCATTAAGATTTTAGTCTGATTATTGGTGATTGAAAGTGTATTTTCCTTCCCCTGCAGCCTCCAGTAAAGGACAACATGAGATCACCATCCCCGCCGGCCTTCCTCAGTACTGCTTTGAAGGACTTTCTCCTGATGCTCTGTACACTGCCACTGTCTTCGTTCAGACCCCAAATCTGGAGGGACCAGGGGTCAGCGCCAAAGAGAGAACCTGTAAGTGTCCAGTCTGTGTTGTGTCATGTAAATATCAAACTCTACAGAGTGGAGCTTTCATTAGCATTAGCATTTCTCCCATGAAATGGGACATAGCATCAATGTTATTATTATTCACTAATTGAGACATTAAAGACATTACCACATCTTTCTGTCCTTCACGGTTTGCTGCACACAGACCGGCAGCTTCTACATCATCAGTGGAAGGAGACACTGACACCCCTCCACATCCTGTCACCTCAGATTTACAAAAGAAAGCACGATTGTGTTAACAAGCTGCATCACCTCAACACGTCCAGTCAGGATGTGAAGCGTGGTGTCTGAGATACGGAGCGCGAGTGACATCATCTCACAGGACCAATCCAAAACAATGACCTCACCACACAACATGTTTTCTGTTGTCCTGACGGTTGCGTCTGTTTTTGTTTGTCGTAGTGGTGAAGCCGACTCCAGTTCCAACGCTCCCACCAACTCCAACACCTCCACCCACCATCCCCCCTGCATGGGCAGGTAAGCATGTAATGGCGTAATCCAACTCAATTTTTGGTGTGCCACAGCACATGGATCTGTCGTGACCTCATCACCGTGCTCCCTGAATGTTCCGGTATCTACGTCTCGTTTGTGAGGTCATATTAGCCCAGTGGCTGCTCAGGGTACTGCAGCCTCTGCACTGATAAAGCAGCAGCTGTGAAACGGTGAATACATTTTTTAAATAAACCACACAACATAACTCGTCTTATCATCAGAATTTGATCCACTCCGTCCAGAAACATTTGGAAACTCTAGAGGAGACATGTGATTAAATTATTTTATTCCATTCATGTGTGCAGGGAGTCAGCAGCCAACACACAGAGGTTTGTTCAGAGTATGCACCCTGTGTTAGCAGCACAAGTTTGTTTACGCACACGGGCAATTCTGCATGATGATTCACTCCATGTAGTCAATGGAAGCATGAATGATAACATGCTAAAACCATACCGCTGTACCACATTCAGAGACTCCGGGTCGATATTTCCCACCAAACCTGGGAGAAAAACGTGGATCATCCCAGGACTGAATGGGTCAGACCCTTTCATTCAGGCTCAGCTCTGGTTGGAAGCTCCTCGGTGCAGCGTTTTGGCCGCAGAGACGGTTTGAGCGCTGACTCCCTCTGGATCCGACTCGCTCCAGCGGTGAATTAATCGCCACCACATGTGCTGCTGGCCCCGTGGCCGCATGACAAGGAACACGCCTGTTGAGAACCAACAACTTAGGTGTTGAAAAATGAAGACAGACCGGTCCAAAGAATCTGTTTGTGCCGTTTGGTGTTGTGTAAAAGTTGTTTATGAAAAGGACGGATAGAGAAGATTACAAAGTATGCTGCATCACATAAGGCAAAGATTATTCAAAGTTTCTGACCCGTTTCGTATTCGTCTGAGAGGAGCCCATTAACCAGAGCTCACTTTCAACCCTTCTGGTGACCAAATGTTCCTCGTTTTGTTTTGCCAGTATTTTTTTTTTTTCTCCGTGAAACCCATAATTACTATACAGTACATGGCCTCATCAAGTCATTTTTCTCAATCGTTTTGTTTTGTTGCACGCTTTCAGCCGGCTTTTTTATGTGCTCCGGCTCGCAAACGATAATTATGCCGTGTGATGATGCCATTTTCTCTGCTGGTGTTTGTGATGCTGCCCCGAGGTCTGGCCGCTGGACTTTAAAGCTCCTTACTGACTTGTTTTCCTGCCTCAGTTTGCAAAGGTGCCAAAGCAGATGTGGTGTTCCTCATCGATGGCTCCTGGAGTATCGGCGAGGAGAGCTTCACCAAAGTCGTGCACTTTGTCTCCGGCATGATCGGCGCTTTTGATGTCATCGGACCCTCGGGAATGCAGGTCTGGATCAGAGCGATGCGCTTTGACATCGTGCTGCGTGTTTCCTCCTTTAAAACATTTTGATAAAAGACCTATAAATTAAACTGTAATATTAAGTTAAAATAACAATCAGTGGATTCAGTATTCCAGCTGTTGTGTGGACCATGTGCACACTCCATACACTCTCTCTCTCTCGGGTATAAAATTGTAGACATGCTATATGTTATATATATATTCTTGAGTAGTACAGTGGAATTTACTGGAATTTAAGTGTTGTAATTATATTGAAGTCACAGAGTTAAGCATCTGTTTTTCTGAAGAGTAAATCCCTGTTGATCTTTGAAAATTCCTGAAGGTTGTTTGACATCACTTCCAGAAGCTTTGAGCAGTTTTTCCAGAGTCCTCAAAGACACTTCTCTCCATCTGGATAATAAAGAAAAGTCCAAATGTGCTGTGGACCAAATTTATTTGAGAAGTTTTTACAGTATATTTATCAATATTCATGTTATTTTCCATTATTGAATATTTACATACATGTAATTAAAACATGTGACAGAGACTCTGAGTGCTCTACAACATTTTGATCTGTTGCCTTCTCAGTGAATTAAGCACTCACAGTTGGAGGAATTCAGTCTGTTGCTCTGTCCTGAGGTTTCTCCGTGTGACTTTCCAAACAGGTGTCTTTCGTGCAGTACAGCGACAACGCAAAGACAGAGTTCAAGCTGAACGCTTACCAAGACAAAGGCGTCGCCATGTCTTCGCTTCATTACATTCGCTACAGAGGAGGAAACACCAAGACAGGTTCGATCACGATCATTTGCTTTGTGCAGACCGTGAAACGTCTGCAACAAACCAGATTCTGTCATGACTGTTTAACATCCCAAACCGTTGTCATTTCCCTCTCCCTCTGTTGAGCAGGGGTGGCACTGAAACACACCTATGACAAGGCCTTTTCATTGGAAAATGGAATGAGAAGAAATGTCCCCAAGGTTGTCGTAGCGATCACAGACGGACGATCTCAGGACGAGGTGAAGAAGAACGCCGCCAAGCTGCAGCACGCAGGTAACGGACACTGTGGTCACTAAAATGATCAGTGTTTTATCCCCAGGATACGCGGCAGAGCTGGATCCTGTTTTAACTCGACTGTATTTGTGCGTCCTGTCCTCAGGTTACAGCGTTTTCGCCATCGGTGTTGCGGACGTGGATTTTGTGGAGTTGCAGGAGATCGGCAGCAAACCCAGCGAGAGGCACGTCTTCGTCATAGATGACTTCGATGCCTTCGACACCATCAAAGAAAACCTGATTACCTTCATCTGTGAAACCGCGTCGTCGTGTGAGTTTACTCAGATTTTACTGCAGCAGAATAGGAAGTGTTTCAGCTTTGGTTGATGAATCTGTGGTGAAATGTTTTTCTTTCTTGTTCCACAGCCTGTCCCTTGATTTTCCTGAATGGATTTACTTCACCTGGTACGAACACACAGATCACTCGTTTATCCAGAAAAGTCACCCGCTGTCCTTTCTAATGTCGTGACCTCCTCCATCAGTGCCTGTGCAGTGAGAGGTCTGACTGCTTCCATGTGATGAGTGCGTCATTTTGAGACAAAGCTCCTGATGTGTTGTTACAGGCTTCAGGATGCTCGAGGCGTTCAACCTGACAGAGAAGACGTACAGTTACGTCAAAGGCGTCTCCATGGAGCCAGGCTCCTTCAACAGCTACACAGCATACAGGCTCCACAAGAACGCCCTCCTGACTCAGCCCACTACGTGAGTTTCACGTGAAAGATGCTGGATTTTACTGTAGTGCAGCTGATGAAAGTCATTCTGTTTTCCTGTGTTTGAAGAAGTTTCGATAAACCAGTGACTTAACTCACTAAACTCTGCAGGGAGAAACATTCACAGCGTCGCAGTGGCTGTGTATGTTTTTAATACTTCCAAGTTGTTCATGTCAGTAACGTGAAGCGTCCTGTGCGGCTGTGTTCAGACTCTTTGAGCTCATTCGAACCGGATCAGTGAATTTACGAAGCTGTGTGCGGTGGGACAGAGCTGCAGGTCACCACAGAGTCCCACCTGCCTTCCAAACTGCTTTTCACTCCATTCTGAAGCTGTTTCACACAACAAGCCTCCGTCAGGCCACTGAGTGCAAACCCAACTGCAAACTAGACTGTTAATACTGGCCACCACCCAACACAGGCGTCCCATATCCAGAATATCACATGCAACACCAAAGTGGTGGAAAACAGCTTGAGTTCTGACTGTTTATCAAGTTTAACTTTCCAAAATGTGTAGTGACATCAGAGGGACAAATGGGAAACATCCTGCTCTAATACAGTGAGTGAGAGGGAAAAAGCTCTGTCCAGATCCTTTTCTGAAGCAGAAGCATCAAAACTAGAATGTAAAAACGCTTCATTACTAATGAGGGTAAGTTATTAGTAAAATTTGAATTGATTATTATTGTGTTTTTATTCATGTTCCCTCAGTGAACCTGGCCATGTGTTGGATCAGAGAGACACGTAAACCCTCTCAGTATTCACAGTTAATCCAACATGTCCTCTCTTCTTGTCTCGTGAACAGAGAGATCCATCCTGACGGTCTTCCCCACGCCTACACCATCATCCTCATGCTCCGCCTCCTCCCTGACTCACCCACTGAGGCCTTCGACATCTGGCAGGTGTCAAGCAAGGACCACAAGCCAGAGACCGGCGTCACGATTGACCGTAAATATCGTTCTGTGTTCCTATCCTCTGATGTGTGCGCAGTGAAAAGAGGGTACTGGCATGAAACCCAGCGTGGAAACGTGTGAGGGGATGTGGAGCAGCTGTGCCTCATTGTGTTGTATCTGATCTCGACACAAGCTGAGTGGGGTGTAATGAGCCGGCTGTTCCCCCCGGCTGCTTCGCTCTCAGTTGATAACCGAGCCGACTCCTTTTACCACAAGAATCTCGTGCCATCGGCCGCGTTCAGCTGGCTCGAGTAAAGCCTCAGCTTCAGTCCGTCCGCAGGACTCTGCTGGGCTTCAGCAGAAATGCTCCGGTGACGATCACCTGAATAAGATTTCTCAGGTGACACTGAGGTTCAGATCCTCTACAGAAAGAAAGTCTGCATTATTAAAGGGATAGTCTAACTTTTGGGAAATATGCTTACTCACATTTTGGACGAGAGTGAGCTGAGAAGAATTGAACCATCTGTACAAATTTGCATTATGGGAATTGTGGGATCCAGTGTTTGAAGAGACTGACCCATTGTAAGGAAATGAAATTCAAGATATCTTGACCTCTGCCACTTTAATTTTGACCATATTTCCCCAAACTTCATGGAAATAACATGATATGATTATATCATCACTGGGTTGCACAATATGGTCCCAGTGTTTTTGTGTAGAGTTTGTAAATATGCTTCTGACTGGTCAGGACATCTGAATCCAATACCCTCAAAAAGCTCCCAGGTAACATCTGCAGCCTGCCGGTGACCACCTGTGTGTCACCTCAGAACATACGGGAGTTAAAATTGGCCTCCAGGCCTCATTTGTTCCTTCAAATCAGAATGGCAGGTTAGTTGCTTACCTGTGTGGAAAGTGTGCTGTGATGTTCTAACTAAAAAAACCTGCTCACAGATAAAGAGGCTCGTGTGATGTTTTTCTTTCTCTGCTCAGCCTCCAGCCAGACCGTGTCGTTCTACAACAAAGACGAGCGCGGCGAGATCCAGAGGGTCGCGTTCAACAACGATCAAGTGAAGAAGATCTTCCATGGAAGCTTCCACAAGGTAAACACTCCACACTGTGGAGGTCATGAGCCAAAACACCGTAAGGCAGCCCAGAGCTGACAACCCTGCTCCTTCTTCATTTACTGTGCAGCAAACTGAAACACGCTGCAGGGATGTTAAAGCAGCAGCATTATACAATCCATATGTGCATTTCAGGTTTGAGTCATATTTAAATTGAACAGAACAGAGTTGAAAGTCAAATATGTCTTTAATGGTTGAATTATATAAGATTTTTTAGTTCTATGTGTGATTGAGGCGTGACACATCAATCGAATCGCTCTGCTTTGTTCTCGCTGGACGTCCTGAGATCATACAGAGACGGTGGATGCCTGAGATTCCAAATATGTTGTATATTACAGGCAGAGCACCTCACATGCAACTACAGACGTGTTCCTGAAGAGTTATGTCAGCTCAGACAAACAGATGGTCCTCTGTAGGCAGTAAAACACAGAGCTGCGTGATGCTAAAGTGCTGCAAACTTTCTTTTTTCAATTTTTGACTGTATACAGTTCAAACCCAGTAATGGACGGATGGAGGTGACCATATGTGTCCTCTGGATGTTATAAAATGATCAATAGACAGAGACTCCAGTGGAGCTGGTTTGGTTTAAATATCCAGCCCGAGTTGGAGCGATGGAGATTAATGCTGCTGATTTTGTAGCTCTGCTTGTTTTCCTGTTTTTCTCTTGAATTGGAGGGTTTATTAAGTGAAATCTGTTTTAAGACACTCTTCAAAGTGTGTGAAAGTAAAACTGCATGTGCATTAATAGCTCCGCTATGTGCTTCTTAGGAAATCATTGTTCATGGATGTAAGACTGCACGACTTAATTTAAACAACAGCGATTTTTTCCACATCGAACGAAAACAAAACACACTCCTCCAACTCCTCAAAGACTTTGATTTTAGTCCATTTCACAAGGTGACATTTATTTATTTTAATCTTTTTTTGCACTAAATATAATTTATATAGTTGATAATCATCAGTTCTTAAAGTTTGTGAAATCAAACTTATTTTAGAGCAAAAAGCCGTGAAATTGTGTGAGAGGGGAAAATATTCAGAGGAAGTCATTGTTTTAAAAAGGGACGGGGAAACGTGTTATGTTCTGCAGCGAAGCTCAGAGCTGTGGTGCTGATAGCAGCTCTTATTTACACGACGTGCTGCTGAGGGGAAACCGTGTGGACAGCCGTGCAACAATATCACGGAGTTTCACAGGGATCCATAAGTTCTTCTGAGAGGGGGAGACCATTAAAAATGCACTGCAGTCCCCAGCTGGGACGTTTGCCTGGAAAATACTGGGTCACTGCTGTTCCTATTAAACAATTACATCAGAGCAGCTGAGGAGCGCCAGCAGGGAGGTGGGACTTCACTTCCATCCATCTCTCTCTGCAGTTTCCCCTCCGTCCTCTCGGCTCAGGGGGAGTTTTTGGGAGGCAGGCGCTCGGTCTTGCCTCTGGTAGCCGACCGCAGGGGAATTCTTGCTGCTCTGTGGTTTTTACCTCCCAGCATGCCTCTGTATGCTGCGTCTGCCGCAGGGCAAGACGTTAGTGTCAGCAGGGAGGCTTTAAAACCCGTCTCTCAGTGAATCATTTGTTATAATAGTAGAGACTCAGTGATTTAGAAAGCCTGTCAGCAGATTACCTGCTGTACTTTGGTAACACCTGCCCCCTGATAATACTGCTCCTCTGGGCAGTAATTTATTTTTGACCTTTTTTTTTTCATCCTTTGTTTTTGTTCTGTAATTTCTTTTCCCCTCTGGCAGAAAAACGGAGTCCATTTAGGAATTTAAACAGTGAGTTGTGAGTAAATCATCGCGTTTGTCTTTAACTAAAGGCATGAAATGACTTCTTGTAAAATCCAAGTGGGATTAAAATTCACTCAGTCAGCTCAGAATTTAAAAAAATCTCCTCAGGAGGATTTTTTTTGCCGGAGTTCTTGGAAGAAGTCCCAGACATGTTTGTTTCAGATGTGATAAAATGAGTAGGACCATCAGAGCGAAAGAGAAAGTGATGCAGAATTGATGCCTGAGGGTGAAATTCTTCCTTCTCCTGCCTCCCCCTCCCTCCACAGAGAGGTCAGAGGTCAGAGATGGCCATAAACCCCGGTACCTGCCTGGATTTCAGTTTCTTGCTCGAGGGCGTTTCTGCAGGGAGGACGTTTGTACGTCACGGAACTTAAAACCTTTGATCCGTTCACTCTGGATTTTTGCTTTTTGCTTTGGCAGCTTCCAAAATGATAAAAATAACTGAGCTGAAGAATCATTTTGTACACTTAAAGATTTAAATGCGTGTCAGATAAAGAACTGGCGAGCCTTCACAGCTCACTGGGATGTTTTGAACTCGCTGTCAGTGAAAAAAAGACATGATTTAGAAAGTCAGCTTAAACCTGAGTGCAGCCTCCCTGTGAGCTGTGCCAGATCCACGGAGACGTCAGCGTCCGCCACATCACCACGTCTGACTTCGCTAATCCCCTTTCCCCTCGCAGCACTTTACCCACCAGCTCACTCAGCAGTGGACGGATCTCTGAAGTCCTCCCCCAGATGTGTTTAACAGCAGAGATCAGTCAAACCGGCAGATCTGTTGTGGATACCTGAACAGATACGGAGCATCTCTGTGGTCCGACGGGACTAAACAAGGATTACGTGAGCTGTGTTAGCTATCAGCCGTCGCTAAATGATCTGCGCCAACTGCAGAGGAATAGATTAACAAGCCTGCCAGTGCCTGTAACTTTTACTCAGCCTCTGAGAGCTAAAAGACAAAGATAGAAAACAAAGATGCTCGGACTAATGGGAACTTTCTGGAGACGTCGAATCAAACGGAAAAGGAACTATCACACAGATTAATCTGAAAAACAGTTTCAGAAAGCAAACATGAGACGCTAAATTCAAATAACGGAGGAGAGTTTCACTGCACTGTTGCTTAATTTACACCTGGAACACCTGAGCAGGTTCCCTGAGCACTGTCACTATCACTCTGACACACATGCACACCTGGAGTATCACCCTCTGCTTCTAACAACTGCTTTTAGTGTCGGTTTCTCCTCTGGAAACAGGAACGAGTGAAATAAATTCAGACAGAGCTTCAGGTCGACTGAGGGCAGGGAAACGTTCTGGAGAAGGAAAACATAAAGCTTGTCCTGCTGACTCGAGGTCAAAGGAAACCTCTATCTGCAGTGAGAGCGATGTACATTTTCATCTCCACTTATATAAACATGCCTCTGTGACAGCCTGTAACCCACAGCGTGCCTCCACCCCTCAGCATGAATGGTTAAAGGTTCATTCTCAAAGTGCCCGTAGAGCCAGTAAAACACAGGCTGTGATTTTTCACTGGACACCACCTGGAAGGAAGTCAGGCCCGTCGCTCTCCCTGCTGTGTCTCACTGCTGTTACCACACTTTAAAAAGCAGTTTGATGCATTTGGTGCTGTTGTGAGTATTTGGTGTGTGCGTGTGCGTGTGCGTGTGCGTGTGTGTGTGTGTGTGTGTGTGTGTGTGTGTGTGTGTGTGTGTGTGTGTGTGTGTGTGTGTGTGTGTGTGTGTGTGTGTGTGTGTGTGTGTGTGTGTGTGTGTGTGTGTGTGAGACACATCAGGCTCTGATACTCAGTTTAAATTGTACGTTTTTCTGTTCGTATTGATGTTTGATTTTTTTCCAAAGCTGGAAGAACAGCTAAAAACCTGAATGAAATTCATTGGCACCGCCTTTATTTTGGCGAATCTGATGACGAGTAACAGCTGATGAGAGATCCTCATGAGACTCATGCATCAGTGTCAGAGTTTCCTCTAAACCTCAGAGGATTCTTCAGCCTGATGAGAGCACAGGTCTGAGCGACACTCTTTTGGCGTGAACCCGACCTTTTTTAAAATAATGGCAGCTTCAGTCTGATTGTATCAGCTGTTGTATCAGATCTGTTATTGGCTTTTAAAACCCAGTGAGCTGGGTTTTAAAAGTGTGGAGGGCGACACTCTAAAGTTTTGACAGTACCTGCTGACTTTGTGAAAGCTGCAGAGCGTCAGATAAAATGCCTGAAATCTACAGTGTGAATGGAAACGCCGCTGTCCTTCCCTCCCCAAAGTCCTTCTTGGACGTGTCAGTGTCTCTGCGGTCTGTTAGACATGCCTCTGCATTTCCGCAGACGCTGACTGACCACAAGCAGCGAGCCGCGGCTGCCGGAGCTGCCAGCTGCTGCTCCATGGCGTTGTAAAAGCAGTGTTTTCCCTCCTTACAGCTGGACCGTCTCCGACCGGCCGCTGCCTCAGAGGGGCCAGCTTTGAGGAGAGGCTGTAGTAAAGTCAGCGCTCGTGGCTGACCACAGAGTGACATCATGAGGAGATGTGGCGAGGGAGATCTGAGTGGGGACTGTGCGTTGTTAATGCATTGTGGTTTTGTGTGTAACAGATGATTCCACTGCCTCAGTTATTCTACAGTTCAGGGTTGAATCCGTGTAATACTGAGATGGAAGGAATGAATTTGGATTCCAAAATGTTTTTCTCCGGCTAGAACAGGGATTTCTGAGGAGAGGGGAGAAATCCAATCAGCAGAATGGGTATCAGCGTCAGTGCTGGCCTTATTAGGTTAATCAGGTATCGACCAATCAGGAAATAGTTTTGTTGTTATAATCACACTGAGACTCACAGGATGAGCACAGCATCCGCTCTGATCCACCACCAGTAACCTTACCACTGACTGTCTGTCCTCAGGACAACAACATGATGTCATTAACAGGAAAGGAATCTACATAAACATATGAACGTCTCTACTTGTATTTAAGACATTGTATATTTTACAGTTAGAGCCTCATGTTAAGGTACATACAGATAAACCAGTGAACTCCATGCAGTGAGTTGGTGCATTAGATGTGTTTAAATGCCCTCTGCTCTGAAACATAGAGGCAGTTTTTGGGCCCTTTGGTATTTTTAAGTAGGTACACGTAATAACATGGAACTTGAAGCAACAGGAAGTAGTGCAAACATCAAAGCACCATGGGAATTTCTATGCCGTCCATCATTTGGTCCAATCTTTAGTTTCCTACGTTGTGCAGCAGTGTTTGTGCAGTGATGCAGTGCCTCTTCTTTGTGAATGAATGGTGAGGAAGCGCTGGCTTTCCTCTGTGAGCTCTCTCACATTCCAGCAGTGTTTCAAAAACAGAACTGCAGCAGAGACGATTGAGCACGTCCACCCTCTGCTCAGGCTCCACCGCCACGCTCGCCATAACCTAATAATTTGCAGGCCATCAGGATAAAAACCAGACACAAGACTTGGTCGTAGAACAAAGAATGTGCCAATAAAATCTGCTCTTCTTTTTTTCTCCTTTCTCTCCTTCCTTTCTCTTTCTCTCTGAAGCTCCATATCCTGGTTTCATCCACCAGCGTCAAACTCAACATCGACTGCCAAGAAGTGGCTGAGAAGGAGATCAAGGCCGCTGGAAACACGTCCAGCGATGGCTACCAGGTTCTGGGCAAGATGTCAAAGTCCATCGGCTCCAAAGGAGAATCAGCAACTGTAAGTGAACTCTGATCCTGCAGAGGAAGAAGGAAACTTTAAACTACGGATGTAAAAATATACGAGGTGTTTTACTTTAATTTGGACTTTGCAAATTTAGAGTTTGAATATGTTACTGCACTAAGGAGGACTGTGTTTGTCAGTCTGCATCTACAACAATGATACCCAGCAACAGTGATATGTGATGAACAGAGGTCTGATTTCAACTGAACCACTATAATGTGATGCAACTGCAGATGGCTCAGTGTCCAGTGGAGGTGAATCCATTTATTCAGAAAATGTTTGGGATTAATACTGACTGATTAAAGTGACTGTGGCAGTGAATATGAAAGTTGAACATTTCATTAGTATAAAAAAATGTGATATTTATCCATTGAAGTGAAGGAAACCGGGATGGATGGGATGGATTTTGTTGTTTCGGCCTCCAAACTCCTTCCAGGCACGCTCTTAATGTTTGAAGATGAACACAGCTGACAGGGTTTCACAACAGCTTCATCACAGCAGCAGGATTCTGGGGCATTCTAACAGAATCAGGGATTGTTGTTCATTAAGAGGAGCTGGTTCTGAACTGGAGCAGTGCTGTACATTAAACCGCCAACACGACTGCCATATGAGACGTTTCCTTTCTTCTCCGGGGCTGATGGGACTCGGCTGTGCCGCGTTCTCTGCTATTTTTCTGTTTGTCTTCTGGGAGCTGTGAAGGGCGTATCAGAGACACATGTACCACAACACCGTTTCCATGTTTTGTTTTTTTCCTCCTCCACAGTTCCAGCTCCAGATGTTCGATATTGTCTGCAGCTTGGCCTGGACCAGCAGAGACAGATGCTGTGACCTCCCGTCTATGGTAGGGGAGCCCTCCACCTCCACGAAACACAGACACTCAGTGTGTACACGATCACCCAGCACCTCCGCTCACTCCTGTAACCCACAGCTGAATGGTGGAAAATCTCTGGCTGTAGCTTTGGCGTTGGTGTTGAGATAATCAGCTGTTGTGAGGAGCAGCTTCTGTCCTTTTAAACTATAGTTAGATCACAAAATATAGAAATCCCTGACAGAGTTTTGGCCTAAAGACTAAAGATTCTTCTCTGATATAATTTGGATTTCAGCCTAAATAGAAACTCTTGTGTTTGTGGATCTTCGGCACTGATTGGACATATGCTTTCAATGCACATTTTGTTTTTTCTACCCTTGAAGTGAAGAAAATGTTGATGCCATTGTTTGTGGCCATGCTTCGGTCATCGTGATATGTGATATGTGAGGTTAAATGGAAAAACAAGACATTATTTTACTTTATACACATTTCCCTGAGATAATTTCTGCATCCAGAGCAACTCTGAAACTCACATCTGCTTGTGTGTAAGTGCAAATTTCCTGTGTTTGTTTGTATATTTGTTTGTTTTTACATCTGTGGCGCATCTTTGGGTGTGCTGACTGATTATCGTCCGACAGAAAACTCTCAGGCCACCTGGTTTTTCTCCGTTTTTGGAAAGAAAGAATCCAGACTCAGGGACAGTGGATTTGTTTTTGGCAGCTCGTTTAGGTGCAGTTAAAAGCGGAAGTAATTACAGCCTCCTGACAGTAAAAAGCAGACGAGTGTGTTTGTAGTGTAGCACTCAGCTGCAGGTCCTAAACAGCTCTCAGGAGTCGGAGTGTGTCCTTGACTTTCTTCGGTTGTTTTTCAGACTCAGCAGCAGATCAAAGCGCAGGACTCAGAGCAGCATAATCACAATCAGAACAAGCTCCAAGAGAAAAACAAACAGGCCATGTATGATATTCAGAAGTATGAGCCAGCTGATACATCTGATGAAAGGCCAGCGGGGCGTGAGATACAACATAAAACAGCAGCTTAGCTTTGTTCATTTAACAGCGTTTTCAGTGTATACTGCTTGGTTTTCTTATTTTCTTCTCTTTGGCCACCGTCCATATATTTTACTCACCAGCTTCAATGCTAACATCTGGGAGTCTCTCTGGAAAACATGATTATAACGGACACGTCGTTTCAGTTGAATCGCTTTCGGAGCTGAATCCAATCAGTTGTACAACGAGCTGAAAGATGCTAAAAAGCTGCAGAGCTGCTGATAATTCTGTGGGTTACAGACATGCACCGCTGCGTCTCCACCACCTGCTGAACGGACTGACAGAGAAACTTCCCTCTGTCCTTTGTCCTTCGTCCTCCACACATGAACTCCTATGAAAATAATTTCTGGTGTTTCTCAATACCAGTGCAAGGATAAAAAGAGAAGGACATTTGTTTTCAGGCTGTTAAAAATCTGGGCATCAGCAGCAGCTACAGTGTGAGGACTCAGATGCAGCACAGCTCAGGCTGTTGTTCAGTGGCTGGACTCTGGCCTGTCTCAGTGTGAAGGCTTCTCACTTCAGTCCCAGCAGAGATCTCCAGGGACGCCGTAACAAATAAAGCTTTGTCTGAGCGCAGCACGTCTGCGGTTGGACTTCCACAGGATTTTGAAAAGGTTTCAGCTGTGGTGGATGATTATCTGAGTTGCTGCAGAGCAGGGACAGCTGCTTGATTGGGCTGTTTTACTGACATTTATTAAAAGATCCAAGATCCAAGAGTCGATCAGCATGGATAACATCACTTTAAAGCATCACGGATCGAAATCTCAGCTCTGTTCTTTGTCTTGTGGAAGAGTTGAACCTACAGAAATGTTGTCTGAACTCTTCACCTCGGGAGAGACCTGCAGGACATACAGGGACATGCTTCCCACTGTGGCTCCACACACCTTGTTAGGACGCTCACTCACAGTGTATGTCAGTGACTGCATGAATCATCTGCTGCTAATGAGGTGACAGGGACGCTCTTAGATGTTAACTCCTGCCCAGACCTCAGTCCAAAGCTGAATCAGTTCAGACTTGGACGTGATTTTCTTTGGCTTGTACGATTCTGTTCTTTCAGACGCTTCGTCTGGACGTTCACTCACAAACTGTCTTTATGTTTCTGATGTTTTTGACTGTTGAATTATCTTTGTCCTCCAACAGAGAGATGAGCTGAAGTGTCCGTCTCTCCCTAACTCCTGTACCTGCACCTCCGAGGGAACCGGACTCCCAGGGCCTCAGGGTCCAGTGGTAAGAACCACATCAGTGTGTCTTTCAGCCCGTGTCTGCCTGTCTGGCCAGAACACAGTGTTTACACCCTGTTATTTACCGGTAGATTCACGTTTTACCTTCAACATGAGATAAACATCAGTTCAATTTTAAATGAGCTGTAACGATCAGTCTCGTTTCTGCTCAGTGATACAGAGATTTTTAAATGTGACGTAAAAAGCTTGTGCCTGTTTATGATCTCGAGTGGAAGGATTTTCCTTCACCAGCTTAAAGGCACTTTAACTTACTCTTATACTTTCTTTATGTGCTTTCACTTAAAAGCAGGGCTTTGGTTTTTCCACGGTGGTATTACTACCTGTACATAAGCAAAAGCTCCCTCAGATTATTTATGGTTATTTATATCCTGTATGTTGTACAAGGGAGAATGTTGCTCCCTGAAGCACAGGACCATGGGAACTTTCTCTGCAGTGCCTCATAAAATCTTTTAAGAGAGGGGAGAAGGTAAACTGCAGTGCAGCATGTTGAGGGCTGACCTGTCTGACAGCTGATGGATACATCTCCACCCTCCTCTCCTCCCCTCTGTCTGCACTGATGTCCATTTTAACAAGACATACAGTCTCCTGTAAGGACATGGGAAAAGCTGGCGTATTTTTCTTATTGTCAACAAATCCCATGAAACCAACAGAGAGTTAGACCATCTCTCAAAATACCTCACAGATGTGTAGTTTTATTTTTTAAAAGGCTCAGTAATTCCCTTAAACAGCTGGTCTTTGTAGTTTTTAATCAAACAAACAGGAGGAAACAGTTAATTAATCAGGGACTATTTTCAGCGGCGGATTAATCCACATTGGGGGGCAGCAGGATGGTGGGTGTGTGGGACCTGGTTGGTTTTGGTCTTAATGGAATTTGTCAACAATAAGAAAGACGGAGTATCATCAGGTTTAACAGCCATTAATAACTGAATACAGAAGAGAAACACTTTCTCATGATGAATCTAAAATCTAATCTTTAAAGTTCTCAGATAAATCCTGACAGATGCTCCTTTGGTCTGTTCTCCTGTTGTCTTTGTTGTGTTAATGCGATAAATGCCCCCCTCTCCCCCTCCCCAGGGTGCCCCTGGCAGCAAAGGTCCTCGAGGTGAAAGAGGAGAGGCTGGTCCTGCTGTAAGTATCTGTAACATCATCTTTAAACTGCTGCTTCGTCTTTTAATTAACACTGTGGAGAAAATAAAGATCCCTGACAGTTTCCTCAGTTTCCTCTGAGCTGGATCGGACTCTGAGTTATCTGCCCTCGATGAAAACAAACGATTGTTTAAAGTACGAAAGCTTTGAAGAGAGTCAGCACATCTGATTCCACTTATTGAATGAGGAGTTTTCTTTTTCCCCTGATATGAAGGGGAGTTCGGTTCGATCCATGCAGCAGCATTCCTTATCTCCTGTTGGTCTTTTCCACAGATTGCAACAGTGTCATGCTTAAACTGGGCCGAGAGATATCAGCAGATAGCAACAACAAATTCCTCCTGTGTTTAAATATTTCTTATCCGTATTTCGCAGGGACCGATCGGCCCGCGGGGAGATATCGGACCACCTGGGCCCATGGGTCTGCCTGGCCCTCAAGGACCCAGCGGGCTGTCGATTCCAGGAGAGGCTGTAAGGCTATAAACACACCTGATACACACACACTCACACACTCCCCACTCTGAGCCACACAGGCGATGCGTTTTCAGCAACCAAACATAAATCCCAGGATGCCTCAGCACATCGGAGCGGGGATTATTTGGCGATTTATTTTGAAGAGAATTTACAGGCTGGGGAGTATCTGTGGCAGAGACTCACATTCCTTCATGTCTGAGGGAAGAAGTGATACCAAAAAGACCTGAAACCTCAGTATCACTGAATGTTAATAAATCAGAGTTTGGATTTCCGTCTCGGAGATGAGACGTACCCAAATCAAACAGAACTGTTCCCTCGTCTCCACAAAGGTCACAGACGGTGATGTAACGAAGTCCCGTCCTTAATAATCTGCACTCTACTCCACTATCTCCAGTTTGGGTTCGGGTGACTCCATACTCCACTACACTTGATCAACAAGTTACTTTGCAGATTGAGATTTTAGATATTAAACATATGATCTCTTTATGACGTCTGGCAAACACAAGAATTACATATATTAAATAAAACAGACTTGTCCCCTGAGTGTCCCTCCAGGTTGAAGGCACTTGTCTGTTGGACTTTAAATGTACCGCAGACATTGGCAGCCATACGTGTTCTCTTTAGTCTACAAAAATATGGGTGAGATGTTTTATATAAAATTCTAAAACCGTAGTCCTTCCTTTTCCCAGTATGCAGCTGCTGGTTTCTAGAAGTATTTTTCCTCACTGTAAATTTCATTTTAAAGGTTTTATTTTAATAGTTTCATCATCATAGAAACATATGAGCCTTCTGCATGTTTTGATGCTATAGGATCATGTTATAACCATCAATTTTAGTTCCAACTTAATTTATGAGAAATCATGTTCAGTCCGTGTGGAATGGCACATATCTGTAAATACTACAATACCCATGAGCCTCAGCTGCCATTTTTTTAATCAAAGAAGCAGATACTTTCTAACACAGCTGTTTATCTTCTGTAACTGGGACAGTTTCATGTCCAGTCACCTGAACTGAACTTCTACAAAGGTTTCAATCAGCTGCTTCTTGACCAGCTGCTGCTTTTGACTCTGAACTACACCAAACAATCTAAATACTTCTTCCACCACTGCAGAACTAAATTCACCTTAAACCACATTTGTAAAGCATCACATCTTCATGTGAAGAATCTGTTGATCTTGGACGGAGCGACACCACAGGCTGAACGTTTTTCTTCTAACTGTCGAGTCACTGATCTGAGTGTTAAAGAAATGTTCTCCTGCTGTCAGACACGGTCCATCATTCATGTTGTTGTTTTCTGTCTTCAGGGCCGCCCTGGACCAAAGGGAGACCCCGGTGACTCTGGCTTACCTGGACAGAAAGTAAGTGCAGCTCTGGCTAAAAGAAGCTTTTTGGATCTTAAGAGGAAACAGGGATAATTCACAGTTTGACTACTGGTCTGGCGTCCGGCCACGTGGCTGGACACAGATGCTTTTCCAGCTGAGGAGGATTCTGAGAGAAAAGAGGGAGTATGTTTCTCTGCAGCGGGTTTCTGATTATTACTTTTAAATTAAATTTTTTTGCGGACGATGAGCCAAGAACAAGTCACCTTGATTAACAGCAGTGTTTAAGTGTCGCCCTGCTGCCAGCTGCTGCATCCTCCTCTTAATCTAAGTTGTTTTATCTGGGAATATACAAGGAGCTGAGGTCCAACCTGGGATATCCAGGGTTTGGAAGAAGAAAATGACACCTAAGCTTATAAAGAAACTGTTGGCATGAAAGTAAAGAACAGCCTGGGTCACTGTTGAAGCTTTGAGTCATACAGGATAAACCTGTCTGTTTCTAAAACCTTGAGTGATCAGGTAAAGTTTTTGTGGGGTGGGATGAGATGGAAGTCAAAGCTGCTTCTTCCAGTGACAGATTTATGAATACTGCTGCAGGATTCAGAGAAGCTGATCAGGGAAAACTCTCGTTATAAGAAACATGTTGTACTTTTTAAGTCATAAATACAAAAAGTTTCATGGAACACAGAACGATCAGAGTGACATTTATTAATGAAAAATTCAGCAAAACTGACCATTTAAACAGAGCAGTGAGACGGAAACTTAGCAAAGATGTCTCTGTGTCCATCAGACACGTCTCCAGCTGTGGTTAAAGGTCTGATCCCGTCTCAGATTAGGTTACAGCTGAGCACATAAGAAGGTAAATGAAGCCTAAATGCTGGAGGGACTGGAAAAAACACCTCTGAGTTTTCTGTCCTCCTTATGTCCAGTGATCCGTCTGTGCAGCTCAGTGCAGGGAGACTCCATTAAATCTGTTTATAGGCACAGTCACAGGTAAATGGCTGCTGCTGTGGCCTCTCCTGACCTGAGGAGTTTTGCTTTAGTGGGATTTTAAAAGAATTTGCCCTCGCAGGCTTTGCATTCTGACATGGGCATAAGAAGGATCAGTGTTCTGGCTTTTAGCTGCTTTATATCCAGCAGGTTTCAGAGTTTCAGAGTGCAGTTTAACTGATACGCTTAAAGATTAAAGTATGATCAAATTAGCCGCCTATTAAATTTTTGTCAGTCAACTATTCGATTATTTGACTAGTTGTTCCAGCTCTACGACGGGAATGATTTCCCATCCTGCTCCTCCACAGGGACAGGACTCTGAAACCGGACCTGTTCATAGAAGTGGAAGCTGTGACGCAGCAGCTGTAGTCTTCATCATGGCCTCCTCCCCCTCACAGCCTGAGTAAGGCTGATTAATCTGCTCTTTATTCAAATAAAACAAACCCACTGAGCGTACCTCCACGTGCCGGTGCTGATGGAGCGAGCAGGCTGCAGGTGACCATGTTGGAGCAGATGCTATAGCAACATGCATTTAATGACTTGCAGACCACGCGGGCCCTGGTTTATAACGGCCAATAAAATGGATCTGGAATATATTATGTTCCCTGTAAATCTTATGCTGAGGCATCAAAGACCAGAGAGGATTGACAATAAAAATAGTGAGCAGGGTTTCTGAGCAAATGAGCGCGAAGAAGCAGATTTACTGTTGGACGCGCAGAAATCCGGCGCTGAAACAAACCGGTTTGAGGTGGTCCATCGTAGCAAAGGCGACCTTTTAATTACGTGTTTAAAAAAAAAAAAAGAAAGGTAAAGTGGGCTTTGATTTGTTTCTGTGTGTCTGCAGGGTTCACCTGGTCCTCCCGGTGCTGTCGGTCCGATCGGACCAGCTGGAGTGAGGGTGAGTACACACAGGCTGGCTTTAATGGCAAACATCCTCTGGATTCTTTAAACATGAACAGTTCAGTTTCTTAAGTCATGATCTTTTAATTTCAGGGCCCTCAAGGAAAGGAAGGACCAGCTGGACCCAGAGGCCCCGCAGGGCCCATGGTAAGACTTTTAATGGTTTGACCCATTTGATCCACACCTGGAAGCTGCTACCTGCACTGCTGGCCGGTCAGCAAGGCACGCAAACCCAGCTGAAACAATTAAGCATTTAAGTGCCTTGCTCAAGGACAAGCTGGCACCAGTTTATTTTGTTTAACTGGTTTAATTTCCCCACTCAGATTTAACAAGCTGGTGGTGCTGACTGAAGCTAGCGTTTCTGATTCAAACGTTTATCAGGACAGATGATTGTGATGATATTTAACCCTTCTCTGTGGTTCATATGGGGAGTATTTCTGGGGAAGAAGCTCTGTTAATGGTTAATATGACAATGATTATATCCAAACCCGGTGGTTCTGTTTTCCAAACTTTCACTGGTTTCTTTCTGTTTCCCTGCAGGGACCTCCAGGATCTCCTGGAATACCAGGTGCTGCAGGAAAACCCGGAAAGCCCGGAGACTCTGGTCCTTCTGTGAGTGTCCTTCCTGTCACGGCGGCTTTATCCGCCCCTCCAGCATCGTCTCTGAGTTTAAACGGTTTTAACAGTTTTGCGTTTCTGTTTTTTAGGGTGGTGTCGGCCCCAAGGGAGACAAGGGAGAGAGAGTGAGTAAATCTGAATGTAGAAGAATCTAGAAATCTGAATCTAGAGACTCAGAAACTTCAATTTTTCTGTGGCTTTCATGCAAGTACACATGGGAAATACAGTTCACAATCATAGATGTAAACACATAGAACCTCCACAAACACAACATATGTCACAAAACGTGAAGACAGATCAGCACAGAAAGGAACAGGGACGTGAACTAATGGTACAGCACAGGAGGGAAGATGCTGCACATCATCAGTAAAACCTGAGCCACAAACATTGTTTAATAAAACTCAGGCACCACATTCAAAAACAGATCTTCATGTGTATTCATCTGAAATCCTTCCTCTCTGCTCCCAGGGCGACTTTGCTCCTCAGAACATGATGCGATCCATCGCCAGACAAGTTTGCGAGCAGCTAGTAAACTGTAAGTGGTGCTGATTTTTTTTTTCCTGAACTCCATTTGGAAATGATTCTGGCACCGTGAAGCAACCAGACTGTTCGTGATACAGTAAGTCTGCCACTCGCTGTTTGGGTTGGTTTCAAAGTTCCTTTTTCTCTGCTGCTGCAGCACAAATGACTCGAGTCAACACGCTACTGAACCAGATCCCCAACGGCATGTACCGCAACAACAACCCAGGACCCCCAGGGCCTCCCGGACCTCCCGGCAGGCAGGGACCCCGCGGAGAGCCGGGCGCCACAGGAAGGAACGGTTTCCCCGGAAGTCCAGGTTTACCCGGCCAGCAGGGAGAGAGAGGTACGCCCCCGTCAGCCTACAGCACAGAAGGAGTCTCCAACATTATAGAATGAGTGAACACCACAGTGACTGTGTACAGACAGAATGGGCATGTTCAGGAACATTGTGAGCCCTGACCTTCTCTAATAGACACAGAGGCTGACTCAGTGTGTTTCCTTCAGGTCCTGCAGGAGAGAAAGGTGAACGAGGCGTCTCAGGAGTTGGACAGAAAGGACCGAGAGGGCCCGCAGGTACATCGCACATTCTCTTTAAACCATCTCAACTCAGCCACGCTCCAACAACGAGGCAGCCACAAAAACATAGCAGAAAACATCTCGTTCTGCAAAAGTCAGCTCAGATGTCAGCAACATAACCATGATGTCATCCTGCCCGGCGCCTTAGAGCGCCCCCACTAATCACACGTCCACCCCGTCCCGCTGTAATCCAGCACCCAGACTACAGCCTCACAGCTCTGAGACCATCCAGTCTGTCAGACGGAAGAAAAAAAAAAAAAACAGTTTTCTGAAGCAGACACGGTCAAGTTGTGGAACCAGTGTGAGCAGCAGTGGAGGAAGTGGACGGCAGTGAGTCATGGTGGAGGAGGCTCATTCCCAGCACACACGCTGGGGACAGCGAGGAGCACACAAACCGACAGGGAAACTTTCCAAGCCGGCTTTGTTCATGTCTAGACACAACGCAGAGGAGGAAAAAGCATCAGCAGATCCAGCCTCTGCCATTCTTTCCTCATAGTTTAGTTTTTTATGTTCCAAATATTGTGCCTGACTGTCAGCAGCAGTTGCAACAGCTTTTTATTTATTTATTTATTTGATAAATTCCGTTTCCAGCTGGAACTGGAGCACAGTGATGACACTGAGCCATAATTATCTGTTTGGTGCAGAGATCGTGAAACACTGCCTGGGGGTTTTATTTGAGACAGTTTTACAACAGTATAATAAATTTGAATTCATCTCTAAATTAATCAGAAATAACAACCCAAAGCTGAATTTCCAAGCGTGATCGTAAAAACACACAACCACACGGAGAACAGTCACTCTGAGCCTCA
This sequence comes from Toxotes jaculatrix, assembly GCF_017976425.1. Lineage (NCBI taxonomy): Eukaryota > Metazoa > Chordata > Actinopteri > Toxotidae > Toxotes > Toxotes jaculatrix. The sequence goes on from NC_054412.1 coordinate 1,411,944, forward strand.
CGAACTGCAGCTCCAGCCCCCGAACACCACTCTAACATCCGGGACTGAAGAAGGTCCACCACACTTTCCTAAACCCACGGCAGCAATAAAACATGTCTGTGTTTATTCAAAGTTCACACCTTCACGTCTTGTTTGGCTTGACCAACAAAAAACACACAGATATTGAGTCACAATCACAGAGGACAAATCTCATCATCACATCTGAGACGAGAACGAGCACAGCTGCTGCTGTTAACGAACTAATCCTTTAATCCCTCGTTAACCTTCGTACGTGTAATCTCTCTGACAGAACCTGAGTTTCATATCTTTTGTTATTTGAAAGTATTAATACGTGAGATCTGAAAAGCAGACTCAGGACTGGACTCCGCCTCCTCTGGGACTGAGTTAGTTTACGATGTTCTGATTGGCTGACTGAATTTTTGTGTCTGTTTAGCAAAATCAGTGTAAGTGTCTGAATGTCTGCACCTTTATGATCCAACAGGTCCACAAGGAGAAAGCAGGACAGGACCTCCAGGTCCTCCAGGTTCAGCTGGACCTCGCGGTCCACCTGGGCGTCCAGGATACGCCGGCGTCCGTGGACCTCCCGGACCTCCTGGATACTGCGACTCCTCTCAGTGTGTCGGTATTCCCTACAACGGGCAGGGATACATAGGTACGTATGAGGAACAGAACAGAAGCACTTAGAATAAAACAGCATCCTGTAACGTTTACTCGTAGATAATTCTGTGACTGAACCGCTGGACGTTTAAGTTCGGGATTAAATCTTCAAACAGAAATGACATTAACTTTAACGTACACACCAACAGCTCGGGAAAATCCTCGTTCTCCATCTCCTGGAGTCAGATGAGAAGAAAGACACCAGGTCCACGTCTGTGCGTGGACGGGCTGGTGACTGAGTCTGAACGTGACTGATTGATTGATCAGTGTCACCAATAAACTAACCATCAGTGATAAAAATAAATGTTCTGTTAAATATTGAGTTTAGTATAAAATGAGACACAAAGAGGAAACGAATCTTCACATTTGAATTTATCAGTTGAATCTGTTGTTAAAGCAGCTGCGTGTTATTTTCTGTCAAATGATGAATGAAATCACTGCAGCTCAGTCTGAGTCACGATGAGTGTGAAATGGATCTGATGAGTGCAGCGGTTTCCTCCATCACCTGAGGCACGAGCTCGTTTATCACTCTGCAACATGTAAATCAGAGAATCTGTTTATTTACATTTCTCATCTGACTCCAGGTAAAATGGTCAGCAGGTGTATTTCCCCGAACTTTAACCAGAGGATTAATGCATGTGTGGAAACTACAGTCTTATAACTTATCACTAATCATTAGAGAGAAACTCTGAAGTTGTGTATTCGCTGCTTTGACCTGACTGACACCTTCCATCCTCTTTGGCCTGTTTCAGGTTCACCATAGTAGACTTTCTATGCCGCCTGTGCTGCTTTCACTGACTTCCTGAAAAAAACAAAACTCAAAGTCCTGTAACTGAAACACTTGCTCACACGCTCTAGAGCTGTTTAAAGGATAACCGCCAAAGGAAACCATTAACAAACTATGCTGAAAAACAACACAACAACAAAGAGGGAACCAGTACTAACAACGACTCACAGCCAGTAGAACAAAACACCACCAGCAGCAGCGGTGATGGCACCGACCTGTTTAGTGGCCTGTTTGCATCTTGAAGCCAAAGACCAAACAAAGAAACCTTGTGTTCAGTGGAGGAGCATGCACCAAACAACAACAACAACAAACAACCCAAACAAATACTAACAAAGGTGGATTTGTAACAGAGAAACGAGTGCAACCACCACAGCATCACCAGCAACAACAGCAGCAACAACTGTTAACAGCATTTCTCTGGAGGTGACGTGTAAATAAACTAATTTGTGCCTTGTACATGATGTTTGAACCAAGTCCACTAAATTTAGTTTTTAACATCTGTAGTTTTAAAGCTTGTGCCTTGCAAACAACAACCTGCTGCTTGCTGAATGCCAACAAAACGCCTCCTTTTTATTTTATTTTACTTTTTAATTTTTTTTAAATTATCCCGCCCACGTGTTCGTCGCTGTTTTAAACTGCTCAGGGCCAAACTCAGTCTGCACATGTGACCCTGGAGGTTTAGATTTTCCACTTCAAAAAAAAAAGTTTTTCCTTTTTATTTTATTTTTCTGCCCAAACCAGCTGAAGTGTATGTGTACGTACTGAAACACTGACAGCGCAGCCACAGCAGCGTCTCCAGGCTGCTCGTCCAACTCCATTCGAAAGTAGAAAAGTTTTGTTGCTTCATTTTGTAAATGAATGAGAAAATGACTGCTGATAATTCTGGAGTGAAGAAGTCACCTGAACACCTGAACCTGTTCTAACATCAGCAAAGAGGGAACATGCAGGGGTGTGTCCAGGGGCGGAGGGTAGGTGGGGTTCACTTGTCTCAGCCAATCAAAGTCCTGCAAATTCAGTCGAGTATCTGAAATCACATTTTACAAGTTAAAGATCATTTCAGAGATCAGGAATAAATCCTGAATCACACAAGCAACTCCAACAAACACGCCCCCAGAAACCCTGAGGACACGCCCCCTGCTTTACTAACCACCCGGATCAGAGCTTTAGCAAACAGTCGCACAGGAAAACTAAACTTCAACACATTTTTTTTGTGCATGTGAGAAAAACTGAGAGAAAATTTGCCAACTTGTGCTCAAATGGCCCAAACACTATCTCCGAGCAGGCCAATACCCTCCTGAACCCGACACCCGAGTAGTCCCAGTCCCCGAGGAGGATCAGGTGTCGCAAAACCGGCGTCGAAAGAGATCACTATCAAGAAAGGCACCCAACAGGCTAACATCATAAGACAAGCCATGTTCTCCTTTTCTTTTTTCTTGTTCAACCTGTGTTTGTTGATGGAATTATGCACATTATACACAGAAAAAGGGGTTTGACACCTCGACTTTATTGGAAAATACCTTTAAATGCCTTAAAACGTATGTGAATATTCATTTTTGTGGCAGGTGAAGGGTTTGGACGGAGGGAGGGGGCGACTGAGAGGTAAAATAAAAAAAAGAAAAAGAAGAAAAAAAACCGTGAGGATCCATGAAACAAACCTGTGAGCTTCCTGTTTCCACTTGTGTTTTTTTTGCTTGTAACATATTTGCATCGCGTCTGTGTGAACTAGCGTGTTGAACAGTGATGCTAGTGATGGTAGTGGAGGAATGAAAGTGTTTGTTCACAGTGTTGAGACATCACATTAGAAATGATTTTGTTTTTTGTCACAGTTCATCCAGTATGTTAAATATAATCCTTCTCATTCAGTGTCGTCGGTTCAGTTTCATTATGACAGTTAAACACAGCTTTCATTTGTATCTCTAGACTAAATATTTATCAGTTTTCCTTTATCCCGTCACAGCTGATTTTACCGAAGGTGGAATTGCATGTCTGTGGTGTATATTTACTATGTTTTTTTTGTTACATTTCATTTTGTTTTAACCAGAATATAGTTGTTGTCATTCTTGTCATTTCTCAGTATGGAATGCAGCCGAAAACCTGCGTGGCAGACTATGGAAGTGGTGCTGCTGCTCCGTGTTTTCACTGCAGATTGTGAATTCCACAGCCTTATTTTCTTATTTATTTCTGAAAACAGAAGAGGCATTTTTCAATAAAACTACTGAAAATTTACATCTGAGCGGGTTTTTCTTTGTCTCACGTCTCCTCGGGGTCCCGCACAGACTCTGTCAGGGAGGGGGCTCAGAACAAAGGCGGACCTGAGGGGACTGACTAAACCGGCACTTAAGGGGGAACTTGGACTCGGGCTTGGTCTGACTGGAGGCTGACCATAAGGGCGGGGGTTAAACTGGGATTTGGCAGATAGGGGCTGAAAACAGCAGCACGTGATCCGACTTACTGTGAATTTAAAGAGACCAAAACCTTCCTGTTCTCTGTGGCTCTTGGCTCCACTGGTTCTCACTGGTAACTTAACACCATGTGTTTGCCCGAACACTCCTTCATAAATTCAGCATGGACCCTGAAACAAGCCACCACTGCTGCTTCCACTGTTTAAACACATCGATATCACAGCTGACAGTAATCGAGCAGATACAGAAGCACACGTACATACGTGACTCTCAGTTTAACAAAGACTGATGTGCTGTAGTTTTTAGACAGTGCTGGTTAGAGAAAATCTCCAGACTCATCCTGTAAAAACAAGAGTCTTGACAAATCCCTGGTGCTCGTGAAGCTGGAATCCGGTTCCGGTTCAGAAGACCCATCCACACAGTCTCTGGTTGGTTCCTTCTGTACATGGTTGGAGCAGATTTACATTTCAATGGGGGAGATTTCAATGTTCTTTGTGTAAAATATTCATCACCTTAAAAAACTCTGTGCAGAACAAATCCCCAGAGACTGACGCTGTACGTTGAGTTGTTTCCTGACACTTTGCACCTGAAGTGTGTTTGAGGTTTCTGCACCGGCCTCTGACCTCTGACCTCAGAGTGATTCGCTTTATTCGCCACAGCCTCCAAACTCTCCATCGCTGTCGGCTACTGCTGTTTAAACCCGGCAGACAAATGAAACTGGTTACCTCGGCTTTCCACAGCTGTGGCGGCCAGAGTGAAATCATGACTCACCGCCGGTGGAACTGTGACCCTGGGCAGAGAAATGAGACCTAATGGGTTCGAGAGATGAGCTGACTCTGATTTCAACATTTAAACCCTGGATTTTCTTTTACCTTTGGATTGTTTGTGTGAGTGTCGAATAATCACCACCTGACAGCTCCAGGCCCTCTACACACGATCAGCAGCAGAATTTCTTTGACCTGCCGTGAACCATTTCCCATGAGGAGAGCAAATTTGTTCAGACTTGTAGAGGGTTCTGCAGAATGTAATGGCAAACATAAAATCTGCAGACAAATATCATACAGGAACATCCATCTGCAAACCTGTCTCCTCTGTGGTTAATCTGCCTTTGTTCTGTTAATTCATAACAAATGAACGATGAAGCAGCGAGAAAGGCCTGAGAGGCGAAACGTTTCCTGTCCACGCAGGGAGAGACGCTGCTTTTAAAGTTAAGACTCATATTAAAATGATTTGTATCTGAAACATATGGACACTTTGTTATTTGTAATAATTTTTGGTGAAATGAAAAATGATTCAGTTAATGTGAACAATAGAGACACTACGACGCTGTGAGTCACTCTGAGATTTTGTTGCTTCACTGTGGGAATTTACATTATTAACGGTTCATTACAGGCACCAGCCATAACAGAAACATCAGCCTGTCTCAACACGTGTCGTCGTCTCTGGAACGTGTTTCATTTGTTGTATAATTTATGTTTTCATGTCGTCATGAGATTTATTATTGACTTGTAAGATGATGTTAAACAACACAAATTCATGTTGTTCCAACGAAGACAGAAACACACAGATGTCGTTTTTAACTAAGACTAAAGCTGATGATGATGGTGGATGATGATGATGATGAAGAGACTGGGAGGCAGCATGGTGGGGTCTGTTTGTGGTCTGATGGGTGCAGAGAGACCTCCGCTGCGAATTCACCAGCAGGGCTGTGTTCTCTGAAACAGCTGAGGCTTTATGTCTTCCACCTTTTTGTTCCTGCAGGCTGTTTTTCTCTTCACAGTCTGACTCCGCTCCAAACGTTTCAACAACTTCTTATTATCCTTATTACCTGTTTCTCAGCCTTCACTACGTTATATTCCAGAGGAATTAGTCTGGGTTAGAGCTGGCTAACAGGGTTGGTATGTGTGTGAAGTTCATCACTATTTAAACTGTAGTATTTGCACTGACACTGGGGATAAATGAGATAAACACCAACCAACACGAGCCAATCAGAATCTCCAGGTCTCTGTATTGTTCAACTCTCCAGAAAAGCATCAACTGCATCACATTAACCAGGTTTCCATCCAAATGTTGCGCAAATATGAACCGAATTTCCATGAAGTCAGCAAAATAAAACGTGAATTTCGGCCCATTTCCATAAACAACGTGTTTATGTTTCAGAGACAGAGGCCTGGAGTGGCCGCAACAAAGACGGGAGCACAGGAGGAAGTCAGGAAGTCAGGTGACGTTACAAAGCGACAAAGTGTAAACAGCACTGAGCCTCCTTCAGAGCAGGAGCTCATAACCCCACACAGTGAAGTGTTTCACGCTCTGACAGTTGGAGTTTGCTGAGTTAAATATTAACACACGACTGTGAAAACACACTTTAGCTTATTCCAGAGTTTTCTGCGTCTGCACGATCACTGTTTCCTTCACAATAAGACATTTAACCTGCCGATTTCCTGTTTTCCTGTTTTCGCTTTGGTTTGTCAAAAAATTTGAATTACAAAATTTAGTTTTTACCTTCTAATTTAATGTTCTTGAGGCACATTTATCACAGCTGGTTTGTTCGAAAAGCACCAAGTGAAACTGCACAAAGAAACGTTGGCATGGATGAATCTAAATATAACGCTTTAAATATTCGTTCCAGTTGAAGAGGCTCATTGTAACGTGATAATACTTTTATTACTGCCTGTGAATATGTTTCCTTTTTCACACAAATTAATATTTATAGACTCAAATCAGCATCATCAAAATGAAATGATGCTGTAATAAACTTTCACAAGAGCAGTTTCAGTCTAAAATAAACGAAATTGCACATGATATCACTTCTTTCCAAACCAGTGACATAATTGCATCTCAACTTGGGCGACACAAACCTGTAAAATATTGTGTGTGGAACATTGTTATTTGTAGTTGTGTTGATTCTACAATCTTGTGGTAAATGCGTCAGCCGCGATTGTTCCATTTTTAAGAGGATTCATAGCAGAAATGTTCCCAGAATCGACGTGATCTCACACATTTATCTCATCATAAAACCTGCAGTGAACAGAAGTCACTTTGCTTTGAAGCGCAGCGGTTTGTAAAACGAGCAGTTTCTCAGCTGTACCTGTGTGATCCAAACACACAGCTGTGGGACAGACGGCAGGACAAACTGCTCCGCTTGTCCTCAGTGTTTGCAGCTGGTTGGTCATTAAGCCACTTTGACTGAAATATCTCTGCAAACACTGAGTGGATTTCCATTAAATTACCGTTCGCTCTGACTGACTTCTCCTCTTAGCTCCACCAGCAACTCAGAGTGTTCACATCCATCTACCTGATGAACTGCTGTGAAATTCTGCACAGATATTCATGGTTCCCAGAGGATGGATTCATATTACACCCGGTGATCACCTGACTTTCCCTCTGACATCACGATGAGGCTGATATTTTCAGTATAAAATGAAATGTGACAGCAAAACATCTATGAAGATCATTTTTATCTCATCTTTATCCAAAATGTGATGAAATCTACAGAATCCCGATTTTTTTTACAGGACAGTAAAAACCCGTTCAGCTGCTTCGGTGACTGAACACCTGATGGCTGATGTGGGGGAGAGAAAGTCATTGGTTTGGGTTCCTCCCCTCAGACAGAAGCACGGAGAGGTGAGTTTAGCATCATATATTATTATGGCAGGAAAAAAACAAATGAGATTAGCTGAGGCTTTTACTTTGGTCCCAGAGGGAGCTCGATAAAGTCAGAATCTAAAACTTAATGGAGGTAATTATCCTGATGACGCCCTCATTTCTCTCCATTTACTCTCCATATTCGTGGAGCTTTGCCCAGATTAAATGTTATTTCACTGCCTTAATCTTTTCTCTCCTAAAGGGACACATTTGTTTTGCTTCCTGCGTTATTCTCCGTTATTTGGTCACGTTGTCTTGAAGGTTAATGATTGGCAGTTAAGTTCCAAACATACTTTGTAATGTTATCTCTCCTTTTCGTCGTGAAGCGGAGGATAAATGAGGACATTCGTTTTCTTCCCTAGATTTAACATTCCTCATCCATCATACTGTTTTCTTTTTTTTCTTGTGTCAGTTATTTATTAAAATGTACAGGACTGCAGTTCATTGGTGGAACAGTTGCACCATTAAAACAGCAGATGGCTGGATTCACCAAAAACATTTGATTCATAAAATGAGTTTTAATAAAAGGTGCCGATGGGATCCGTCCCAGAAGATGTCAACCTCCTCTGAATGCAGCTGGATCTCTTTTCCCTCCGAAAGAAAAACAAAACACTATCTCACCTAAAATCTAAAACTATTATCTCTCATGGTGGAATTTATCACAGCTGTGTCAGAAGGTTGGAGCCTTTTGGTGAGACCACACTTCAATACGGCTCGTTTTTTGGGTGCAGCTACTAAATATATATAGCCCATTATTTAGTGTATATGTAATCCATAATGTATTTATATTATAGAAATATACCTTACTGGCCTTTGAGGAGCCATAAAATTGTCCGTCTGGATAAAAAGTTGGACAGTTGTCATCTCGTCTTTTCCAGGACGTCACTCAGCTGAACTGAGAACAAAAGCATTGTCTTTATTTTTCACCTGGTGTGTGTTTCTACATGTGTTTGGCCTCTGGACCTGTCGGGCAGCTCTTTAAACACTTCGTGCTGCAGCATAGATGCAACAAGTACCTGGACGTGAAGGTGTCGAGTGTTCCTCGAGACAGAGACACGTCAGATTAAGATCCTGGTTCATCTGCTGCCAGGCTGGCCAGGAACCTGATGGTGTTACCTGCTGTGGTTCATCTCTGCCAACGTTTGGTTGGATTGGTTGGCAGGTGTGTATCGAAACCCTCCAAACACAGGTACAGGCAGAGTGCATGCACACACACACACACACACACACACACAGACACACATTTAGTCCCAGCTCAGATTCAGAATAATATAACATGTTAGATGAGGTGGTGAAACACTCATGTTCTCATCATGACTGAGGCTGAGAAACATGTGCTTCACACCTGGATCGTCAAACCTTTTCTGCAGCTCCAGCCTGAAGGTTCAGACACCGGTTCAGTGTCCAGGAGGATTTCGGTAACTTCATATATTTGAGTCCTGATGAGTTTAGTATGATATTTTAATTGAATCCCTGAGCCGACTCTGTATCAGCCAGTTACATCAAAACATCTAAAACTGACGTTAGTTTAAAGATTGTTTTCATCAGAGCTCATTAGCTCAGTTGAAAACAAATGGATTTGATGTTTCTGTGTGTAATGAATCTGTTTTATAATCAGGGTCGTCCTACGTTCCAACGTTAACACGAATCAAGAGTTGATTCAGCTGATTTTAAAGGATCAGAGTCATGAATCAGATTCAGCTGAGCTTCACAAACATTTGGATGCTGATGTTTATTAAAGCCAAAGGCTGGTACGCTGACTCCAGTATGACCTGACATTTGGGCTCTGTGGCTTTAACACTGGTGCCACCCTCAGGACAACGATCAAAGAATTACAGAGTCGTGTCTCCATTTTTCATCCCGACAACATTTTTGTTTTTTAAACTGTAGGCTAACAATCATCACATCTCAGTGAGGCCTCTGCTCTGGCTGAGGACACGCCAGGGTCTTTCTTATTCACCACCTTTACGTCCAGCTGTTTCCACTCTGATGTGAGCAGACCTTTGATCTGATATCTCTAATTGGAAAAAGATGCTGAGGATGACAGAACTGAATTCAGCAGAGTCTACTGTGGCCACGGATGTAATGTGGCACACAACGTAGATCGGAATCGGTTTGAAGAGCAGCAAACAGAATTTGTCACAGTGGCGTTGGCACAGCTGCGACCTGGACAGTTTATTTCCTGACATATGATACAAACAGGATCTGTGACACAGTGCAAAAGGACAGGACATGATGACGGACGGTAAACTGAGACACCCTGCAGGGTCACAGCTGGCTCCACCATGGAGGTAAAACACGGTGCACAGAGGGCAGGATGAGAGCGACTGCGGTTTTCATTTGGGGGTAAAGTGTTTTGAGTTTGTTGCTGCTCTGATTCACATCTCAACGACAAAATCCAGGTCTCAAAGGAAACAAGGAAGCAGGGAAGGAAAGAAGGAAGAGAAGGAAGAGGACTACTAAAGTTTACCTGTCTACCTGTGACATGTTTAGTGGTCATGTGCACTGAGCAGGAGACAGTGGCTGCAGGTGTTCATCAGCCTCTCACAGATGAATTATCAGTCACCTCGGAGCAGGAAGTTACTGTAATCGGACATTTCCTGAGCCATGATGGAACTATTAAGCCAGTTAACCTTTCCGGTGTGACATGCCTCATTTACCTCAGCATGATGAGGAAATGATTACACCTGAAGCAATTAAAGGCTCGAGGCGCGCTCACGTTAAAATCTCTCTCCTCGAGCTGCAGAAACTCTACGATCCCGCGTGAAAGCCTCAGCGTGATCGTGTTCTCCCTGTCACGCTGATTGCTCAATAATCCGCACAACTGTTTTCCAGGTCAGGAGTGCAGGCTTTTTGAAGATAGTGGGAATCGTTGCCATCTTGGAGCAGAGGCTGGTTTCTTTTTTCCTCCTCAAAGAAAACCAGGCGACCACATGTTCTTGTTTTCTCATGTCGGTGTCAAACCAATTATCAAATTTGCATATTTCAGCACATCTGCTCTTGGCGTAGTGTCCCGGGTTAATAAAGGTATCCTCGTAAAGACTGACACCAGAAGAGGGAAAGTGACAGATGGGCGCGGATGAAGGGATGTGTTTGTTTTTTATCACATGTGTGTGTCTTTTCTGGGACAACACAATTGTGTGTAATTGTTTCTAACTCTCATGAATCACTGGAGGCGCTTTTTGTTTGTCGATTTATGGCTTTGGTTCCGCATTTCTGCGAGACACTTCACTGACATCATCCCCTGTCCTTGTTTTTCACCCTGAACCACTTAACGAAGTGCTCATGGGCACCTCGGCAGTGGGAGGGGGGTAATGGGTGGGATCAAACTGGCAACAAGAATCCAGCTTTTCATACAGGTGTGGGAGACACTGTGGCAGAGCTCAGTCACTGGTATTCATTATTAAAAGTCCTTGTCTAAGCACTTATTAGAGTGTATTATTATGTCCTCTGTGACACGCTGAGGGTGTGGAGAAGAGACAACATGTCCTCCAGGGTAAAAGAAAAGATTTCATGGCTGCTCTCCTGGCTCGCCGCTGTCAGGACTTTAATTTGACAAGATAATTTCTTACAGTGACAAGCCGGACAAGTGACTGACAGCTCATCAGATAAAATGTTTTATACGCTTAAATTTATCTTTGGTGTTTATTAAGCTCTGTCTCTCTGATTGACAGGTCACTTAAGACAGAACAGAGCGAGGACCGCCCCAGGTCAGGTTTTCACCGCGGCTCTTTGGCTGTGGCGTCTTCTCATCTCTGTTTACTGATGTGAACGGACTGAGTCATAATGATCTCCTGTTCTTTTGTGCAATAATTGCGTAGAGACACTGTGTTTGTGTTGTTGTTTGCAGACCGAAGTTGAGCGGGCAGATGATGGATGGTGATGTGCAGAGGGTCGAGACATTCACCATCAGATAAAATGAGCACAGAATTATCACAATTACAGCAGAACGTTATGGCAAAGTTCAGAAGCAAATCATATCATTTCAGCTGGAGCTGAATGTCCTGATTTCACACAGTCATGCAGGTAACATGACTAATGCTGGTCCTGTTTGAACACCGGCCAGGGCGAACGTTTACTGTACCAAATGTCAGAGTGTCAACACGGACGTAATGGAGACATATGTGAGCCTTTATTACTCAGCTCGTAGTCTGAGCTTTTTACAGACCAAACTCCATGCATTTTTCTGTGGATTTAAGACCAAATCATGTCCTGTCACACGTCACAGAAAAGGAATGTCTTGTCAAAACAAAATTCTCCTTCTTCATTCTACTTCACTGTCCATTGGCTGGGAAATCCTCTTATCACAGCCAATTACAATGCAACAGAAACAACATGTTATACATGAATACATGGGCATGTAAAGTGTAAGCAAATTTACCGAATGCCATTATACATGTTTCTGCAGACAGTGAGGCATTTGCTCACAAAGTGAAATATTTCTTAAAGCTGGAGGCTGGACGGCCGGGCCTCCCTCCTCTGCCTCGTCCTTGCACTCTGGGCGTCTGCAGCTGTGCACCAGGCAGCCGCTCCCCAGAGGGCATCACCACCAGAGAGCTGTTTGGACGTCAGCTGTCATCGCTTATACTATTAGACACACAAACGGCTAAATGAGGGTAAAGTGAGGAATGATGACCTCTGCAGTGCTGCTCCCCAGCACGCCATCTCACTCTGCGTCTCCATCTTTTATCTGCACAGATGTGTGAAGAGTAGGTTCAGCGGGGCTGAACAAGAAGACACGTTATCAGCTCTGAGAGTTTTACATCAGCGAGCACCTGTGGGTTTACAGAACGCTGTTTCTGGTCAATAACAAATAATCATGAAGCTGAGATAAAAGATAAAAGTTTAAAAGAGTTTTCGACCATCGCACCGATGCAGCTGATGATCGTCTGTTAACACTCGGCTCAGATGAAGAAGAACAAATGTGGCAGGTGTTCACTGACGGATTTTATTCCAGAACACTATAAATCTGTTTTGAATTAGAAATATAAGACGTGTTCCATGAAAGTGATCAGTTTAGATTTTTTTCCTTTTTTAAAAAGACAAAGGACAATGGACTTTTAAAATGTGTGTGTTTGTTTGCAGATGTCTGAAATGTTGCATCACAGATTTTAATCCACCAGCTTCAGGGTTGGAGCAGAGTAAAGTATAAAACTGCTGATTAAAAATAATTATATATACAAAATAATACAACATTTCTTGACCGTTTACAAATGCTCGTGCAATATTTTGGATAATACTGATTGGATGTTGTATTATGAGCATTTTCAGTTGTGAGTTTCAGACTTTCTACAGGAGAAAAAGAAACTTTTGGTTTAAACACTGATTATGTGTGATATCTTTTGAAGTTTTCATTGTTTAAATGCTGTATTTTATATGTAAAGGATGTTTATGTGGACTATCAGCGCCTTAAATCCATAAACATCAGGATGGGCCTTTAAAAACTTGCCTCAGTCAGTCAGTGGACGTCTCCCTGTGGCTGTGCTTTGGTAGAGGACAGCTCAGAGGGACAGTCAAACAGACTGTCCTGCTGTCAGTGAGTCACAGGTTCTGTTTGTTTGAACCAATCTTCTCTTGCTCACAAACACTCGCTGCCGTCGGTGTGAAAGGGTTTGTGTATGAATGGGTGAAGCATCCAGATCTCACTGATACAGAATCTTGTGTGGCTCAGGTGATTCCAGCACATTGAGGGTTGGTGTGGCGACGGGGGGGCACTACTGGACTGGATCGGCCAGAGAATGGAAAAAACAGCAGCTGAAAAAGAAGCAGACCAAGCTTTTTCTACGTGAAGTCCCAGTTTGCTGGTTTGTGTTGGTCTGAGGTAAGAAACCTCTTTGATTCACCACATATTCCTCACTGTGTCCCTGCTTACAGAAGGCTTTCAGGGAGCCTTTTGTTGAGGTCCGCGGTGTTCCGGCTGGTATGACTGGCCCGCTGTGCTGCCTCATGGGCTGGCGAGGTAATGGAAACAAGGCGAGTGTCAGGAGGACGGCTGAGGGGGGGGGAGACAAAGAAAAGACACAAGGGACGCATTAAGTTTTATGTGTTTTGTTTGTATAATTTCAAAAGGGAACAAACAGAAGAATGCAAGTTATGCTTTAACAGCACCTGGAAACTTCGAATGTTAGACATTTTTTAGGGTTTATAACATCAGCAGAGGATCGCCATCCTCTCACAGCTGCAGGCGCAAACACTGACGTCATCTGTTATCGAATTAATTCGTTTGGTTCAGGTTTTCACTGGTTGCACAACTGGAGCTGGTGGTGAAATAAGCTGATTGGATCTGATCAGCTTAACGTGAGCTCATGATTGGATGACGATGATCGCACACCGATGGCTGAATGTGATTCATAATAAATGGCCTAAAACATGCGAAACCACCGGTTCCTTTCAAGAGCTTATTAGTGACGGCAGAAATGAACACAATTATCGAGTATCGAGCAATTTAATGATTTCAAACATTAATTCAAAACATTTTTAACAGTCTGTTAAAGCAACATGAGGCCTGTTGGATATTTACTCTCAACATAATAAGAAACAGTGATCTCTTATATGAATATGATGCTTCTCTCAGTGTATAATGATTTAAAGTGTGTTTGGATCAGTTAATTTGAGTTAGCACATTTTAATCTCTTCCTGATCGGTGTTGTTCACCTGTGTCTGTCTCTTTCCGTGGACACCAGAACATAAAACTGCTTTTTCTTTCTTAAACGCTGCAGCGGTAAAACCTGTAAGACGGACGGTTTGATCAGCATCATCTGCATCAGTGTTTACCAGCTCTGAACACGCAGAAAACAAAGCGCTGTTATGAATTTAAGGCTCCGTGCCGTTATGTTTCTGTTTCAATCTGTTGTCAATACTTATCAAGTCCAGTCTGGATTGTTTCCACGTGAGATTAAACAGCTTCAGTCTGGCAAACTGAATTCATTCTTCGTGTCCTATAAAAGACAGGATTCTTGTAACAGCTCGAAGCAAATCTTTCATTTGATGCTGGCTGCAAAACATAAAACACATCAGACAACCTGAGTCACTCATTCCTGGTCAACGCTGGGGTTTGTTTGTTTGTTTGTTTGCTACTTCATTTGCTGTTCTCAGCTAATTACCCCATTTTATAACGCAGCACACACTGAATCACAGCACATAATATGTCTTGGCTGTACATGAGGGTTGCATAAAAAAAGAAAAGTAAAAGCCCCACCATCGTTAATCAGTGCTGCAAGAACCAGTTTCCAGTGACGAGCCTCTGAACGGTTTTCTTCTCTCTTCCTGTTGAAGGTCATGAGAACATTAAAGCGTCCAACACATCACAACGTGTCACAACACGTCACAACACGTCAGGCTGCTGCACAATACTGTAGAAATCCTGCTAATCATAGAGAACGAGGGGATTTTATCACCTGATCCATCAGACCTGTGTTCGGCTTCAGACACAGGGACTGAGGTTCCAGGTCTAAGGTCTGTACAGGTCTGAATCACCATCATCTGACCGTCACCCCAACTGATTCATCGTTAAGAAACTTTAATCAATGATTGTTTGCATATGACTGTGATTCACTGATTAAAAATGACACAAGCATTGTGTTATAAATATTAATATCTCACTTTTAGCTTATTATCAAATCATCTGTGAATGACTGAACATATATTTCCTCATTCCCCTGTAAACTGACCATTGGACCAACGTATTCAATCATCAGCCTCTCGGTCTCTCCCACGGTTTCCATGGTAGAATCACAGTTTTGGTTTTAGGAAAGTTTGTGATCTTCCATAAAAGTCAGACCACCAGAAAATTGTTCAGCTCTAAGCATGAAGTTAAACAGAGTGAAGTAAAGCTGGTCTGTGGTCAGCTCTTCATCTTCCCCTGTTCCATACGAGCCTGTCGCCAACTAGTGCGTCTGCAGCTCTGTGTGAAAAGTCAGTGTGAGTATGGAGGAAAGTTTTCACTGACCACTGTCGGTCAAATGTGCCATTCACTGAGACAGGGTCCTGGACCGGGTCCTGGACCGGGTCCTGAGGACTCCTGGTTTGCTGCAGTGTGTGTGACGAGTTAAAAGATAAAACATACACTTAGTTCATGGGCTGTAATAATGTTTAACCTGTGATAAGGTTAAAATCATTGTATTCAACTTTGTTAACTTGTTATTGTAACTCAGATTGTGATGGAATTGATCTTTGAAGCGATCCTGATCAGGTAATCTGGGATCGATTGCTCCTGTCTCCACCCACACACCTGCGGAAATCGCGGTGTTTTCCTCTTTGCGCTAAATCTGCGCTGCATCACTCCTGCGGTTTTTTCTGAACGATGATGTTTGGTAAGTTAGAGCTGAGCTTTGTGTGTATCCGCTGTGTAATGTAGCCGCACTCTGTGTTAGCTGTGGATTCACATGTGCACACATGTTGCGTGCAGTTTATATGTTCCTGTTGTCTTTTATCACGTGTGTGTTGAGCTCACATCCAGCTCACTGTGGACCAACTGTGTCTCAGCAGCTGAAGACATTTTCTTTTTTTCACTTTATTTGCAGGACACTGGCTAATGCAAGCTGAAAACTTCCTGCTGCTGCTTTACATTAAAAGCTTTCCACCACAACTACTAGGAAGCTTTTATTGTGAAGCAGCAAAAATATTCCCCGAGGTTAGCCACAGACTGCGACCAGCTAACAGGTATGGACCTTAAACTACACCTGGTATGTTTTACCATCTTGCTCCTTTGGATCAGGAAATGTGTGGTGCCATGTTGTGTGAAGGTCACAGCCTCAGAATCTGATGCAGAAGTTCAGGATTTTCTGATCCAGATTCGGATTTTCCTCAGAGTTTCAGTCCGGTTGTCATGCCATTGAAGGAGTAGAGGTTAAACCAATGTTATGCTCTGCACACACTCGTGTCGAGCTTTGCTCTCAGTGGGATGTAGTTTGATACGAGCACTTTCTCAGAACTTTAAAAGAATGGACATTTTGATACCAGATGCTGGTATTTACAACCTCATTAGAGTTTCCTTTGAAAGTCGGATTTATTTTCAGATGAGGGAAAATAAAACTCCACACTCCCGTTTCCCACTGAGTCCACTTGTTTGCTCAGACTACTATGTGGCATAGCACTCCACGGTTATGTAATCACTGTATGAAGGAATCCTGATTGTGTATGTGCCAGTGGTCAAAGGTTTCAGGACAATTCAGTGTCTCCTTCCAGTAGAAGTTTGGAGCATATGCTCGTGCTCATGGACACACAACAGCTTGTTAAGGAACCTGTATGTATGTCTTAATATCATATCCATTTAAGTCTTAATAATATATCCACTGCATCCATATCCATCCATGGATACATCCATCCTCTGTGCTTCGTGCAGCATGCAGCACTTTGCTGGAAAGAAAAAGTGAGATAAGGTTTTGTAAGTAATAAAAAAAGAAAAGAAAAATGAGGAAATTTTATTTACTAGACTGAATCGTTCCAGTATGTTCTGATGTTTTGCAACAGGAAATCCATAAAATTGTTGTATTTCTTTTTACAACTTGTTTTCAGGCATCAAGTTAAAAACCATAAAACAATGTCTAATTTGCAGGATCCTACTTTAAATTGTAAAACCACCTCACGCTGTGAAAGGAAGAACACTCGAACCTCTCGTCAGAGATCTGGTCAATAAGCAGCAAACTCGGATTTCAGTGTTGTGTTTGCTTTGGTTTTCAACATGTCGCCCAGTGCAGCAGTGTGGCTCACCGCTCTACGGCTCACAGGAATCCGATTTATCAGGCTTTGATAAACACATAATCCTTAGGAGACATTCTTATTAACAGTAAGAAAAATCTAGAATATGAGCAGACTTATCCTTCAACATGAAACTGTTTGCTGGCTGGTTATCTGATCTTCACCCTCTGCTCCGCTAAAAGCTCACAGGCCAAACCAAACGTTGGATTTATTGCTTGTCACGGTCTAGACACGGTCGCGTTCGTGGACTCGATGATTTAGACGAACTGATTAAAAGCTTGAGCCAAAGCTCAGGGTAACTGAAAGCACCAGTTTCCTGAAGTCTTATCTCTTCTCAGTGGTGATGCAGCTGATAAAGTCTGTCTGCAAATTCCTGGAGCTTAGAAGAGGAAAAATAAATCAAATAACACCTCCGATGAACCCCTGCTGAAAATCACCATGACTGAAATAAAACTCACTGCACGCACGGTGACGTCCTGTCCCGTACAGTAGAAATGTTTTTGAATGTTACACGAGCAGAAGCTCAACTGCATTTTGCAGATACAAGTAAATGAACAAGCAGCTGTTTGAACAGGTTAATTGTAATTGTAGGTGCCATTTGCAACAGCAGCTTTTACAAAGACGGAGACTTTCAGAAGTCTCTGAGACATATTTTTAAAATGTAACCTGTAAAACATCATCTGATTGATGGCAAATGAACATTTCCAGTCTGAAATTACTGTAAGTTTTTAACTGTGGAAATAAACTGTGCCACTTTCTTGGCACCGTTATACAATTAATTTAAAGATAAAAGTAAAAGCTTCGACTTCCACAGCAAACAAGCACTCAGTGAATCAACTGTCAAACCAACGTTCCTCCGTTTTATGTGTTTATGTACAGCAGAGTTACAAGGTGTTGTGCTGTAAAGGCACTGAGTCCATAACATAGAGGATATTACATAATGCAGCTTTATTACACCATTAAAAAAGGAAACATAAACACAACATAAAGAGAAGCGAGTCAGCAGCCATGAAGTCGGTTTATTTTATGATTGACTGGGGAACATGTTACACGCCGTAAACTACGAGGACACACAGGTGGAAGATGGATTTCTGTGTCCATCATCTGCAGTGATGGAAACTGTATTCAGATTCTTCACACAAGCAACAAGACAAACGTGTAAAAAGACCTAATTACAAGTAAAAGTCTCACAGTTAAAGGACTCTGACTTGTTTTTGTTCATGAAAGTGTTTCACAGTTAAATCAGCTTATGCACAGGCAACATGTCTATTGATCGTCTTTGGCACAAATATTCCCCTCAGGGTGAACACAGCTCTATTTATTACACCTTATGGGATAAAGATGTATTGAGTATTTAATCAGTCCAAAGGGAAACTGCTTTGTTGCAGCAGCCAGGTCACATTAATCTGCTGAGGAAAGAAGAAAATGAAGGCACATAAGGCAAAAATAAACAAGACCAAACCAAACCACCTTCCAAAGCTGCTCTAAACTTCCAACAAAGCATTAAAACGTCTCACGGAGAAGAGAAATAAACACAACAGTAAAAGCATCTTTCATAACTGTGCAGTAATCCAATAAAACAGAGCCATACATGAGGTCGCTGACTGATGTTCAGAGTCAGGGAGACCTCTTCATGCTGACAGAAGCGAAAGGTCACGGCTGAGTTCTGCCTTCATGCCAGGAAGCTTTGAGTGATCAGCTCCAGGGCAGGATGTTCCACTCGCACATTAATTATTGTTCCATGTGGAGTCGATTATTGTTGGTTAGGCATCAAACTGGAATGTCCGCGATCGGAGTCGTTGCTGGTCTAATATCTGTCTGTTTAAATGAGCGAGCCGTGCTAACAGCGTGGCTCGGCGGGTGGCATCAGTGGGTTACCATGAAATTTGGTAAAAATATTCCTGATCCTCAGAGGATGAATCCTGCCGGCTTTGATGAGCCACGTTCTTCCACTGGTCCAACACTTTAGCTCATGAGAGGCAAACTCTAAAAGTTCCTGTAAACCCACAGCTGCTTTTTAAGATTAATGCTAACATCTGTGCACATGCCAAATGTTTGCATGACTTATTTAGTTACAGCTCAGCAAACAGAGGAGGCTGCTCAGGACAGTAACTTCAACCATGAGTCACCTCGAAAAGTGCTGAGTCCACCGAGCCAGGACTTTAGCTGGAAGGCTGACACCCTAACCACCGCGGACCGAGCATCCGTCAGCTTGATCGATAAGTGAAGTGATGAACAGCTTCTTCACACAGCAGTAAAATAACAAAGACGGAACCGTCTCCGCGAGCCGTCTCTGGGGAAGGCGGCTAAATGTGAAACTCTGTGAGGAGGCGGAGAAGCAGAGGGTCCCAGGCCAAACAAATTTATTGCTCAAGTGCTATAAAAACAGCTTTGATCCCTGCAACCAAAATGTAAACCCTGGAGGTTTTCTGGGCACGACCAGCTGCCCCAGGGCAGATCCAGAACCATCTGACCTGGGTATTTTGGGATCCCTCAGGAAGAGCAGGAGCATGCTGCCACGACCACCTGGACCCGGATAAGCAGCAGAAAATGGATGAGGGGGTTACATAAGACCTGAGTCATGAGAACGGACAAAAGCCAAAAAGCTGAGATTTATGTTTAGATCATAAAATCTAACCAGACCATGTATCCAGGGTTTAAGGCTGATCACACTGTTCTGTGCCGGCTGGTAACTGCTGATTAATGTGGACAGACTGACAGGACAGAGACGGGTGGACACGTTAAGTATTGACACATGAGAAACGATGACCAAGGCATTTTTTTAATCTTCCTTTTATCCTCTTTCACACACATGTTGTCGGGGGGAAAAAACAACAAACACAAAGCTGCAATTTCCTTTTCTCATGTTCTTCATTTAATTTACATTAGCACCGAGCTTCTCAGCCCTCTGATCTCTTATCCAATCTTTAATTTTAAACACATACATTCAAATGTTCCACGCTTAAGTTGTGAAAATGATACGCGCCTCGTGTGATATGTGATCCCATCAATTACCGCGGAGTCTGCGTGCAGCACCTGTGCCACATGTGGACAGTGTTACAGAGCTGGAAATCCCAGACAGAGGTTTACTCGCCCAGTGACGACAGGTTTTGTTTGTTTGTTTGTGAGAAGTTACGATGACAGTTTGTCCGAATTGGAAAAAAAAATCTTTCTGTAAATTCCCCAGAAACAGACTCTTCTCTCATCAGCAGCAAAACTACACAGCGAGCGACGGCGTCGAGATTTTTCTGAGCAGGTGCTTCTTTTAACCGAGCAGCGGGTGTGTCAGATGGTGGGGATTACAGTTTGGACTGAGGCAGTGAAAATGTGGTTATTGTGTTGTTGTTTAACATCCTTTCATCATGGGGAAGAGTTTGAACTTTCATGTAAGCTTTCTGAACATGAACCTAATCATTTCTTCACCTCCCACACATCCATAACAGCATTTCCCAGCAGCTGAACCTTTTTTTTTTTTACATGTGTGAGTCAGAGTTCAAAGCCTCGAAGGAAATTCTGACCCGAAGAACACGATTTAATACGGAGAGAAACATGACCTATATGTGTTATTTATAGACACATTTAGCGGCTGAGAATCTGTAAAACACGAACTGAATGTGAAATGCTGTGCATGCTGGGAAAAAGGTTTCATTCTGCTGTGAAAACCAAAACTTATCTTTGCTGACCCTTAAAGTTTGGCAGCATTCACTGTTTTTCTAACTGTCACCAAATCCCATGAAACAAACACTGAACGTGATCGTGTGCAAACACATCAGTGATCCACACTGATACTGTTCCTTCAGTTCCCATTAACTGTGACTTTAGTGCCATCAGAGACATGAGACATGCTCTGTGCCAGCTCAGTAATCAGGCCAAGAATCACATCTTTCCATCCTTTCTTCTTCTGCAAATCTTTTCCTGGCATTAAACAGGAAGTCATCCACACTGACCCTTCAGCATCACGGCGCTGAGAGAGTGGTCAGGCCCCGTTTCTGAACAGGTAGTGTGATTCTGAGCCTGTTTTGGAGCTTTGGTCTCTATGGAAAGTTAGTTTTTATTGAAGCTGTTCACCACAAAGGGCCGAGGAGGAGGAGCTGAGTGTTGGTTTACTGTGTGTCCTGCTGTTTAAAGCCTGACCCGACTGTCTCTGTGAGGGGTTTACTCAGCACTTCGGTGTTTAATTTACAACGAGCAGAAAGCATGATGAGCTGAAATGGAAAAGGAGACCCCCCCCAACAAGCTGCTGCGTGGCGTGGTACTGACTGTGTTTCTGTGGAAATCGAATCTTATCGTTTGCTGACATACTTGTACTCGTGTGTTTCCAGCCGTAGTTAAGTTTCATAAAAGATTTTTGGTTGGAAAAACACGATGAGCTTTATTATTTATCATGTTGTATGTTACTTGGTTTTATTTGTAAATGTTAATTCTTTTGTTAAAAGCAAAATAAAATGCTGAAATAACACGTATTTAAAATGATGGGCAGTGGTTCCACCAGGAGGCCAGCTCACTCCCAGCAGCAGCAGTGTTTCATCGTTTGAACAGTTCTGTTGAGAACTGAAGATGTGTTGTTTTTGTTTTTGGTAATTTTACGATGATGAATCGATGCTACTCGAGCACGTCCTTGATGGATGAAATTCTTTCACCAGCTGCATCCTCTTCATTTCAAAGAGATTTGATGGATTTATTTGTTCTTCTCGCTGAATATTAAAAACACATTGGAGCAGAGTTCTTGATATGCTGAGCAATTTAACACTTTATAACAAACAGTTTGTTCTCCACAGATTTAGAATTCAGTGCCAGTTTAACAAAGCAACACGCAAACATCGTGTAGCAGCAGATTAATGCCCGTGATTATGGACTGAGATGTTCAACCATCAGGTGTGGGTGTAATATTCAGGTAACATTCAGGTGTCCATGTACTGAGTAGAATATTCTCAGCATTTTACTCTGTTTCTGCAAAGTGAAAGCAGAAACGTTCAGATCTGATGCACGATGAATAAAAGGTTCACAGCTTTTTCCTCTTTGTTAAATTTAGACTTTTAAAGGTTTTGGAACATCACTGATCTGCATTAATTCAACAGTTAGAGGTGGAGTTTATGATGTTTTTAAAACACGAATAAAGAAAAGTAGATTACATAAAATTGCACATGTAAAAAGGAGTCATTTGTTGAAAGACGTCCTCAGTTCTTAAATCTAGGTCATCCCATTGCTCACAGTTTTTTTTTCTTCTTCAGGGGTTTTTCTTCAGGAATTTCCTGCTGTGGTCCAGTTTATCTGATGGATTGTTCCCCAAGTTCTGAATTTCATAAAATAAAGCAGAGTCTAAGTAACATCAGTCTTAAACAATCCCCTGCAGTGGAAGACCAGGCCGAGGGACGCTGAAACAGTATTGTCTTGAGTAATGACACTGACACTAAAATATCCTTTAATCTGTGGAGTCTTATGTTTTTTCCAGAAGTCGACGGCTGAGCTGCATGTGATGTTTCCATGAACACACAAACTGTCCCAGTTCTCTGAACTGCCCTCAGCTACCAAAGCCAGGGGGAGCTCCATGGGGCAGGGGTCCACTAACACCACAGTCCCAGTGGTTTACTGGTTTCATGTTACTTGAATTAACAGTATGTTTGATTTATTCAGACGATGGACGACAAGCAAATAGAGAAACAGCTTAAAAGCAAATGAATCTACCGCTCACATTTATCTGTGATGTCTGCTCTTTGTGATGTATTCACCAGTAACTGATGACAACATGAACACAAATACATAGTTAACACAGTGTGGTCACATAATATTTCCAGACTTTACGAGTTGCCTGAAGGCCTCATAAAAAACTTGTGTCCTTTAGATTCAGACGAAGGCTGCGCTCCTCTGCCTCGTCTGGAGGATTCTGTGACACTGGACAGGCCTTGTTGCTCCGCTTTGATTTCAGAGGACACCCCCCGCTGACGTGGACACGCATACTTTCCCCGTCTCTGTCTTCCTGAGTCGACTGTATGTGAGTGTATTTCACAGCTCGTAAACCTTTTTTTTTCTGTTTTCCATTGTGTGACCAGCACCAGTAAACCCTCTGAGGGTCTGCTCGGCCTCTGCCAGAGTGATCTCCACCTAATGAAGCCCTGGCTTCTGTGCTTTAACTAAAGCGTTTGCTGTAGGTCAAAGCATCGCTCCCAGTGATGGCTGATAAAATCTGCTGCCAGATACAAACCAAAAATCACACTTTAAATATTGTTTTTTATTGAGGATGGAAAGTCTCTGACTTTCAAGGAAATTATAATTCTGTGTAATGGCGTTTGGACTGCACACGCAGGTTTGTGTTGTGTTTATTGGGTGTTTTATCGTCAGCTCAGCTGTAACGTGTGTCCCCTGCTGGCTGACATTTTGGGAGATCCACAGTGACACAGGCACAGTGTAAATGTGTAAATGTAAATCTTCATTTTTATTATTTAATCTCAGCTTTTTTTTTTTGACGTCTGCCACATGAAGGAAACTGATCTTTGTTTTTCATTTTATTTCATTTCATTTTTTGCTCAGCTGTTTTAAAAATCTTTGGGCCAACAAAAATCAAAACAAATAATCATCATCATCATCACTAATCATTTGTTTCCATCTAACCATGTGTTTTAAACCTGTTAATTACATCATTTTGTTTACAGTATTATAACAATACACATGTGATTAAAACATGTCCAGAATATTGACAGTGATCCACGGGAGGAGACTGTCTGCGTACGGAGCAGGGTGGTGCTGTCAGAAACCACGTTCAACTTTAAACAATGGTTAAAAACATTCAGATGCCTGACCTTTGACCTCTCCTGCAGCGGGAACAAAGAGCTGCTGCTGCTCAAAGCAACTAAAACGGATACTGTGAGGGCAGAGGAGCACTGACCCCAGCCTGTCAATCACTGTCGAACCCAAAATACACAGAGATTTACTACAGACAGTCCCGAGGCTTTGAACGTGAGCCGCTGCCGTCCTGCCTCGCCCGCCTGTCAATCTGAAAATAGAGAATAAATGAGGATCAGATGTGTCCTCTGCAGCAACAAATGACTCACCAACACAGCCTGGCTTGTGCCACCGTCTCAGCAGCAGCTATTTTCAGCCTGTGTCCACAAACAAACAGCAGACAGACACAGAGAGCAGATGATGAGCACTGTGGAGCATTTAGCCGCTAAAGTGACAGATATCTTCATCAGGAGTTGGTGGAGATCAGAGTATTTCATTGTTTAAAAAATGTTCTTACTGCTGTAGTATATGCTTTGCTCTAAATGATATAACACTTGTGCAGATAGATGGAAAACAACAAACTCTTCCTTCCAAATAACAGATCAGGACATTTTCACCTGTGATGCACATCAATGAATCTGTCAGTAACATGTCAAAGGCGACTTGGCCTTAATTTCACCAGGCTTCATCCGAGGGGAGGAGGGATCCCGGCTCAGAAAGGCCCATTCATTAAACAAGTAAAGCTTTCCACTGACGTCATGTCCATTTAGGAAGCACAAAGTGTAAAGTTAGAGGATCTGCTCCCACTCTGTGGCATGACCATCGCGACTGATCAGCTTCACTTACCGGCTCAATTCGAAGCAGCTGTGGGCTCCTTAGCACGCTGCAGCCGGCTGCCTTCGCCATACTTTCATCTTTAATGTGTCCTCACATAACAACATCCTCGTACAGGAGCCAGGAAGGCTCAGATTTAAGCTTAATGGGCTCATTGCTCTTGCTGAGACGCCTGCTGTGTGAACAGGGATCATAAATCATCACTGCACCTCATCCACAGCCTGCAGCTGGACTGTGTGATGTACAGCTTGGACAAATAGATAATACACACGAGTGAAGCTGTTTTAAGGTTGAACTCACACACAGTTGGCAAAGTTCACTGGTCCCAGTAGAAGCACATTGGTCCCTGTGTATGTGGTTTGTGTTGTTGAGGCTCTATAAACTGATTTTAAAGACACATTTTGATATTTAAACCTCCAATATATATATATATATATATATATATTTTACCACTCCAGGGCAGGAATAATAAACTAGAAAATCCTGACATGTTATCACCTTATAAAGTTGACATGTTATCCAGCAGATAAGGAGAAACATTATCTTCCCATCGGAGCTGTGCTTGTGTCCATCTGATGAATGAAAGTAAGTTGAAGAATCACAGTGCTCTCCTTTAAGCTCTGTTTTTGGTCTCTACCTTCCCCTGAGGGAAACATCTGTCTCTGACTGCGTCTGCGCTCTGTGCGCTGTTTGTTTTTAAGTGTGTGAAACAGCGCCCCTCTGGTTTGTACCCGAATGGCCACAGTGGTGAGACGTGGTACTGCACCCGTACAGGTGAAGCCATCATGGCGGATCTTCCCGCCAGGTGAAAGTGGCTCGGTCTGATTAAACCGTCTCAAACAATCTCAGGTGATCGCAGACAAACTGAACGATCCGGAAAACAGCTGCGGATTAAAGACAGCCTCCGTTTAACGGAATGTATCCGGTTACCAGTGATTTTCAATCAGTCACCGTGGATTAACTGGAACTGGATCATCATCATTACAAACAGGACAGGTGTTCAAACACGGACCGGTTCACCTGAGAGAAGGACTGAGGCCTCTTCAAACACCGTGAGTCAGATCCACCTCGTGTGTCTCTGTTGGTCCTTGAGTTTGGCTCAGCTGTTTGTATTTACTGGTTTTTGATGTTGTTGTGGTGAAACTGGTTTAAACACAGCGTTTGTTGATGCTGCGGAGGTTAAACTGCTTAAAAGCTCCGTGGTTTGCTGTTACGGAGCTTCAGCTGTTTAAAGGCAGATTTCTGGATAAATGCACAGCGCTCAGTGTTACTGAACTGAAGGGTTAGTTGTATATGATGTACAGCGTCTGGATGCTATGGAGGTTTTATGGCTTTATTTAAATACACTGTGTTTTGATCTGATGGAAGTTGTAAATGCACTGTGTTGTGTTGCTGCTGCTGCTCAATCACAATAACCAGGGGCAGATCTGACACCTGTTGGCTGTGCTGTGTGTGTGTGTGTGTGTGTAGTTTGTGGCTCTGAATGTTTGAACCCTTTGTTAAACTGGGCTGTGTGATCAGCTTTAATAAGCATCTCTAACACTGTGTCTGTTTGCTGGATGTGAAGCGCACAGAGAGGACGGATGTATGGAAGTCATGTATCTGATACATGCATCAGTATGTTTTATGTTCTCATTACTTTCAGGTTGAAATTTTAGTGTTATTATTCTAAAACTTGATGCTGCCCACACAAATGTTTCCCAACAATCCTACAAATAATCATTAAATACTTAGTGTGGCCTGCAGAGGACCTGAAGAATAGACTGCTGTCTGTGTGAAACGAAGGCGAGGTGGCTTAAACTACACAACACTGTAAGAAACCACTCAGAAAAGTTGACCCAGTTCCTTTTATATGTGATTTTCATAGATTTGCCAAATATAAAAAAAATCTGCGCTGTGGTTTAAACTCATGGATCTTTAGCTCTGCCTTTTTAACATCAGTGTTACCTGTACCTTTCAGACAGTTTCTGTTTGAAGTTTGTTGGACCTTTGGATCAGTGTTGGTGGATCACTTAGCTGAATTTCATCAGTCTGTTGGTCTGGCCTTACTTATAAGACACTGGGAGTAAATATGTGCATTATCCCTCTAAGTCCCATCAGCCTCGTTTTAATCCTGACAGATCTTTGCCAGTTTGTTTTCATCTGAGTGAAATTTCTCTTTCACTGCTGTTTTTCTGTGGTGGAGCCAAACTTCAGTTTCCGTTCACATTACAGCTCGAGCAAACAGGTTTCAGTCAAGCACAGCGAAGCATTTCAAAGCCAGTTTAACTCACTTTTCTGCACCTGTCACTTCATCTACCACCGTGAGCTGTGGTGAACCCCACCCGGCTGGGTCTGCAGCAAATAAATGACTTTTTGAATCAGAGTGGGGCGCATGCTGTAGGTCCACATATATATATGTGAGTGTTTTTTTTTTGGCCAATAAAAGTCACAGATGCAGCGTGTAGCCAGTAAAACGGCGTGCAGTCTCACAAATGTCACCTGTAGGCCGCTCTTTATTTAAAGGCCGATAGGATATTCACACGTCGTCACACGATGTTAATCACTTAACGAACTGAACACAGTTTTGTTTAGTAGTGTTTTTTTTTTTTGTTGTTGTTGAGTTTAAGAGTTTCAGAACCAGAATTCCTCGGTTTTCTTTTGTCTGACTCACCACTGTGGTTTATTGATTGACTGGTTAATAAATTCGTACAAACAGCTGATTTAGGGAACATTTCCAGCAGAGGTGTCGTCACCTGGGAGAAGAATGTTCTTCAGTTATAAAACTGGTTTGCGTTCGAACTGTCTCGCTGCTGTTAAATGGAACAAGTAAAGTAATGAATGAAAAACATAAGAAATAACTTCCAGTGACTCTGAGCTTTCAGGAGCTTTGCTCTGAACCACATCACTGGATCACTGTAACTGGCTCTTCTGGTAAACACATATAACTCAGCAGGTTGCCATGGGCCTTCTGGGAAATGTAGGAATTCACTACTAACTCAAACATAAGGAGCCAAGACAGGTTGATGCATCGCTCTAAATTACCACCCTGTGCTGCTCTAAACAGCTGTGTTTTTTTTTCTTTCCTCTGGAATGAAAACTGTACAACAATGAAAGTTGTCAGACTAAAAGGCAACAAGAGGGAAACATGCTAAAAGTGTCCTCAGGAGATTTGGTATCTGCGTGCAACCAGTGTGTGATCGGAACGAGGGCGGAGAGTCCTGCTGTCGTTCGGTCTTCATTTAGAACTCAGGCTCTTTTCCAGGTGTGTCCTCCATCAGCAGCACAAACAGAAACAAATAGAAAAGAGCAAATGAGAGTAAGACTTTGAATCAGAGGAAAATAAATAAAAGTTTCATCAGCCTGGATATTTCAGAACTAATGTTGAGATGAAAATGTTCTGCCAACAGTTTTGTTTCTTTAAATTTGATGATTTTCTTGCCAAAAATGATAAATATTTAGTTTCTCATCATTTTCCAGGACTGGTGTCTCAACAGGAGTTTTTCTGCTTTTGACTGATTCACCTGCGTCAGTGATTTGTCCTCTGTGTTGAACCTGAGACGGCCCAGCTTTGTGCATCTTATTATGCGTGTCTTAATATACAGTGTTTACTTCTGTTTGTTTCTGGTATTTAGGTGACAGTTTAGCAGGTTATATTATTTATCTCAAAGCTTTTCCCGTCCAGCTCTCAGAAATAAAGACTGAGCCCCCCCCTGAGCTGTGTGACTCTGAAACAGGACGGATAATAAGCTTTTATACGTGCATGAACATAAATTGCTAGAAGACCTTAAGTTTATAAATTGAACTGATATCAGAGCTGATTGGCTTAATTAGGAGGACGCTGATTTTTCTTGTGAACACAAACTGAGGGATGTGGATATGAGGATATGATCTGATTAGACTTTGTCTTGCTGCAGAAATCTGAATGTTAATGAGATAAAACAGATTTTTTTTTGTACAGTCATGAGTGCAGTGCAGTGCACTGGGGGCTCATGTGTTCCTCTGTCACAGAGATCACGTGAGGACATAAAACAATCCCAGTTCTTCTTCACAGATTTTGGAAAAAGTATGAAGCGGCTCGCCTCCAAAATTCAGGCCACACTTCTCCTCAGAGGATCCTCATTGAATGATCCTGAAGAAAATCGTGATAAAAGCCAGTCACGATTTCCCAGAGATCTCAGATTGCTTGTTCAGTCCGTCCAAGAGTCCAAAGCCAAAAAGACCCTTAATTTAAAATGACAAACCAGAGAGAAGCAGCATCTCCTCACATTAAAGAGGCTGGAACAACAGAACGTTTTTATCTCGATAACTTACACAGTTGGAATTTGGAATAG
This sequence comes from Toxotes jaculatrix, assembly GCF_017976425.1. Taxonomy (NCBI): domain Eukaryota; kingdom Metazoa; phylum Chordata; class Actinopteri; family Toxotidae; genus Toxotes; species Toxotes jaculatrix. The sequence continues at coordinate 1,441,001 of NC_054412.1, forward strand.
GAACTTTATTGTCACTTGCACAGAAGTACAGGCGAAATTTCGTTAAGGAGTATAGCCTCCGGGCCGCAGCAAAATGTTGCGCTACCACACGCTATCCTGAAAGTTAATTTGCAAGTTGCAATACATACATTTGACACATAGTCACATCATACATTATGACTTTTACACAGTACACGTGGAAACATGCTGGAATTTTTTCATGGACACATAGGGAGGGGAGGGGGGGGTTACAAAAGATAAGGTGCGGAGGCAGACGGTAGATGGGGGTGGGTAGGGAGGGGAATGTGTGTGCATCAGTCTATGAGAAGTGTTTGCGATTTGTATGACCTAGACTGCCAGGATGTTTACAGGTCAGTTCATCAGTTGTCCTTGAAGGGAGATACGAGCTGCATAGGAATTTGATAGGAGCACAGCTGCAGAGCTATTCTTCTAGGCCGGGAGAGGAGGGGGGGGGCAAGGGACAGAAACAATACAGCCAATATGCACAAAGCAATTTTTATCGATCCGCATTGAATTTATCTAGATCAGTAGTCAATCGGACTGGTATCGGTGCTCATCATCCCCTGCAGATGCATGGAGTAGCTTCGACATCTCCTCAAGCTTGACAGACAGTCCTTTCACCGATCTCAACAGGTGTTCGGACTGTCTTCCGATGTTATCACTCCGTCTCTGTTCCTCCTCAGATCGGGCTGAGATGTCACTGATCAGTCCTTCGATCCGAGCCATCTTCTGATGGAATTCCGTCAGCCGAGTATCCATGAACCCGAGGTGCTGTTTTATCTCCGTGCTTAGCGGTAGTGCCAATCTGCCAGCAGCGGTTTTTCCAATTCTCCGATAGATCAGGGCAATACCCAGGCCAATCAGTAGTATCCCTGCTATCAATGTCCAATAGATAAATAGATCCTCCACGTCTTCCAGGGACAGCGCTTCCAGGCATACCAGACGCCAGGAGTCCCAAGCATCTCTGACATACCCCGCAGCGAATGTCCCCTCAGGGCAGAGTGGTTCTCCCGGTGATTCTTTTCTTTGTGGGAAAATTTTGTCCAATGCACTGAGTGACCAGTTAATAAGCTCCATCTCAAAAAAAATATATCCCAAGAGTAGCAGAGCAGGGTGCTCAGGAAAGAAAATCATGAAGACGAGACGAGAGAAACAAAAAGCAAGCCAAGAGACAGTAGGAGCAGTCAGAAACACGTCTGCACTCCTCAGAAGCAGGAAGTGGAGTTAATTATCTAAATTGTTGGTGATTACGTTTCTGTCCATCAGCTCCTCAGTTAGAAGATTCATTGTTTCAGCTGTTGTTATTGTCCATGAGACACCGACTGCAAAATCAGTCAGACCGCAGAATATTAAGATAACATGTCCTTTTGAAATGAAGTAACGGAAATGGCAGGTCCATGATGCAGCTGTAGGTTTCGAAGTGTTGCCCCCACCCACCCCCCCTGCCCCCCACCCGCACCCCCTCTGCCCCCACCCCAGACTGCTGCTCTGGACTCCGTCAGCTCCCTCTGCAGAGACTCAGCAGCCGGCTTCTCCTGGGAGGTCGGCTGTTTGCCTTTGGCAGCGAGTTGAGCAGAGGAAGTGGGGATGATAGGGAGCCACACTGTTGTTGTTTTCTCTCACACCATGCATGGCAACTGAGCGTACACAAGACACCGAGACGGGGCCCTGGAGCTCAGAGTGTAATGCAGTAAAACTCTGATTCTGTTTGCTGCTGGAGACGTCACACTGCATCATCATTGTTAAAGTCCCAGCTGATACGAGCCAGCACATCCTGATCGATTGAGGTAATATCGACCAGCTTAGTGGATGAAGCTGTAGCTTTGTCACCGGCGGGCGTGAGTCATCAGTAATAGCCCGCGAACGGCTGAGAATGAGCTCGTTAATCACCTAAATATCTGCTCTGAAAGGGCGTAACAACACGAACGAGGAGAGAGGTAGTGATCCGGCAGCAGTGTAAGTGAAAACAGAGCTGCAGACGTCGTGACATCGATTCAAATCACAGCGCTCGTATTCAGGGAGACTGGAAACAGACATGAGACACGAACAGCACCGAGATCCTGGGTCAAAGAACTCACATCTAATTAAAGCAAAACAATCTGCACAAGACGAGAGGTGTCTCTCAAATCCGTGTGTTTTGAGTTTCAGAATCCACAGAATTAAAGGGAAATAGCAGCTGTGTTAACTTTAAAAAGTTAAAAACTTTTTTTTTTTTTTTTTTTTACAAATAACTCTGAATTTATTACCAAAATCCACAGAACACTGTGAGGAGAATGTGAGGAGGCTGCAGGTTCAGACACCCTCACCCTGATGTTTCAGACCTGAACCACATCTGTAACATGTGTCAGAGGTTTGACCCAGACTGCCCTCTCTCTCTCTGTTTCCTGTCCGCTCCAACGTCCAGTGTCCCTGCAGGAAGTGCACTGGACTGATCGGGACAGCAGGTTAAGATGGAGGACGATGTGGAGTCTGTCTGTTTCTCTGTCACTGTTAGGATGAACTGCAGGTTGCTGATCAGCGTCTTATCAAATGATTCTGTGGTTGATGTTTGGTGACGTTAAGGCAGTTAAAACTTCTTGGTGTGCGCTGAGGGGAGACGGTGGCCACGGTTAAATGAGACCTTGACTGTTATCCTAAGAGACGAATGTGACCTGTAGTCTCAGGTGTCCTCTAACGTCCCCGGCCTCCTCCATAAGACATTTTTCAGAGATCTAAAAACATCACGCTGCTCTTTGCTAATTGGAACAGACAGAAACTCCAGAGTTCACTTATCAGAAAAATGTAAACACAGGTGGTTTTAACAAACTCTGATGAGACTGTCCTGCCTGCGGCTCGGGTAAAGCCACCGTCCACGAGCAGACACACAGTCGGAGAGCAGATGGTGAACACGGCGCACAGTTCAGCATTTAACAGTTTGTTTTCCCATTTGTGTGAGTTTTTCATTTTCACTTTTCATTTAAAGTTTTAGAGGCAGGAGAGTCACCTGATTAACCTTCCAAAATAAAGCTCCATGTCTGATTTATACCCTGTCAGATCAGACTCGTGCTGGTCACACTTTATAAAGTCTGTCCTCGCTGTGTGTGTGTGTGTGTGTGTGTGTGTGTGTGTGTGTGTGTGTGTGTGTGTGTGTGTGTGTGTGTGTGTGTGTGTGTGTGTGTTTTTTTGATGGGTGATTCACTAATGGTCTTTGGACTCAGGAAGGTGTTTTCCACTGCTCGTTAGTCAGAAGGGAAATGTCTCTCTCTGTTCGTCATGGTCAACACGTGTCTCGGCCATTTTTCCCAGTCAGCAGCAGACTTGACCTCTGACCCTCAGCATCTACCTGTTGGTTTCATGTTAAACATGATGACAGGGCTGGGGTTTGGTTTTTGCTTGTGTTGAATTTATATTTTGTCCCGGTTTGTGTTGAGTTCACTGCCGTGTTGTTCAGCGTGTTGGTCGTAGTTTGTCGTGGTTTTTCAGAGGCTCAGGACTGTTTTCCTCTCTGAAGCCGTCACATCCCTGTGAACACTTCATTACAGCAGGAGCTGCCAATCTGCTGGTTGCACTTTATGGAAAGTAGATGTAAAACTTAAGACTGAAAAAAACATGAATGTAATCACTTTAACCAGGTTTTATTGGGGAATAAAACCCTGAGTGTTTACCTGCAGTTTGTCGCCTCCGTTTACAGTCTCCGTGTTGTGATCAGGCAGGAATGCGAGGCGTCTGTCCGCCGTCCCTCAGATCATAAACGATATTGGACAGCAGACACGGCCGTTAAACGCTCCACGTTTGTTTAATATCGACTCTTATTGGAGCTGCCGTGTTAATCCTATATGAGCTGTAAACTAAAACTCATAAACACAGCAGCAGAGAGAGGAGCCAGCTGTTTACCTGAAATACCCTGAAACCTGGACCAGCGTCCTGCTCTGATGTGATCTGTGATTCTGTGATGGGTTTGGTTGTGTTAGTTAAAAACCTCCTCTCCTGTTACAATGACACGATGAACACGATCGTGCTCGTGTCCTTGAATGCAGCTTAAATCTGAACTGCACAGACAGTGATGTGAGTCAGTAGCTGTTTGTTGGTGGGTATGCTGTAAACCTGTCTGAGTCAGGTTGGTTCTTCAGTGCAGCGATGCCTTCAGAGTCTCTGTGAGGCGGTGGGATTCTCCATTTTCTTCAGCGAGAGAAGAGAAGAGCGTCACACGTGGGAATGATTAGAGGATCTTTGGTTCTTTGACTCCTGCAGATGGAAAATCCTGTTTGTTGTTCAGTCAAAGTCAGAATCTGGAAAGAGGAGCCACGTTGTGTCCATCACAGATAAGATGTCGGATGGCTGATGTTGTCAGCTCCTTCGTGTGTTTCGTGTTGGTCAACAGAAGCTCACTCTGCCTTTAAACTGCTTTACTTTAGAGTTTTCTCTGGTCGGGGGAGACTCCAGAGAGTTCTCCCACCTTCACCCTTCACTTTGTGATTATAGATTATTGACGGTAGATTCATTTTATCTGTTTAATATTAAATCTACAACATGTGTAAAGAGCGAGGTGGTCTTGATGATGATGTCTGATGTCTTCTGAGTCAGCCAGTCCAGGTCCAGGTGTCATACCGAGTCCTCTTCCAGAAACAGGAAGCATCCTCTCTCTGAATTCCAGCCCCCGGCTCTTCAGTGAGGTCCAACGTGGTGAAGATTAGTTTGAATCAGAACAGACAGATATTTTTTTTAAACATTCAGACCAGAGAGATGTTTTTATATAAAGTGGACTGTATCAGTTTTGTTTAATTGAAAAATGCTTCACTGGCCTGTTGAAAATAAGTTGTGTCCCCCTCCGTCCTCTCAGTCCGGCCCCTGCCGTCTGATGCCACATTCCCTCTTGTCAGACACATATGAGTTCGGGCTGCTTCGCACCTGGTTCCACTTCCATACTCTTCAATATTCCGATGACGACAGAAGAGTTTTTTTCTATAATTAAATCAATAATTTAATATATTTACGTCTGTTACTCTGAGGAAGTTTGAGTCATGAAGTCGACCCTGAAGGAAAATGTCGTAGTTTTCAGTTTGGATTATCTGCTGTTTGGAAATGTGTTTACAGAAGTTGTGGTCGATGCTTTTCACAGTGATCTGGTCCTTTTTGTTGTGTCTCTGTGTTTTGTTTTTTATTTTGTTTTAAACTCACACAGGTGTTTTCCAGATTGACCAACATGTGTCACACTGATCAGGTTCAGCTGAGGATCAGGATCCTCCGATGTTAGAAAGCACAGTGTGTGTGTGTGTGTGTGTGTGTGTGTGTGTGTGTGTGTGTGTGTGTGTGTGTGTGTGTGTGTGTGTGTGTGTGTGTGTGTGTTTCAGTAGTTGAACAGTAACAGTGGAGCTCTGTGGCTCAGATGAATCTCTCAGTTCAGTTTCACTCTTCAGTTGGAGACATTTGATTTTTATGGGATTTATTGACAGTAAGAAAAATACTGAATATCAGCAGACGTATAATTTAACACGTAGGTAGAGCAAATAATACTGTGCTGGAAATGGACGGCACTTTATACGATTTACAGTCATTTACTACTTTATCAAATGTTAGAGGAAGTTAGAAAGTGTCATGTTTTATAAGATGATCTGATGATCTGAATGAAATAACCAGTCACTGGTTTGTGGAGAGTCTGAGCATGAAGAAGCAGAAGGGAAACAGTTCCCGTTCACTGCGGCGACTGTCACATTCGTCATCAGACTCTGAGTCACACTGAGAACACTGAGTCTGTGACGGTAACTGACGCCTCCTTATCAGATGTGGAGGAGTTTGTGGAGCTGAGCTTTTTTAATTTCCTCTGGAGATCACCTGACCCTGCTCTGGACGAGCTGCAGCTGCTGATTCAGCTCGTTTAGTGAAAGTTCGTTAACGACTGTCGCTCGGCGAAGAGCAGAACGCCAGGCAGACGTTTTCTTTGGGTCGGGCCTCAGGCGTTTTTATCAGGCTGATAAATGAGCAGAGAGAAACACTCAGCAGCTCTGAGTCCCAAACAAAGAGCTCAGGCTCCAGCTTTTTTTTTTTTTTTTTTTATATTTAATTTTCCAGCAGCAACTTTGATCTAATACACAACACAAAAAAATCACAGTGCTCGAGTTTAAATTCACAGATTCAAGATAAGACTTCAGTTTTTCACTGTTTTCTTTCCAGTTTTTGATGCAATACTTTTTTTTAAATAACTGACAAAGTCTGAAAGTATCAGTATAAAGTGTGAATCCGATTTTTCCAGCCCGTTTCCTGCTGCGTCATCCTGTTCACACTTTGACACAGATGCAGAGTTGGTGGCCAAACGATGATGTCGTGCTTTGTGTGCGTGAGTGTGTGTGTGTGTGTGTGTGTGTGTGTGTGTCTGTGTGTGTGTGTCTGTGTGTGAGATATTTAATAAGCAGCAGATCAAAGAGAGATGACGTCAAAGCTGAGACGATTGAGCTGAAATTCACCAAAAGAACAAAAGAAAAAACAAAACAAAGTCAGGATCTTTGTCTCAGCTTTGATCAGCTGATCTGATCAGAGCTGAGAAACTGGAGCCGAATCATATAATTAATAAACAGTTTCACAGCATTAATTATTACATTAAACCTGAATTTAAAATATTCATTAATAAACTTACAGTGAAATTAATGCATTTCATTAAATGTGTCAGTTCAAAATTCTGTTTCCCTATTCTTGCTTTAAATTGTGAATAAATGGTAAATAAATAAATCACAGTTAATCTCTAAATGAATTTCAGGGCCACAGCAGTCGATTAGCTTGATTTTGATTGATTGACAGAATCAATTGACTGAAGCTGCTGCTGATGCGTCACCACTTCCTGCACGTGTTTTACAACAAAGGCATTTTGATATGAAGACAGTGGGGGGCTTTTACTGTGAAATCACAGGTGCTGTCTGATCTGATAGAAACTGATCTGAGATCTGAAACCAGCACACGCTCTGTTAGAGACGAGTAACAGATCATTGATCAGCAGAGTTTGAGATGGTTTCTGTAAACGAGTGGAGGAGGACGAGTTCGTCTCTGTTCCACAACAAACTGAGCTGAAGCTTCTGCACATGGTGGAAACGCCGATGGGGAAAACAGTTTTTATCGTGTTTATTCTCTTTGGTAAAGTCGTGAGGAAATCCTCCGAGCTAAGAAACAAAGACTCGGTTTGCAACGGGAAACAACAGGTTTTATGCAAAATGTGGTTTTAATTTGTAGGATCGTGAGCACTGAGGGTCCTACTGGTGTTAAACACAGGCTGCCTGCGATCTTTGATCGATATCGATCACATATCAAGTGTGATGTGTGCTGCACAGAATCCACTGTCCTTTGCTTTGGTCCTTTAAAGTGTCTTTAATCAAATTTCCTCTCAGCAGTATCAGGTTTCCTCCTAATGACCTTCAGTCGTCTGAAGTTAGAACAGAAAAAATGTCCCAAAACATTTCATCCACGCTCAGATATGTTTTGAGTTTTGCCACCATCACAGATCCTATCATAGTCTGTGTTCTTTGGAAGATCCAGGGAGGAACTTCAAAGCTGCTGACACGCTCGACCCTCGGAGGGAACAAGGCTGTTCCGCCTCCCTCATCCTGTTCCAATTAGACCGCAGGAGGTTCCTGATTAAAAACGCCTCATACTACGTTTTCTGTGGCGCTTGTTTTGGTTTTTCAGATCATTTACCAGCGTGTGGTCGCTGCTTTGGGTTTCTGTGACTCGACAAGTGAAGAAAATATGGAAAAGCTTTTGTTTAGTCTCGAATCAACTTGTCGACCGTCATCCTCCAGAAAACTGTTGGGCCTTTGCACACTATTAAAGCAGAGCAGCAGATGATGATCATGTTTATTATCAATTAATCTGCAGATCATTTATTTAATCTATGAAGTGTCAGAAAGGAGTGGAAAAGCCCAAAGTGACGTCATTTAATTCCTTGTTTTATCCGACAGGAGCAGGAGATCCTGCTAAAAAATTATTTTACAAAGGTCTTAAATATAATTCCCTGTTTTCAGGAATTCTGAAAACATCATTTATTTTTTGGTTGTGTTGTAAAGTGTTTGATTAAATTTGATTGTGTGTGGTTTTAAAACGTCTTTGCTTTGACCTGGTGAATCCTCTGTACAGATGCAGGATTTAAAAAGCGCAGCGCTGCAGATGTGGAGCTTTTTTCATTTTTCCTCTCTGATTATCTAAACTGTCTTGGTGGGATCGTTGCCTCGTAAGTGGTAGCTACAGATGAGTCACACTCGAGTGGAGATGAACTCACGCCGATGATGAGGTGTTTCCATGGAGCAGATCTGATGTTTACAGCTTATAGATGATTAGTGCGTCTCACTCATGTGCTCAGCTATTAAGCTTTATGTTAGTGGCAGTGATTCAGGGGGAAAATATCTGAAGAGAAAATAGTGGAGTTAGCTCATTGTGAACAGCTCCTGGGTTCAGGGATGTTTTTCAAAAAAGAAATAAATAAATAAAACTGTGAGCATTGAAAGCGGTTTTGAAGAATAGCACTTTAAGACACTTTCCCCATGTTTATGCCTGATGCTCCAAGTTTCCACTGCAGGATGGAGAAATGTGCAGATGAGCCAGCGGCATTTTTTGGGCCTGAGCAGATGATGCTGTCTGCGGCCTTTAACACTTCATTTCATCGTTCATTTCAAAGTGTCGGGGCACTTTAGCAGAACAAGTTCCCCTCTGGTTTAACCAGGTGTCCCCCTTTTTTGGCCCAGATGCTCCTCTGGTTAGTGCAGATTCTACTGGGCCTGAGGCTGAGCGATCCTCAGGGGAACCAGAGTTCTCCCCAATCAGAACACGTGCTTTCTAAGGGATTTGTTGAATCAGCTTTATCATTTGAATTCAGAGAAATATCTGAATCCTGTTGTCAGAGTTTCAGTTTTTGTACAAATGAAACATGACACATTAATTAGTGAGCTTGACACGCGCTGGTAGGCAGAATTTTTTTTCTTTTTTTTTCAAACTCTACGCTCTCAGCACCTGTCAGTTATGTAACATCTGTCAAACCGTGATGTTCGTATGATGGAAAATAGTCTGAACCTGAGCCGGTGCAGTCATGCTCCTCTGTGAGGCTGTGTCCGAGCAGATGCTGTGAATGCTGGGACGTCTGTTTGGCAGCTTCGCTCTTAGAGCCGCAGACCAGTGACGCATTTGAATGTTCATCCTGACAACCAGAAGAAACATTTATCCATTAAGGGAAATGAAGTTCTGTTTTTTTTGTTTTTTTTTGACGTCTGGACGTCACTGACAATTTCATCACTGATCAACAATTTGTGCTTATGTAATAACCCACGGATCCAAAGCACAGGAGCATGCGAGTAGTTTATATGTAGCTGGGGAGGTTCGTGGGGCTTGTTTGACTCTAATGGAGCGTTAGATAAAGAGTTTGCATTTTCTGTGTGTGACCTCGTCCACCAGCACGCACGCTTTACTCCCCGCCGGCTGAAACGTGCATGTTCTAAGCTGCCTCCTCTGCTCTCCAGATAGGAATCACTGGCGCTCTGTCGTTGGGCTGAATGTTGCTCGCTCTGACTGATGACCTCTTTTTTAGAGATATTGTCTTTCCAGACGCGGTCGCCCGGAGGTGAAATGTGGTAGTGGAAAAATCTCCTCCTCCTCCTCCGCCTCCTCACCTCATCTGTTCTGCTGCTGCTGCTGCCTGTTGGAGCAGCGAGGAGTTAGAGGAACTGATGGAAAATGATATCACCGTGTGCACCACTACCCATCAGCCCCTCCACCACAGACTCGCAGACAACCCCCCTCTCCCTCTCTCAGCACATGGTGAAGCCCTGTAGAGAGCTCTGCTGACCCCTAATGGCAGCTGGAGATTTAAAGCTGTCAACACTACAAACTAAATTCAGGCTTATTCTGAGTGTGTAGTGTTTTTGTAATCATATTAATTACTGTTGGTAAAGGAACATCTCAGAAAAAAAAAGTCTACATAAAGCCTAAATTAACATCATCTAACATCATCTTCTGTCTCCGGGCAGGTTGATGTTCTGATCTAAAGAAACGAATGGGAACCGCAGCCAAAACAACATCAAAGCAGGAAACAGCACGAACGAGAGGAAATCATGACACAACAGACACATATAAGAACATACGACAAACAAATTTACAACAACAGACAAGAGTAACACACACTCACACACTCACATGTGGCATGCAGACTTATCAGCACATCAGACTGCAGAGAATTTCAACAACACAAAAAACAAAAACTCCTGAATCCAGAAAATAACAAAAAAAAACTTTTCACCTTTTTAAAACTGATTAATGTTATTTTGAAAATTCTGATGTAAATCTTTAAAGATCAGTTTGGCTAAAAATACCTTGAAGAAGACTTTGATTAATGACTTTATCATGTCAAACACAGGAACTGTTTCTCACTACAAGACATGGCTGCCTCCTGTTTATAGGTGAACAATATGGGTGGAGAGAGTGGAAATCGAATTATCCTCTGATCCACTGAAAATAAACTTATTTTATTTTGATTTACAGATCAAATAGAATCAAAATGTCTTCATTTGGAGTCTCTGTGACCTGCAGGGCTTTAAAACATCCTTTTAAACCTCTGACCTTAAACCTATTTTTACATTTTTATTTTTTAACTTATATGAGTCAAACTAAAAAGGCCACAGAGCTGAAGTGATCCTTTAACTGATTTTGGCAATAAAACGGGGCATAAAAATAACACAAGTCTGGAATACTAAAATACAGTCATGGGAAAATGTACACAGGAGGAAAGTACGCATGACGGAAAAATGTCGACGTTCCACCAAACAAAACCCAAAAAGGCAGAAAAGCTGATAAACCGCGATGGTGATGTGTTATCTCACCTACAGGTTTCCCTCCACTGTGCTGCTCCCTCCAGTGACGCCACCAGTTCAGTTCAAGGTTTTGTTTCCCAGCATTCCCCACATTCCTGACTGGGTGTGTGTGTGTGTGTGTGTGTGTGTGTGTGTGTGTGTGTGTGTGTGTGTGTGTGTGTGTGTGTGTGGGTGTGGTGAGGAACCTCTCCTCCTTCGCCACGTTGCTGAATCGGACTCTGTGTTTATCACAAAACCACAGACCAAACTGTTCCCATCAGCCTCAGCTGAAAACAGTGGCAGTCCCCTTTTCTTCTTTTCTCATATTAACATCTGCGTGGGCACTGTGGCTCTGACCTTTGACCTCGGCGCTGCACTGATATGAGGTTGGTGATTTGGGAATACCCCTCTGAGAGTCATCACTTTATCGTGACGGAGAGGTTAGCGTGATTCTGTCAGGAGCAGCATCCGTCCTACAACCAAACCAGTCCCACGTGAAGGAGCAAAATTCAGTCCCAGGCCTCTGTGTGAGAGCAACGTTTAGATCACTGCAGGGCTGCTGAGGGTGCAGGGGTCTGATAAGTCAGTGGGGATCAGTGGGATGGACAGAGGACGTGGTTTCCATTTTTGCTTTTTAAGTGGAAACACTGCATCTAAAAATCTGACATACATTTCAAAAGACTTGTGTCCCGTCTCTGGCTGCGATGAGAGAAGATGAGTCATGAGAAAGATCTTTGTTTTACAGGATGATGTTTAAATAAGTGGGAATAGAAACTCTTACATACTGTCCAAAGTCTTACTCTAAGACAGGCACCATGGACCTGAGACACGGGACGTCGTGGACGTCACATTCTTGCAGTTTGTCTTATGTCAAGTATGTTTAGACTTTCATTCAGCAACTCTTTGGTCAGGAGATGAGACGCATCAGGACCCTGGTGGCTGGGAGGAGGTTTACAGCATCTGTGCAGCACGTTTTGAACTGAACATCCCGGTTCTGCTGTGGTTTTCTCAATGAAAAACAAAGTTGGGATTAAGTTAATTAAGACTTTATTTCCTACAATGAATCATCAGAGAGGCTTTGCTGGTTTGAATGTCACTGTTCTCAGACCACACATATTTCAACATGAAGCCTTGCAGCTCATAAATGACTAAATATTCCTGCAGGACTTCCTTTCTCCTCCTGTCAACCTTCTCTGGTTTATATAATGTGACGACTGAACAGTTATAGACTTGATATTTCCTTTATTCTGAAATGACACAAACTCTGACTCCAGTCTTCAGACTTCCTGCATGGTGAACTGCTGCCTCCGCTGTATCAGCTCCACCTGTAATGATTTGACGGCACGGTTCAGAAAGCAGTACGTGGAAACGGACAGGTGTATTTACTGGGGGCTGTGTTTGTGAAGCAGGTGTGCAGGTGAATGTGGGGATCGGATGTATGAAAGTGGCAGGAGAACACTGATGACACCTCCTGGAGAGACTGGGAATAACAGGGTGTGGTGTGATGAGTTAAGAGCAGGCCGAGGCCACGGCACCTCGATGCTCCACTGCCATGACGGTCATCGCGCTGATGACAACTTTACGTAGTAAACACAGCGTCTTCGCTCCAATAACTTTATACTTGGGTCTAATTTTGAAATTTTCAGATTTGTCCATGTACTCCACGGTCACATCTTAGCACGCAACAAAGCAGCAGAAGATGAAAAGGAAGTTGCAGTGGGTCTGGGTTGTAAGTCAAGACTAAACGTTTTAGTAACACAGTAATTTCCTCAACAGAACAACTATTAAAATATTAAGACTGGAAAACACCTGACGGGTCCATTTAACCCAATGAAATATTCATTATCAGACATTTTATTCTCCATCATTGCTGAACTGGACTTTTGCCTGTAGACAAATTTCACTTCATCATTATTTTGCGTTGTTATGAATGAATTGGAATCGTACCAACTAACCCTCGTCTCCATTATCTCATACACTTGTATCAAATTGATTCCTTTCTGGAAACTTTTAACTGGAAAAAAAAAAAAAGGTCATTGACATTATTTTTGCAGTGCGACTCGACAGCCCTGTTGATGTGAGATTTTCTAAACAATTTGTCTTGGACAGAGAAGAGACTGAACTCATTAGTCACATCGCCCCGGTTCTGTTGCTTCTCACTGTCGTCAGATCAAATCCTCAAAATGTCAGAAAGTTGAAATTCCCAGGACTCGGACCGATTGCTGCTCTCCTCTGCATTTTCTGTCGCGGGGGTTTGAACCAAACTTTCAGGCCCTGGAGCCACAAATCCCCGAAATCAGCAAAAAACACGGCAAGTTTTTTCACATCTGCGTTTTTCCTTCCCTGACGTTTACATGTCGTCCACACGGCGTCTGTCCCTGAATCCTGCTGAAGTTCAACATAAATAAGATTCAGTTTGTTTTACGGCTGTTCAGGACAAATCAAGACAAATGGTTCTACTTGATTTGATTTTTTTTTTTATTACAAGTACACATCCTGGGCGAAATATGACGTCAATGTAGAGTATGAAGCCAAGTTTTACAGTCTGGAAACTCATTACTGCAGCTCAGAACACACTCGTAGGGGATTGTGGGCTGTGAATAAATCCACCACTATGAAACTGGGGGGGGGGGGGGGGGGGGGTTGGCACGCTAAACCCACTACCAGAAATTTATGGGTGTTTTTTCCAAGGAGAAATCTGAGTCTGCAGATAGTGAGGAGGCCTCAGACCACCTGCAGGTTCAGACATTCCCGCCTCTCGTCTCCGTCTTCTGCTCGAACGAATCTGTGTTACAGGCAGTGACAGACGTCGTCATGTCTGCTGGTCACTGACATTTTGGTATGTGGATAATATTAGTTTGAATGAACGTGTTTGGTTTGAGTAAAGAATGGATTCACAAAGCATAAAAATACATGTGTACTGCACGTCGCCTGAAGGCAGATGACACCGACTGGGAGATATTTGACTCACACCATACTAGCACGTTAGCTTTGTTCAGAATAGATGATTATCATTCTAATGCCCGCCACTCCGTGCTTTATGATGCCGTCGAGCTTTGATGGCAGTCTGTGCTGCTTTAACAATAACATCATGATTTCTTTCTATTAAACCAGCTACATATTGCAGGTTGAGTGACACACTGTTGATCCCACTGGGTAAATTACTTAATCTTCACATAAAAACTGGATCTTGATCTTGATAAATTGGTTATTGGATATTTTTTGGGTCAATTAGCACTGAGGAAAATTATGATTACAGGCAATTATTCAACCAAAATTCTTCCCATGTGTGGACTCTTGGGATCAAGCTGTAATGAATGACGGGTGGTGCTGTAAAATGTGTGGAAATCAACATTTTCACAACATGTTTGGGAATAAAGACTTGCAGAGAATTTACCACACGATTCTCCAGTTCTGCTGTTGGTCCTAATGTTTAAATCTGCGTCTGAATTCAATCTCATCTGGTGGAGCGCGATAGAAAGAAGAAGCAAGTCTAGTGATGAAATATGATCTTATTGCAAAAGGCAGATAGATAGATCTTATTTCAAATCACTAATGATAGATCACTAATTTCAAAATGTAGAACTGCAAATGAAGTAATACAGTACAGCAGGTATTTACAAAAACATGCTGCGAACCTGAGAAGCAGGTGTTTCCTACACGTTCATGCTCAGTGTGATTCCTACGCCATCGAGTGAGGATTAAGTTCGACTGTAAATTTAACGTGTGCACTGATTTTTAAAGGTGTTGGAAAAAAGAACAGAGCAGAGTTTGTGTAGCTGGACTGGAAAATATTCCAACACCTCAGGCAGGTGGAAAACTCCAGTGTTCATAAAAATAACTGGCATCAAACTCGACAGTGTAGCAGCAGGGAAAATGTTTGTTGTATGTGTGTGAACATGCGTGTTGATCTGCTGATCAGAGGAGTGAATGTATGGCATGTTTCTAACAGTCAGTAATTGAGCTGTACGACATTTTTGGGTCACGTCTTGTAGCGTCAGTGCGATCGCCTGAATTTCAAGAGTGTGAGAACACAAAAGGTGATGCACCTGTGAAAGGTGTGAAGGATGACGGACACCAGAAACGTGTGTTTGGGTTTTTTTGTGGTGGATCATTTGATCATCGTGTGTAGAACCATCTGAGCTTTGGAAAGAAATTTCATCATTTTCATCAGAGCTATAGAAAACTATCTTTTTTCTGTTTAAATTCTTTCAACAAGCTGTTAAGAAACATCTATTTGTTCCACGTGGCATTTGGAATAAATGTGATATGATGCACGATCTTATTCCTCAGAACCTTCAATGAACCGTGCTATGATAACATATTGTTATGGCTCATGTTCTCATGCTGCGCCTTCGTCTTGGTCACTTAACAGCTAATTGTGTTTCACATTGTGTTTCAGTGGAGTGAGAGCCTCTTTCTGTTCATTCAACCGAGAATCACTTTGAGTCTATAATCGATTGTGAGCCGAACCGTGACGCCAGGAATCGGAATCAAATCAAGACATTGCCAAACCTTCCCTCTCGTAC
This sequence comes from Toxotes jaculatrix, assembly GCF_017976425.1. Classification (NCBI taxonomy): domain Eukaryota; kingdom Metazoa; phylum Chordata; class Actinopteri; family Toxotidae; genus Toxotes; species Toxotes jaculatrix. The sequence goes on from NC_054412.1 coordinate 1,456,326, forward strand.
TGGTTACTCCACCAGTGTTACGCTTTTCTTCTGTCTTGGAGTCACTACAGAACTCCGCTGTAATAACAGGGTGTGAGGAGCGGAGCAGCCTTTTCTCCTGAACGCTTTCTCATCTCGCTCTCACACATATTTCCGCGTTGACTTCTCATAAAGTAGAGAATTTATGTGAAGAACTTCCAGCGAGCAGATTTCTGAGAATGACTACATCAGTCACATCCGATCATGAAAGAAATGACCTCACGTCAGCTTCGCTCTCAGCAGACTGGTAACAGTCGCTGTTTATGAACCGTCACATTGCATCAGGATCTGTAATAACTTTGATCTAAAGGGACAAGTATGGCACTAAAATGCTGATTAGTTTTACATGTGCGGCAGGTATACTGTGTTCAAACAGCCGCCTGACTACATGACCACATTTAATCCTTTTAACAGGCAGATACATGAGGTCACCATAGTTGCTTGGGTGGAATTAGAAGATTATCTCATGACTATCAAACTTTGAAACCTGGAGCTCGGCGGTAACTTGACAGATGTGAACTCACAGGTGCAAACTCACAAATTTGACGTAACACACTTGTACAAATATGCACAAAAACAACAGAAGATCAACAACAAAGTAAAACAATAATTCGAAAGCTGAGCTGCTCATTTGCTTTTCAGTGCAGATGAAAGCGTCAGCTGCTCATCACCGGTGGCCTTCGAACAGGAGCTTTTAGCTTTGCTGCAATAAATGTACTATTTATTGTCCCTGTTGGAATAAGCAGTAAAACAGAAATAAAAGAAAAGTGTTTCCTCAAACTCATCACCATTTACAGCCTTCCTCCAGGTCTGTCCTGGATCAGTCAGGCTTTGATAAAGTCTGTTACAGGAAGAGTGTTGGAACTACAGATTCCCCGGATGTAGAACGATCCTCTGAACAACTGATAAGTTCAAAATCAGAGAAAAATAAATGCCCAGGCAGGTGGAGGCAGGCAGGCAGCGAAAAGAACAACAGCAACTTTCCTTACTGCTGGTTTGAGCAGTAATTGAACTTTTGACTGGAAAGTGACAGCCTAATATAGACTGTAATACACCTTCACTCCATAACAAGAGTCTGCTCCTGCAGACAGCACTTGTGGAGCTCAGATGTTTGAAGTGAGCCATCAAACTGAAATTCCTCAGAGAACATAAGTCTGTCGAATCTGGCGTCCTGGTCCGTGTGGCATCTCGTGTAATGATGCGAACCTCCTCGGAAAACGAGCGGGTCCAACTTTCTGTCTTTGAGTCAAAGTGGGCAGCTGATGGATGTTTGAGGAGCCATCCAGACGTCACAAATCATCCTGAAACCGCCCATAAATACAAGGCGGGCCTGTCGGCTCATCTTGCTCAGATTGGTACACGTTTGAATGTAATCTCAGGACAGATCTCTGCATGATCAGGTGTGTCCTTTAACACGAGGAAAAGTTCACCCAGTGTAACAGCGTAGGAGAAACTCAGTGTTGTTCTCGGTAAATGTAGAATATCAGACTTTTCCTTCATTGGAAAAACATGCAGCTTTTTTTCAGTCGACCGTTTGTTGTGTGGACAGAGAAGAAGGCCTGACTTTCTTTACAACCACAAACTATCCCAAAACACACAGGGACACAGGGAGATGATCTGAGGGGAACTGGTATATGTAGGAGGAGGATGAGGTGCAGGTGGGGAGAGCTCAGGTGACTGCAGGGCTGATGACAAGTGGGAGCAGGTGTGTGGATGGGTGGGGCTGTCAGGTGAAGAGAGGAGGAGGGAAGGTCCGTAGACATCTGGTGGACAGCTGTAGGAAGGCAGGTGTGAGGTGATGAAGGGAGAACGCAGAGTCCTTGTGTGGTGTGAATACGAGAACGATTTGAATTCTTCTTCCTGCGCTCACCCTCGTGAAAAATAAACAGCAACAAAACATGTGCCTGCTTATTGATACCATTTGCGAGAGGCGCTGTTTCAATTACGGTCTTTAAAAGGTCACACATACCCAGTGAAAGCTAATTGGTCTTACAGCATGTTTGTTCAAACGTGGGGCTCATTTCCACAATGCAGAGGATTTATTTTACAGTCACTGCCTGAGGTTCATCATCCAGCGTCTGCATTTATATCCCGTTTACCAGGGAGACGTACAGTGAGACTGGATTTCTGTTCCTGGCAGCAGCCAACGTCCAGGAGGTCATGAAGTTACACTCACATAAAAGAAGGAAATGATACTGTATTTACAGACTGACAAAACAGTTAGTTTAATTTGATGTTTGTGCAGCCACAGCACAGATTCTGTTACTAGAAAAAGAACTAATTTGGGTTATTCAGTAAGAATAACCCCCCCCCCCCCCTCCCCCGCCCAGCCACGGGGCAGAGAGATGCCATAAATCGCACTAAACTGATGTAATTATTTACAACTTGTCTCCGCTCCATGCTGACCCATCCTGTTACCATCTGATGGCTGTAATTCATTTAAACACTAACACAGAAATACTTGAGACCATGAAGTAAGTGACCTCCCAAACATGCCTAAATGTCTTCAGATGCTTTTATTTCGTGTTTATTCGGGCTCAGAGAAGAAGCTGCACTCTGTAAAAGGAGTGATGTGCCCATGATGGTATGAATGTGGTATCTGACGTGGGACTCTCTGGGCAAAAAGCTGTTTAAGGCACTCGAGATAAATGTAAGCATTTATCTTTTAATGCTGGTTCTGGGAAACCAGTAGCTAGCATTGTGTCACCTTGGCAAAATCCTGTGTATTTATTAGTCCGGGTTATTAATGTGTCCTCTGGTACAGGCCTGTCTGCAGCCGAGCAGCTTGTACTCGGCCAGTCAGCAACTTTCATTTGAGGATTTTCACTTCCTCGTTTTCTCCGGTGGCGCTCGATGACACTGAGCTCTGAGAGGAGCTTAATTCAGCAGAATTTGTGCCGTTCACTTTTTCCACGTTCGTCCATTTGCTTTCACACTCACGTGTACCCTGGCGACACGTAACTCTGAAAATAAACATCGCTGCCTGCTTCTCATTACTCTAATTGGTCATTTAGTAAGTCTATGGCAGCTGACTACATATGAACCCATGCTGGGCTCAGGCTGAATATAAACGCCAGCTCTTCCGTTAATAGGAATTTGGCTTTAGCTGAAGCTCTCCTGCAGTTTCCGTTGTCTGGCAGCAGCCGCAGTTTTGACGAATAGGACAGATAATCTGTCCTGAAGTAAAGTCATAAACACAGTTCTGCCTCGTACCGATGCACAGGCTCTGATGTAACTGTCCTTTGTCTTGTTTAAAAGGAATGATACTAATGCTGTTCAGCCTGGGATGTGGGTTGTACTCCAACAAATGTTCAGACACACGGGCAGAGGGATGTTTGGTGGCACTTTACTTTCATCTCCTGTATTTAACCCTGTAAACATCTAATTTAAATGAAAGAGTCGTCAGGAAAAACATGTGTATCCACACTTTTATTTGCAGATGTTGCAATAAGTTGTTCAAATGAAAAAGTACCGGTGTGCTGCTTTCACTGAGACTGAAACCTCTTTCCAACACAGTTAGGGCAGCATACAAACACTATACGGCAATAAATACAATACGGACAATGAAGGATGTCCCCATCAATCTGATACGTGTCCATACTGGAAATGATTATATACGTAGCAGCAGAAGAAATGCAGTGTTTATTAAACATGTGTCTGAAACAGAAAAATAAAAGTTGCATCTATGAAATCTGACAGAAACACAGACAAACATCAGACCAGTCAGAGAAACAGTTGTGCTCTCACAGCGTGAATGATATTCGGTTAAGATGCAGTGTTATTTTCCAAGCCCTTTCAGACTCACTTGAATTCATCCAGTCCTTTCCAGTACTGCATTCTTTTCACCACAATGCACTGGAACTCCTACAGCACATAAACAAACCATTGTTTTCAGGGAAAAGTTAATTATGCAGCAGAATCTTAAAATCACAAGATTTAAAGGTTTAAATAAAACTAAAATCTTTGTCGAATATGTGCCGTCACACGTGCAAGTAAACTCTGATAAACACACTCGATTCCTCAAATAACAAAAAATGCAAAACAGTCAACAGTGCAGCTTTTCCCAGCAGCTTCAACAGATCTGGACCGTGAGCCATCGTCCCTCCACATGGAGGAGGACGATGGCTGCAGGCTGCCTGCACACTCTGCTGTGTGCTGTGCTTTCCTCACATGTTCACAGCATTTTGAGGTAAAGAAACTTGTTTTTTTTCTCTTTCACTGGACTGTAAAATTGTAAATTTGCAAACTGCAAACATGTGCTAATCGTTAAATCTCTCAATAGTTGACGTGTGTGTGTGTGAATCCTTTCCAGCAGAAAGTCTGTGCTGATTAAGACGTAGCTGTAATTTACTGTAACATTGACTGTTTGATTCATTTTTGAGTATTAGCCAGGTTCATCTGATGACTCCCGCCTTATACACACTGTGGTATAACAAAATATAAGTATTCTAATGAGAATTAATATTCATAGAACAAAGTTTATTTGCCCAAACACATTTTGCTGTTCCCACACAAATAGACATTTGTCCCTTTTAATTTCTGTCCTCTTTTGACCTTCTGCATTAAATCATTTTTGTTCATTCCAAGAGACACAGCAAATATTAAAAATATCTTTAAACTACAGCGTCGGTGTTGGAGGTGAAAAATTAAAATAAGCCAGTGAAAGACAGAAGAGAAATGAAGTGAATGTGATAAAGAAAGAAAGAACTTCTTTTATCAACTGATTGTTGGTAAAGAAGGAAAATAAAAAGCTTAAAAGAAAAACAAAAACTTTAAAGTTTTCAGTATCAGTATTATTTATTGTTATTTTTTATTTATTCTGTTGTATTTTTGACCTGTCTGATAAACTTTGAAGCTCCATACATTTATTTTCACAGAACACGTAATTCATGGATTCCTGTCAGGATGTAATGAAAACTGACCGCTGAGTTTTCATGACGCTGCATTTTTCTTTTTTTCTTTTTTTCTTGTGTAACATGGAGGCAGAGGATGACTTACAGCAGACTGTCTGGTTTCTCTGCCAATCATCATTCCTTTGGCCGACGCCAGCAGGAGCCCAGCAGCCCGACCTTTCACCTCGCCTCCCTCTGTTCTCTCTCCCCTCTTTCTTGCTTTTATGTCTCCGTTCATAAATCACTGCTCGGCTTTCTGCTTACATCACCGTTAACTGCAACCAATGAACATTCTTGGGAAGGTGACGTTTCCCCACTTAAACACATTAATTCTTCCCTGAGCTCATCGTCGGCGGATGGACACCAGCCTCTTTGCTGAGATCAGCGTGAGCTCGTCCATCAGTCGCTGTGATGCCGAGTTCGCTGAAGCTCCGCCAGCAGCTGCTCGTACTGCTTTTCCACTGTACTGGTGCCACACTGGGAGAAGCTTTAAACCCTGACAGAGGCAGCGGGGTTTGTTCCAGAGGCAGATTATAGGCTGTAAAGTGAATTTCTACATTTAACATGATAGAAGCTAATTAAAAGTGTTGTTTCTGGGTAAAATGTCAACTTCCCCCTGATGTGACATGATCAGTGTGTGAACCACATTTTCATGGCAACGCACTGGATAGTTCAGCCTCATGATTAGAAGAAAAGTCTGGGGTTCACCAAAGTTATCAGGGTTAATTCTCTGGAGACTGATTCATCGACTCAAGAGTAAAACATTTAAATTTAACTCCACTCACTCCAGCTACAACACTAAAATGCTGCTGCATGCAGTAATAATAATGAAGATAGTGATAACACATGGATTATATAACAGTGGCCACTCAGCATAATTAGTGATACTAATCACTTCTATTGATGCCAAGGATCTGAATCCTTCTCCCACCATTAAAAAATAATAAATAAAAATACATTTTTTCTTCCAACACAGAAAAGTTTTAACCAGACAGTTTCTCACTTTGCTGAGTAGGAAAACCTTGTATCTCCAGTTTCAAAGAGATTTTCACGCTGTCAGATGAAAACCTCATAACTCTGGGAGATTTGCACAGTTTACTGATTATTCTCTCTGCTGTGATATTAGTACTTTATCTTTTTAAGTGTCCGAGCTCTTCTTCCACATGGCAGCACGATGTGAAGCTGTAGTGGAAACTGTTGTAATGTTTGGGCTCCTCTGAATCATTAACCCCAGACTGTGTTTATATGAGTAAGCTGGTTTAGAGGCAGAGGGACGACGACCCAGCGGTCTTTTCCATGAGTCTTCATGATGAGCCGATCGCTTCCTGCCGGCTCGGAGCGGCGCTCGGATCAGCCAGCTTTCAGTCACGATCGGCTGGTTTTACTCATGACATCGCACCTGGTCTCCGACCAAGATAAAGGTTTTTCCGTGTGATGTTTGCTGCGGGTTTGGAAGATGTTCTCACCCTAACGTCTCCTCAAAGAACAATGAAGCTCTGTTGTTCTGAGGTGAAGAAGTGTTAATGTGATATAATTGTGTTTGGAGTATTCAGTTTGTGGCTTACATTACATTAATACAAGTTAAACTGCACTGCACTGTTTTAAGTATGTGAAACAGTACAGTTCAGTACAGTTCTAAGCTGCTGTTTCTGTTTCCAGTGCAGCCAAACAAACTCGGCTGAAGGACAGTGAACAGTGAGTCTGACATGAATGAGTTAAAATTCCACTGGATTCATTTAATTTCATCATTATTAAGAGATAATTACTGAATGTGAAAACATTACATGGCTGTCGCTGTGGAAAATGAGATGATGATATAACTTTATTTCTTATATAATCTTGTTTTGGTATCTGTGATCACTGGATTGGTTTAGTTTTATCCAACACAGTTTTTGCTGCATCACATTTTCTTCTCAGGGGCCAACTCTCGTCCTCGGCGTCCTCTATCAGCATGTTGTGTAATGAGGACAAAGGATTGTAAGCTGGAGACGTTTAATGTAGGAAATTTTGAGAAATTTGATTAAACGTGAATTTCTACGTGAACATGCACCATGTAGGAACATAATCAACTGAAGTTTTAGAATTAGATTTTGATGCAGGCCATCTGAATGTCCTCTAACAAGGTTTCATACAGTGACATGTCGGGTTAACCAACCAGCAGCCAGTTGGCAGGTGAAGAAACATTTGTGTTCTTGTGCTCCAGCTCTGCAGCCTGCAGACAGAAATCTTTCCCCTGCAGTGTTATGTAACACAATACAATTTAATCATTTCCAATACAGTAACTTTACTACATAAATCATTATAGTCAGTCTGAGCATATCAGTCCATGTTTGAGCTCCAGCACATTGAAGCACTTCTCTGATGTTTATGTGCTCTCCATCCTAAATCTCTTTTCTTTGGAGGAGGTCTTAACGAACACGTTACATCAACGTCTCTGCTGCCACATGTCAGATTCATTGTGCTCTTTGGTTGAATGTTCTCAGAAGGCATGAAAGAAAAGAACCTCTGCCCTGTTTTTACATAAGGAACATACATCAGTCGTTCCAAAATCACGTAATCTCAATGAAAAAGGCGACTGTAGCATGTTTTACATCACTGTGGCATAAATAGTCAAGTAATAAGACCCTTTGCTGTGGTTACAGGCTCTGCAGTGATGCAACAAGTATCATGGTCAGCCAAGGTCTTAGCGTGCACACAGACTGTCTCAGACGGTTCATACAAAGTGCTTTACATGCACCAAGAAATTAATAATTGGCTCTTTAGTTACTGGAGAGCAGCCAGAATAACCAGTACATCCAGTCGAGCCTTAATGGGCGTTATTACCATGGCTGAAACACATCCTCGGCCAATCAGATTGCATTATACTGTATGTTGTTTTACACCATGTAGAACAGATTGAAGGTGAATGTGCTCGGAAACTGAAGAAACACAAACCACAAACTATTTGAAAATCTCTTTTTGGTTTTGTTGTCCCCTCAGGTGCCAGACGGACGGTGTAATTAGAGAGATGACTTATGTTACAGAGATGAAGACGTGTAATTCCAAATAATGTGAGTTCTGACAAAGCAAGTGAAATATTGGCAAGATAATATCGTATTGGATTAGAATCGCTGACTGTAACTTAAACTAAAGATACAGATTTGTTTTTCCTGTTTCGTCTGAAAGACATAGAGAGGTTGTGAGATACTTTTTCAGACCTGAGCAGAGTCTGCAGGTCTTCTCTTCAGTCTCCATATGATCACAGCAGCCTACAGGAACAAAGCAGGGCAGGTTGTACTGAGCTTTAAATGCTAGATGCTATACTCAGCCATTCATTCAGATTCTTCAAAGTAATGCCCCTACAGGTCTTAAAGGGCTACTCATCGTGCTTAGAAAGCCAAGTAGAGCAAAAGCATTCAGCTACTTCTTCATGTGTTCCACCGCAGAAGATAAATTACAGCAGCCTGCTCCATCATCCAGAGCCGGACTGACATGAGTCTGACTGTTTCCAACTGCCAAAAACTCCGAACCAGGCGGGATGACGTGTTACCAAAACTCTGTCCAATAAATAAAATATGACTTTGATTTACGAGCTGGTCGACTTCTAATTGGTCAGCATGAAGCTGAAAGAGCCAAACAAAAAAATCAGACCGTTCCATTCTGATTTGGACCAAGGAAAACAAACTGAAGGGGCGATCACATCCTGAGAATCATCAGCGCTGGTCTGATCCAGGCCTTATTAAAACCGCTGCCACCAGACAGTCGATCTGTTGGCCATACCTCTGAGATAACATCACAGCTGCTGGAGTTCAACACTCACACACAAGACCCAGAATTAAAGGGCCACTTGGGTGTCTGAGGTTACAGATTTACTCCTAAACAAGGAGCCAACACTAACAAACATGTAACTGTCAGCTGGACTGATCATCAGTGAAAACTTGGCCTGACAGGTTTCTGCTGTCTGTTACAGAAGTGATAAACAAGGTCACTTTAGCAGACAGATGCCAGATTGGGACCGGCAGCTCAGCGCTGCTAAACCGTTAGAGATAAGAGCCAAATGTAAAATAAGCTTCTCAACATTCAGAACTTTGAATTTAGATACTTGGGTAAAGTAAAACATTGAGGATTTTGACACTGTACTGAAATACTGACACTCGTGTTGTAGCTGAAGCTGCATTCATTTATTTTTTGGGCCACGTTAGTAAAACCATCTGTGAACACAAGGCCAGTTGTTAGCAAACAGTGGCTCATGGAGCGAGTATTTGCGACGACATCACCACAGTCAGTGGGCATCTTCCTGAGGGGAACACGGATGTCTGTACAAAATTTCATGGGAATAAATCAAACGGTTGTTGAGATATTTCGGTCTGGACTCACTGGCGTTCAGAGAGACGTGCTGCTTAGCTTGGCTGAAAATACTGATCAGAGCAGAGTTAAGGATTCACGTCCTTTTTCCTTCACTTACACAGGAAAAATGTAAAAATCAGGTCTTAGACCCTCAGTCAACTTTCCTCTGATTAAACACGCTGTAGTTTAAACACAGGTGTGTGTGTGTGTGTGTGTGTGTGTGTGTGTGTGTGGTCTGGCTGTACAGGCTGAAGAGAAACTTGGCCAGCTTTGCGTGTGTTGTCTTGTGTGTCGTCCTCATCGTCTTCTCAAACATCACACTGAATCGTTCAGGCTTGTGTAACGAGTTTCTGAGCTTTGACCTCATCCTCTCCGGGGGCCGCTTTATGGAGCTCTGCCTTTTGAATGGGGTTTAGTTAAATCCACATTCAGACTGCAAAGTAGGCTGTAAAATAGCAGCTTGGTTTACAGACAACATCAGCTTGTTTCCATATTATTGCTCACCACGTGAAGGCTATTTTTCTTGGAAATGTGCACGTAAAGAAAATTAGTTATAAAGTAGGAGCTGAAAATGTGCCTGTAGTGCTCAAAAGCAGGATTATCGCTTTTTAATCTGCTGCAGATTCGTGATATTTTAAATGTTACTCTCCAAAATGAATCCTGAACCTTCTTTTTTCGTGGTCTCGAAATGTCAAGCTACATTATTCCGAGCAGAGTAACTGGATCAGCTCCTCCTCTCTGTTTGACAGCGACAGAGCAAAATATACAATCAGCATCCAGTCTGCCTGCTTGTGTGAAACCTCCACTGATTCCATATTTCCCTCATTAGTCTGCAGCGTGCAGGCCAGGTCCATCTGCCTCCCATTAACAGTGGCAGCCAGAGAGGCTCGACGCTCACACAGCCTCAACTTATGCAGCCCATGTGAAAGCCTCTATAAAAAGTTTCCCGTCGTTACCTTTGTGTCATGGAAAGTTGTCGTTTGGAGAAATTAAGACCAGTTTTTTTTTTCCTAAAGCAAGGCTGCCACCTAGTGGTGAAGCTGGGAAAACCATCTCAGAATGAGCAACATGTCCAAACTGGTTGAGGACGGACTACAACAGGAGAGACCACGTCAGGTTCCAGTCCTGTCAGCCAAGACCACGGGTCTGAGGCTGCAGTGGACACAGGTTCACCAAAGCTGGACGGATGAAGACTGGAAAAACGTAGCCAGGTCTGATGGATCTGGATTCCTGCTGAGCTGCAGGTGGTAGGATCAGAATCCAGCAGTCCAGGCTGGTGGTGGTGGTCGTGTGATGGTGTGGGTGGTGTTTTCTTGGTTCACTTTGGGCCTTAAAGCCGTCGATCATGGTCTGAATGTCACAGTGTGTCTGAGTGTTGTCGTTGACCATGTTCATCTCTTTATGGACACAGTTTACCATCTTCTAATGGCGACCCCCAGCAGGATAAAGCTCCATGTCACACAGCAGGTTCAGTTGAATTGTAATTGATCCACTATCCATAATCCCCTGCAGGAATTTTTAGGGGGTCTGAAAGGAATTCAACAGAGAGACAACTTTCCTGGTCCAGCTCCGGACGCTGATTGAACCCAGATGCATGTTCTGATGGCTCATGTCCTTCATCCAAAGCGCTCTCTTGAAATATGGTAGCGCCAGTGCTGTGTAACTGTGCCATTCTTGCATTGTTTGATGAGAATGAGCGGAGCGGTCTGCACTGCATGTGTTGACTGAGTGAGCCGTACATGTGGTGCAGCTCTGCTCGCTGACAGATGATGCATTAAGAGGCCGGTGCCTGGAGTTAGGAGCTCTCTGGAGAGAATATTTAGCCTCTGTGTTCGTGTTTATACTCTGACAGGATCTGGTACACACTCTCGAGGCTGAGCGATGAGAACACCGGTCCAGCATGGTGGTTTCGATCTGTGTTGGCTGTGAGATCTGCTCCGTCCACAATAAATTAGAATCCAAACTTGCTTCTTTCTCATAGTGAGAGTCTGAGAGTCACATTCTCACTGCACACACTTTCCCTCAGGGTGAATTGTAATAACTGTGGTGATTGCTTAACTTTTCATCTAGCGCCATCATCAGGTCAGAGTGTTGTCCAGTGCTTTGGTTCATGACCTGCTAAACGAATGACATTCATCAGCCTCAGACTGTAGCAGCTTATTATTATCAGTTTACTCATCCTGGCGTCAAACGCTCCTACGATCCGTGCAGACGGTGACCCACAGGGCACTGTGCACCTCCAGAGGAGGTCAGTTGTAATGAGGCAGAACCAGAACGTCTGAGGCCATTAAAAGCCAGAGGGCAGATAAACGCTGGCGATATTGATCCCACCTGCTTCTCACCTCCACATGTGGTCAGACTTTCTCAGCTCCGCTCGATGCTTCTCTGAACTGGAAAGTTCAAGCTGTCCATCTTCGCTGGATCTTTGATGTTATGACGCCGTGTTGTTAATGTTTATGCCTCCATCACTTTGATTGTCGCGAAGATTTATCGTGCTCCTGCAGCGTTCGGCAGCATACCTGCTTTAGTATGGAGATTTATGGGAGGCCTTCAAGTGACTCTCATGCTTCTGCTTGTGCTTGGAGGCTTTTCTCGTCATGGTCACAGTCTGATTAAAGTGACTCTGCCAACTGAGGTTAATGTCCACAGGGTGAATTTTTCAAATGGATTGTTTAGAGCTGTTTTACCTTCTGTCATTAATTTGATGAAGGCAGGAAAAACTGTGAGGCTGCTCCAGTCCTCTGTCACAGCTGGTTCTCCACCTGGGGTCAGGACCCCTCCAGGGATCACAGACAGACTTAATGGGTCACAGGATGAATTCAAAAGGAATTTATATGGTGGATAAAAAATTGTACATCAGTTATTGTCACCAGGATTTCTGACCTGTTTCCTTTTTGTTAGAATCTGTCAGAAACCTGAACAGATTTCAGCTCAGTGGAGCTGAGGTGGTGCTGACATGATTGACATGATTGTAATAGAATGAGACGCCTGTCAATCAATTAAACACACACAAAAAAAAACTTTGCCTTGAGCCTTACATGCATCATACACCAGAGGCGTCTGTAATAAGAAACATCTGGCGGTTCCAGGATACATGACCTGCTATTAGCATAACACAGCCCAGTGTCAATCAACCTGCTTGAGTTGGATGAACAAAAAAAAACAAAGCTGCAAAGAATATTTTCATGATTCAGATTCTGCACATGTTGTTTATTTCAGAACAAGCGTCACAGCTGCTGGTGGCACTGCCATTCCTGTTGCTACAGGTATTTTTGCCTAACTACAAATGATGCAGTGTTTTTAATATTAAAAAGTGAAACTGACAGACGCACAGTCTTCACATCCTGTAAACTCATTAAGTTGCTTTGACGAACATGTAAGCTAACACCTGCGTATTTCCACGTCCAGCAGTGATGGAACAGCATCGTTCATTTGGAGTCATGTTTTAGCTTTTTTGCTAAAACCAGCAGCATCTGCTGGAAACGACGCAGTAAAGCTGCTGCACAACCAGAGGGATGAAGGAACTGAGCCTGGAAAGCTCTGCAGAGCTGTACAGTTGGTTTGGATTCTCAGGAGCTCAGCCGATCTCCTTCATCCCGCTGGCTTGTTTCTGGTTCACTAAAAACATCCCAGCAGCTGAACCGTGTCCCTCTCTGATCTGTCCTTATTCTTCTGAAGCATCAAACTAACTGAAGTGGACACCGAAGTGTCCTGAGTTTTAGGTCTCCCCTGACATAAACTCTTTTAGTTTTGGTTTGTTCAGTCAAAACTCCCAGTGTAGGAATGTACATGTTTCACCCTGAATCTAAATCTTCCAGTTTACAGACGAACGACACCATTTAAAATAAGTTTCCTGGTGATTTTAACCTGTGAATTTAAAAATGTCTTCGAGCTTCCCAGAGTTTTAAAATACTCTGCTCCTTCTTCCTCACAGGAAAATCAAGAATCTACAAATATGTAAATATTGTACATTTCTCAGGTTTAACTGTTGGACACATTTTACACAGCGAAGCTCAAACATCACAGTAAAGTAACAAAAAGCAAAAGTGAAGGGAGGAAGTATCAGTCATGTCTCACTGTGCAGGTAAACGCAGACACCCTGACAAATGTATACATCTAAAGCTGAACCAGGGTTTATTCCTTTTTATTTACACGCTGACGCTGATGATGAAGAGGAGGAGCAGAGCAGGTGGTACAGTGGTCAGCAGGACGTTTTGGCCGCTGTGCGATGCAGCACTGAGCTCGTAATAGCTGTCCACTCTGCACTCGCTGCAGTCCTCACCACAGAAGGAGCAGGTGGACATGTCACTCCTCCACTCTGATTTATACGTCCTCACCGTCCTGCGTCCTGGAAGGAAGAGTCAGAGGTCAGAGGTCAAAGGCTGAACATGACTCTACCTATATGCAAGTTGTGTTTGTTCAGTTTCTATATTTCTGGAATGTAAACTGTGAAATGTGAACATCCTCTGGTTTTAATTTTCAGTATCAGGCGACGATCAATTTTTAAAGCCTTTATATAATTAATATAATTACTGTTTATGTGTTTATGTTTAAATAATTGTCATTTGTTCTGAAGCTTTTTCAGGCTGTTTGATAAAGTAGTGATTTGGTGCAGGCAGTGTGTTCCTGTAGATGAACCCTCCGTGGGAACAGCGTTAGGAGAAGTAACTGCACACAGTGATTACTGGACCGTGGCCTTACTTGGTTCATAATAATCATAGATGAGAACAGCTGCCTCCTGGACTTTGGCGACTTTGTACTCCATGACCAGAGGAATCAGAAGACACAGCTCATCTGTCGTCACCTGGAAACACATTCACATTTTATATTCTCGTCTTTCGCCTCAGACAGAGAACCAGCAGGCAGACGCAGCACAGTGTGACACCCACAGAGTCCAGGTACAGGATGATTTTCCCCGGCTGTGTCTCCACTTTCTTTATGACCCCTTCAGCCTGGATGCCGACCACCGGCAGACTGAAGCCACTCAGCAGACCAACCTCCAGGATGGCCATGCCCGTCGAACTCAGGCCCAGATCCTCTGACAGGCTGCAGAGGGCGACGCAACAACGTGAACACATTACAAAGCGGTATCACTGAAAGTATCACTCATTCTGTTAGTTCAATTCAACATTATTTACATGCAAGTCATGTATCGGAACCAGAAGTAATCTGTGACAGACCCGGACTCAGGGACAGAGCAGGGGCAGCTGTCAGAGAGCCGAGCTGCTCACCTGGTGCAGATGTACAGATGTGCTGAGTCCATTTCTGTGTCAAACAGCTCGACGTACAGGTGAAACGCTTCGTGTTGGTCGGCGCGTCGTCTCCTCCTCATCAGCTCCACGTTCCTGACGTTGTAAAACACGTTCAGCTGACGGACGAGAAGAGGACGAGAGGGAAAATCAGGCTGAGTAGGATCAGGAACCGAGCAGCTCAGTCGTTTAGTTTTGGCTTTATCTTTTAATTTTGTGTGAAATCACCATAAGATTTAAAGGAATGATGTGACCAAGAGAAGGTGCCGCTGTCATGGATTTAACACCTTTACTTTAAAAAAAAGATCTGACTTCATGTTTAGTGAGTTACGTTTGAAAGCCAGCTCCAAAACTGTTGTCAGTCGTAAATGGTTTTAATGCATCTGACCCAGTGAGCAAGCAATGAAACCAGATTTTAGAAAAACACTGGAGGCACGTTGATTTGCATCGGAAACCCTTTAAATGTTTTTTCTGTACTGGAAGATTAGTTCACTTTTGTTTTCTCAAGACTTCAAGGACCCAAATTCTGAAAAGCAGGATCAGTAGCAGGTCCAGGATCAGAGCTGCCAAACTCGTCTCAGTCGACACAGAAGCTGTTTTCCATTAGTGAACCAATGTGAGATGTGGGGGATGATTCAGAGGTTTGGAACCACGCTAAACTTTCCCAGTGGTTAGAGACTCCTTCTGTGTCACTGACCAACAGTCCTGTACCTGAAACAGAGCGAGTCCACGGCCCACTGCGGTCACCTGGAGGTCCAGCTCCTCCTCCGGCTCGATCTGAAACATAACAACACGAGACCAATCGTACCGTGTCCTGCCTCCACATCAGCCACTTCATTCAGAACGTCAGATTCTGTTTTTAACATGTGAAGGTCCATCAGTTAACTGCTGAGTTCAGATTTCAGCTCAGAGGTTTTAAGGTGAGAATCTGGTCTGAACCTTAAATGATGACAACTGTCAACTGACAGTTCAAATAAAGGTTTTATCTCATTAAAGCATCTGTCTCACCTCTGTGTGATGTGAGCTCTCATTGGTTATCGACCACATTTGATGCTGAGCCATAACGGCTCACCTTACCTGCTGACTCTGCTGCAGCAGGTAGTTGCTCTGGTGGATGTGGAAGGAGGCGACGCTGGTTGAGGGATCGGTGTTCACCCTGATGGTGAGGTCGAAGTCGTGAGACGTGCCAAAGGCTGCGTATGTGGACAGAGCCTGCAGAGCCACGACTGTGTCCTGAGAGACAGGAATGAGATTCGTTACACATTCATATCTGTGCGTGTCTGATTCGACCTCACACATCTGCTGCAAAATATTCTGTTACAGTTCAGTCGCTGACGGACTCGCTTTGATAATCGCTGCTGATTTCCTGTTTACAGCTGTGTACCTTTGTGTGTGTGAGTGTAGCTGCGTTCCTGCTATTTCACATGTGTGTGTGCATCTGTTTTCTGTGGGTAAATACAGGAATGTTTGCCTGCCTGGGAAAAACCTTTGTATTGTATTTGGAGCCACTGACACACTATTTAGATTTTTTGTTCCTCGTAGCATCTGACATTCGTTCGTGCATGTTCGTGCATGTGTAAGTGTCCGTGTGTGCTAAGGGGTTAATTATCCTTTAGTCAGCACATGCTCAGACGGCCACAGTCTCCTGATGTGACACTAACCACAGTTTAAACCTGAAGTGACACAGATGGGGATTTCTCCCTTTGTATAAATCCAGTTGTCTGAAACTTTAAATCCTTTTAAAGGTAACTAAAGTTTGTTTTTTGTTTTGTTTGTGTTGAACCTTCTAATAACACACGGACGCATTAAAGACAGAGGTGATGTGAAGCGAAGGTTTCTGCAGAGGGAGGTAACAGTTGGTGGCAGTAACGCAACATAAAAGGCAGTAGTTCACCATTTTGTCTGTGCCATTCGGTGCTCTGCTGAGTATGTGTGTGTGTGTGTGTGTGTGTGTGTGTGTCTGAGTCAAATTAAACTGCAGCGTGTGTTCATGGTGATGATAATGAAGAAAAATATCACCAAACCAAAGTTGTTTTAAATGAGCCAGTGTTTGATGTGGTCACATCATTTCCACATTATTTGTTTTGACATCATCATACTTTTTTTTTTTTTAAGATCTGACCTGAGTGCTTCCAAACCCTCCTCTGTGGTTACGCTGCTGACTGAGCCACTTCATGAGGCTGAGGCCCTCCGTGACGTGGCCCAGTTTATGCAGAGAGAGCAGCACGTAGGACGCCATCTCAATGTCTGCCGAGCGAGGCTGCCACGACGATGACAGGCCGGCGTCTGGGGAGGACCACATCGGCACGCCATCTAATCACAGAGCACAGTCAGAGGAGATGCAGCCGTCATGTGAGCTACACTGTTTCCTGGTCACATTAGAACTGTTTTTTATCAGTGGTTATCTGATGTCACTTCCATACACCTGTTATCGTACCTCTCATCTCAGCTCGTCCAATCAGTTTGCTGAGAGCCGTGTTGGCGTTGGAGCTGCCGGCCAGAGCCAGAGCATAGCTGAGCAGGCTGAGGCTGTAGTTACTGGGGACTCCCAGAGCCAGACGGGTCTCCAGGAAGACCAGGGCCGCGGACACCTGGCTCTCATACTGAGCCTGACAGACAGTGTGTCCATTAGTCTCTAACCTGTACAGAAGGAGACATACAAACATTTACTGACTCACCCTGATCTCACTGTCCTCCAGCAGGGCGATGAGGACGTAGGCTGTGAGGGAGACGGGGCCGTCCAGGCCTCCTTGGAGCTCGGTGTGGATCACCCGGCCGGGCTCCTCGAACCTCCCGTCAGCCCCTTGCTGGGATCCCAACCAGGACGCCGCTCCGTGCAGCACGTGGGCGTCGATGCTGATGAACGGCCGCGCCTGCAGGAAACACCTCAGCACGAAAGCAGTCAGCCTGCGGAGACGGAGTGTCTTTCATCAGTGTTTCTGAGAAGCTGAAACACAGCTGTTGTCTGTCCACATTTTGCAAACTGCTTTGTAACACACCAGGTGCTTCCAGATGAGTCCTGGTCTCCGAACGCACTGAAGGAGCTGTCCACTCTCTGATAGGACAGCTCTCGCTCATACCCTGAGGAAAAGGGCAGCAGAGATTCACGCCATCACCTCGGTTCATATTTCAACTAAATCAAGCTGAAGGAGAATTTTGAAGTAGAAAGACAGTTTTTAAAGATTAAAGGCTGCTCATAAAGACAGACGTTCACTGTTGCTCCCTTTGTGCTCTCTTCTTTTTCTCTTATGGCACCGAAGCTGCTGATGGAAGGCAGCAGGTCTTCTTTGTGTGTATCGTGTACCTGTGTTACCGTGACATCATCCGTGACCGTGCTCTACCTTTCATCATGTAGTCTTTGGCCCTGTCTGTGGTCTCCTGGTCAGCCTGTCCCGTAGCCCTCAGATACTGGAGGACGTAGATGTTTGGAGCAAAGTTGATCATGTTCTGTTCACCACAGCCGTGAGGCATCTGGATCAGAGAGTCCAGGCCGCTGATGGACGGGCCGAGGATGTCACCTTCATCGCCATGGAAACCAGACAAATCGGACATGATGAGAAACACCGGGGAGAAGAGTAATGTTAACAGTTGACCGAGCCAAACTAAACAGTGGCATCGCATCAGCAGGCTGTGGGTGGAGGAGCTCCACTGCAGCAGCAGAGTGAAACAAATATTTTGTCGATCTGGAAGCAGAAATCATTCCTCTGGTGGAGCTAAACCTCGGGGGACATAGTAAATGAGTCACAGTAGTGGTGGATGAATAACACTGAGAGTCATCTTAGTCATGATAGGAAACATCAGTGCTGAATGTCACAGACTTCTGTCTTCTGAGAAGTCCTCAGACTCGACCTCTCTGACTTCTGCACTTTGTCAGTGTGATGATCTCAGATTCATCCTCAGATCTGTGGGTTATTCATTCATGCTGATAAGATCCAAATATCTCATCGAGCTGTTTCTGAGTCGTGTTTCTTTTGGAAACAAAGGTTTAATCAAGCTTTTGTGATGTTACGGGAAACCATAAATACTTCTCTCAGGTCCAGAGATTAGATTATAAAAACATCATGAACCGTCATTAAAACGCCAACAGTTTATTCATTTATCTTGTTTTTTAAGGGGCAGAGTATTTCCTGGTGCTGGGCTCTCTGAGGCAGGACCTTGTTAGTGGTGCTGGAGCACCTCTGTGGTTCACCTCTGACCACGCCCAGCATAACCATGACACCACTGACAGGTGTGGTGCAGCCACACCCAACAGTGAAGATCAGAAAAGACGAGATTTTAAGGTGGTGTTCATTTACTTCATCAGACAGGTGTTCAGTGTGTTATCTCACAGGTGATGTCACTGCTCCATCAGCAGTTTCCTCTTCACTGCTGACGCTTCACCTTTAACATCACTCAATCTCCTGAATCTCCCACATTCATCACCTGAGTGTACAGGAAAGTCTGACCTCAGCCGGCTGCTGCATGTTGTGCTGCACATGTGTTCATGTTGAACGTCTGCACATGTGTAACTTCCTGCGCAGCTGTTTGAACGAGTGTGTTTCATGGTTTTCATCACCCTCAAACATGAAGAAACCACCTCTGGTTATTGTAATCCATGTTGTTTATCACACATGTGTCTGATGTGTCAAACACGCTGGAGCACATATGTGTGACGTTGTGATGTTTAATTTAAGTTTTTTTAAATATGGGAGGCACAGGTCAAAGGGCCAGTAGATCCAGTGGTTTAACGAACCTTGGATCATGTGTTGTTGTATATACATTAAACCTATTGTTAGTTAGGAATCAATAGTTTACTTTTGTTCTGTTGATTTACAGGAATCAGCCTGAGGCCTCAGGTGATCTGAGCCTGAATCGGTTTCCCGGCAGGTTCTGACTCAGCGTGTTTACATACCAACGGCCGTCACCGAAGCTCTCGCGCTGCCCGCCACAACATATGCTGGGAAGGTGAACGTGACGTTTCTGGAAAGGCTCGGCTGTGATGCAGAAACCTCAAACAGCAGTGAGGTGGAGAACGACTGCTC
The DNA here is from genome assembly GCF_017976425.1 of Toxotes jaculatrix. Classification (NCBI taxonomy): domain Eukaryota; kingdom Metazoa; phylum Chordata; class Actinopteri; family Toxotidae; genus Toxotes; species Toxotes jaculatrix. The sequence goes on from NC_054412.1 coordinate 1,475,832, forward strand.
GAGTCCTTCAGCCTGAAGAATCAACAGCAGTGAAAGATGAAATCACAACATGCAAACAAATCTGGTGAGTAATATTTCTGGGAAAGGCAGGGCCGTAAACCAGGTCAGGATTTCTTGGGTTACAGTGGATGAAGTTCGATTTCCTTAGAAGAGCTTCCTTTGTGTTTGTCTTGGAGCTGCAGCAGTTTGACAGACGCTCTGATAAACACAGTCTGACAGCTTCAAGCTTCAGCTCTCACTGGTCAGGATGTTTTGTTCACAGGCTGCTTCACTTTCAGCTCAGAGCATCAGATTTAGAAGCTTCTGCTCGTATCAGTGTGAAACACTGACCCAGTGGTTCCCAAAATTTGTGTTGTGTTTCATCTCCATTTGTACCTAATTAGATCTCATTGTTCTATATTCATTTAAACACATTATTTAAACTCCCAGTTATTGACTTTCCCTGTGTCATTTTCTCAGAGCACCTTGACGAGCACCGTCGTGCGGACGAAGTCGGACGCCGTGGAGGACACAGCTTTCACAGAGATGGGGATTTCTCCGAGGACCAGCGGCTTGATGGGAATGAGGACGGACGTCCCGCTCTGGCTCCCCACAGACACCTGACGAACACTGGGCATGGAGAGCTCCTCATTGTCCGGGAAGACAAACTCAAAGGTGTCACTCTGGGCTACAATCACCATGACCTGCCAACAAAGACGGGGAGAATCCACCCAGATCACGTTAAACCAAACACAAAGAGCATGGGAGGAAACAACAGGAGCCTGTTGTTGTAACCAAAGATCAAATTAAAAAACATAATTATAAGGACAAAAGCTCTTTGAGGGTTTGATGTGATGTTTTATGAAGCTTTTATGTGCAGAAGGACTTTAAGATGAAAGAGTGCCTGGGTCATGTCTGTCTCATGTCCTCAGAGGTAAGGTGTTAAAAACACTGATGCCTCATTAGATTATAGCAACCTGACGCCTAAAACATCCCCACTAACCCCGTGAACCACATTTATTTCACAGGAGTCGACTGTAATCAGACACGTGCTGTATTCTGCTGCTGGTGCACCGTGACACGTAAATATCACGCTGCTGGAACCAGCACACTGATATGAAGCAGATATAACGTCCTGTAGTCTGAGAAATCCAGCATCACTTCATGTTCACCGCGACCTACATTTATAAACCGCTGGATTAACACCAGGGGTGTGGATTATCTTTGGCAAGCTCATTTATACTGGAGTACTGTACTGAACAATGGCTGAGGCCGGGAGGTTTACAGGCAGTACATAAATGGGGATATCCATCAAACTGATCCACATATTGAGCCGTTGTTCTTCACTCACCAGACGGTCTAACTCCACAGGGGAATATTCCTCTGCGGCCCACGGTGTGACTACCCCCAACAGAAATGATAACATCGTCAGAGGGTTTACTCCCCAAAGACTCCTCACATTTCTCTTCAACTTTTCCCATTTCCCTTTTATAGTCAGCCTCTTTTCCTACATTACCCGGCGTCTCCGTCTCTATTGGTCCTCTGAGACGTGGCAACGAGGAATTGTGCTTCGCCGGACGAAACTATGTGTGAGAAGAAACTAAAGCAGTGGAGGAGATGGAACATGGCTGTGAGTCAGTCCATTAAATGAGGAGACAGACTTAATAAATTACTGAGGGAAAAACTTTCTACCTTTAAAATGACATTAGATTTAAAAAGTTTCACAAAGCCTGGACTTTGGTGTAGATATGATGTTGTTCATGTGTGAAGGCAGATTATACTGGGCAGCCTTCTCATTAATCTTCTACACTATGTCTACACACTTAATCATCATCATCATCATTTTTCATCATCACTTACAGCTGTAGAGCCAAACATCTGCAGAACGCAGCGCATGCTTTGTGTGATTGTTAGCAGAAAGCAACAGAAAGGTCAGAACAAAGGGACACGCGGGGTCCTAATTTTCTGAATCTCCTGATCCAGGAGTCATCGAGCCCAACTGTGTGCGGAGCAACACACTGACCTCCAGGGCCTGTGGGAGGTAGTTGAACAGGACGATCTCCAGCAGCAGCTCCTCTCCTCGGATGATGAAGGCCGGCAGATTCAAGGACAGGAAGAAATCCTGGAACACTGTGAGCTGCGGGAACGTCACATGGAAACTATCTCAGCAGGTGTAAGCAACACGAACACGACAATATACACTAATATTAACAAGTAAAAGAAGTAATAACACCAGTTTATTTGCTATTTTATAATACAAGAATTCAAAGGGTTAAAAAAGAGAAAGAGAGAGAGAGACTGAATAGACATAAGAAAATAATTCAGATTTCAAAGCAATAAATTAAAAAGAATTGAGGATAAATAGGCGGAGGAAGGTCTTGAAGTCACTGAAGTGATAGAAATACCTCTGCAGGCCTCTCGACGACGCCCAGACCCAGGTTCTCAGACATGACGAAGGCGGTGGCTGTCCAGGTTGTGATGCTGTCTGGTACAGTTAGAGTTAACGCTGTTGTGTCTGAATTACTGAGATAAAGACAAGAAACAAGATTTTTAATTTAGAAACACATCAGTTAGGTCTGCGGAGAATTCAAAATGACACTGTTCATTTGTTGTTCAGCAACAGGCCGAAGATTGTACCACACTTTACTCTTTTTATTTTTCTGAAACTTCACCTTGTGTTGGTATCCACCCAAATCCAGGTCTCTGGAAAGTTCCAGCGCTCTCGTGGCTCCTGTTGTTGATGTAGATGTGGGTCGTCTGTCTGGGACAGGGTATATATTCCCTCCCCTGCTGTTTAGAAGATGAGTGTCAGTTATATTAGCTTTGCACATAAGTGAGAGTGAAAGGTGGATTTTTCAGTAACGTTGATTTTTAAAACTTACGAAATACAGGCCTCAGTAGATCGTCCATCATGAGTAAAGAGGCATCAGTCATCGCCACGAGACCACATGTCTGCACAAAGACAAGGAAACAGTTCAGTCCAGAAACATCATCATCATTTCTACGATGTATTAGATGGAACACACTGTGTAACTCGCCAAGTCAAGACAATGTTCTGAAGGTGAGTAAAACGGACCTTGAAGACAGAGTATGGATCTCCCATTGTCAGAATGTCCGAGTAGGCGTCAGCCATGGGAATGCTGTACTCCATCATCTCCTCCAGCACCTGTGAAAACAACACCAACAACATGCTCAGAGCTGCTATTGTTGCAGCCTACAAAGAGCAACAACACTAAGCAGGACACAAAAAGCTCCTTTTGTTTAAAACCAGTTTGACGGAGCCAGGATGAAACACGCACTGAACCGATACCGGGGCGGGGGGCAGCAGATTGGCTTTCACAGATGTACCTGCAGGGGATGTTATACAGGGGAAATGTGTGTGTGAAGGTGAGCATATGGCTGGAGAGCTGTTACTGTTGGAAAATATTAAACTGGAGAGGACCCCGGGGAGTTCTGGAAGCTTCTGGTGTTCACAGATCACAGGTTGGACTGTTGTAAACAACAAAGCGTGTTATATGACCAACAAATGTCTTTACAGAACACGAAACATGTGACTACAGGCTCCTACATTTGTCTTTTTGACCGAGGGTCAGATTGAAGCTGTTGTTCTCACCCTCTCCTCAGTGATGTCGTTGTGTGACCCTGAAGCCTGCGTCGCCTTGTCGACCACCAGGATCCCGACCAGAGAGCCAGGCTCCGCCACCGTGACCCTCAGTGTGACCTCGTCACCCGGCCTCCTCATAGTGTTGCTCCAGTTCAGAGACACCTGCCAGTCACAGTCACAGTCTGGTCAGTCATACACCATCACCACACTCTCACACCGAACTGATTCAAACGCCACTGTACATGGTACAGGTATTGAATTTTCTTGTTTTAGGTCTAAGATACGATCAAACTGAAAGTCAAACATCAAGACAAATGAGTCTATGACGCTGTAAAAAACCCATAATCATACAAAGTCACGGCAGATAGGTCAAATAAAATATTACCTTGTAATAAAAAAACAAAAGAAACAAGAAATCACCTGGTTTTGTAAAGTTTGGGTGATGGGCAGCTGGAGCACATCGTTGACGATCTCTCCGTTAGCGTGCACACAGTAGACGATGATGCAGGCCAAAGGAGCCCAGGAGATTTCCGGAACCAGTGTGAGATCACCAGAGCTTTTCCCAGCGGAAACCACCTGACCTCTGGACTTCACCTTCACACACAGAAAACAAATGTAAGGTGTAGTTCAAGGTGAATTGTTTGATATGTTAGAATATTTAAGGCCTAAAATGTTCGATAACAAGGTCATGGAGGTCATGCTTCGTTTTTGGCAGGAAGGTGACAAACTCCCAAACAAGCTGACAGACATCTGGCATCTGATTTATAAAATGAAAACATAGATACAAACCTGATCCAGACAATGTGAGAATTCACATTTATTACATGTCTTTAATGTAAGTCGCTATATGTGAAAGCCTCAGACGACTGAAGAAAAGGTTTATCAGTTACATGCATGTATTAAATAATTGGAGCATGAACTTTATCATAAGTTTCTTACTATGTAGTGAATCTCAGTCATTGGAAAATTCCTCTCAATGCGAAGCATGACAGGTGAACCAACCTGAAGGAAGAGAAGATGCTGATGTTTTATTCCACCACAGACTTTTAACGACTTTTTCATGTGTATTTATATTTGAAAGTGTTCTTAGGTCTTACAGTACAGTGAAGTAAATGTATGTCCTGTTACTGTTACTGTTACTGTTGTAGACCAACAGTATGTCAGCAGTGCTTCTGGCCAGGTTATTCTTTACCTCTGGAGATTTGGTGGGTTTCTGAATCTGCAGGTAGGAGTGACTGGGTGATGTGTAGCTTCTGTAGAGCTGCAGAGTACTTTGGCTGTCCTCAAAAGAAGCCTGAGGACATAAAAGACAAATATGTAAAGAAGGTTTTAGCTTTCTGTCCTGATCTGATCTTTGGCAGCTTCTTTGGTCTAAAAAGTTTTTTTTTGTTTTTTTTTTTTCTTCACAGATTTCAGTTTCAGGCTGTTTCACCTGGTGCTATTGAGTCTGATCTGGTAGTTGTTTACAGCAGTACAGTGCTCGTTTAGTTGACCTTAGAGGGGTTTACAATAAAATGTTAACTAATGTAAATATACCGTCAGCCTGTGACACTGTTACGCTCCTGCCAACTTAAAGTCTGATGATATTTTACAGGTCCAACAAGTTTTCAAGTATTTATTACTTCATCTTTTTCTAGTCTGCCACAGAATTCACTGCATTCAGTTTCTCTTGCTGTTTACCAGCTGTTTGCTGTTTACAGTGTTTACAGAGCACTGCATTCTGGGACAGCAGAGGTGATAAAAATCACACACAAAAAACCCCATCATTTTTATCCTGCATGTCGGCTTTTTAAAGTCGACTTTATTTGTAATTTGTACTGTGCAGGGTTTTCTTACTTACATCAATGGTGAGAGTTTCAGTTTCATTCATGACCTGGATGTAGAGGGGTATGATTCCGTCTGCAGGGATGGGAAACTCCATTTCTTTAGGCGGCATCTCCTCTGGACGTGGACGCGTTCCTGATGGACCTGTTGTGTTTGACGCACGAGGCATCATTTCTTGTACACTGTCGATTTTCCAACTCCATGGACTTTGCTTTCGTTGTGTCACGGACACTTGAACGGTCTTCCGCTGATCTTCCAGTGACAGCGGCTGATTGTTGTATGTAGAAATTTTCAGCTACAAAATTAAGAAATGATAAACTATTAACCGCTGTTAAAACGCTTTATTTAGAAATATAGAGCCGTTTGTAAAATCTATTGTGCATGGGAAAGTGTGCTATAAGGGACTCTATATAAAGTCATTCTGCAGGTGAAACTGTATTACCTTACCCTGGCAATGAACTTTAATGAGGGCCTCAGTATTTTGGGATAGCCGTCAAAGGAAAGTTCATATTTGTGTTTCGTCAGTGATACCTTTGCCTTACTGTTGTATGTGAGACCTGAAAGATGAGAAGCATTTGAAATGGTCAGTAATACACAGCATCAGTCATCTTCATCTGATTAAAATTCAAAACTATTGTAGTGGAAAGACTTTAACTGTGATGCAAAACAGAACAAAACAGTGTTCTTCACACCGTACAGTACAACAGAGCAAACAATCTGAAGGAAGTTTAAGAGAAATCTGTCCATTAGATTTTTTTGTATAGACACAATTATTAGGACTGATTCTCTGATTTCATTACAGTTTGGACAGTAGTTGTCCAGATGTCTTACAGACGGACAGACATCCCCATGTTTAAGCTTTACCACTCTCTGGTCAAAAAAAACAAAACCTAGGTGATGTTGTGAGGTAAAAACTGTACCTGTGAGATGTTCAGTCACATTAACCACAATGGTTAGGAATTCATTCATGTATCCTTCATTAAAGATCATCTCTAAAGCTCTTTTGCCCATGTGATGGTAGTCAGGAACGTCAAACGTGAAGTCTGCGGTGCCGTCGATCTAAGTCAAAGTAACAGTGATGTCATCGAGGATCATTTTCATTATCAATTTATCTGTTAATTACATTATTTAGTTCAGTGATTAATTGGTTTTGTCAAGAAAACAAAAAATTATAATACATTTTCGTGGTGACGTCATCAAATTTTTAAATATAAACATTAAAAGAAAAAAATAAATCCGCAAATAATAACATTTTACGCTTTAACTTGACAAATTATCAGAATAAATAATATACTAATATAAATGCAGTTTTTTATAACATTAGGAAACCGTCTCTGTGTTTTACTCAGTGAGTCTTAAACTTGTGTTGTTATCAGATAATTATCAATATATTTATCAGTTCAAATCCCACCTTTAAACTGAATCACATACCTCTCTGTTTTCTTCATAAGTCTCTACAATACCATGAAAATGATGAAGGAATGTTATGTTCATGTTTCCCCGCACAGGTTTCCCATACAAGTACCTGAGGGTGAAATCACAGCCAGTTTAAATAATCCTCATTCACTCATTCACAAACAAGATTATTAATATACAAACAACATCACTGAGTGAGACAGTGCTGGTCTCACTTTGCTGTGACGGAGCCCCACAGAGTGTCCTTATGAAAAATGGCATCCGGAGCATCTATCACGACCTCAAACTTCGGCAGCACTGCAACCAGACACACAGTGAGTGGATTTTACATGCTGACAAAATTAGAATGCAACAACATTTTCTGCCAAAGCAACATGTAGATGTGTTAAAACATACAATTGCTTAGCTGTCATTGTACAACATAAAGAAAACGTCCACAAACCATAATGAGCCACGTGGAAATGCTTCTGACTTGAAACTCCCTGTAAAACAAACAGAAGCTAAGTCGAAACATGACCTCTGCTCTGGCGCCACCCTCAGGACAGACTCACTGCTGTAAAGGAGCTAAGGAGAGCAAAGTTTCTCTCCATTTTTCATCCATCCAACAGTTTTGTTTTCTGGTTTATGGTGAGCGTTACAGCCCCGTGGGGACATATCACTGTTCCGTTAAAGGACTGTATGGACACTGTTAAAGGCCTTTCCTTGCTTTTATATTTGTTTGGACTCTTTCACATAGAAAAACACTACAACACTCTTCCCCTTCATAACTCACACTGATTTGCCACCAACTTCCAGAACATCACATAAAAAGCTTTTTTTCAGCAGGATAACATCAACTGTCCAAAACTATTACAAATCACTGATGGAAAACTAAATCCACTGCATCATCAGACAACACCGTGGCTAAGGTTTGGTCAGCTTTAAGCACAAACGCTACCCACTGGTTAAGGTTAAGGAAACATTGTGGTTAGGGTTAAAATAACTGAGGTTTGGGAACAGTCACTGTCGTGCTTACAATAATAACCATGTATTTAGGTTTAGGGAACAATCAGAGTCACGCTGACAGAACAGATGGGTTCATACAGTCGTGGTAACAGCGGGTAACATAAACTTACTGCACTGTCTCAGATGTCACAAACTTACACTGACGGTAGAGACAATGGTCCATTCACCCAGAGGAGGGTTTTCAGACAGCTGAAACTCTTTGTTCACGACCCCGAGGACACTGTCCTCAGACAGCCACTGTCTGATCAGGTTTCCCCTCGGATCCTGGATCGGGGAGAACATGGACGGACTTTGCTGAATACTGGGAATATTTAGACTGATTGATACTGAAGAGGTTTGATTACTGATGTGCTGGAATATAAAAATAAAAATCTATCTGTATGTTGTGTTGTAAAATTTCAGACTCACTCTGATGATGATGTTCACCGGGCTGATGTAAGGTTTCCCATCGGGGTGAATGGACACCGCTCTGATCTTCACCACCTGCCCGGGCAGATAGTTCACTTTGTCTGTTTGGATGAAGGTGGAGAGGCCTTTGGGGTCAAAGTACAGGTCTGTTGAGTTGGAGAAAACTTGGATGCCACCCACGTGACCTCTGACCTCCAGGCTGTAGGGATGCCAGTAGCTGGACTCGCTCTCGTGGATCTGCAGGGACACAACATGGACACCATGGTCTTTTCACTCGACACCTCCATAATGTTCAAATTCTACAAAGCCAGTGGAGGACAACGGACTAAAGTACGTTTTATTCTCTTAAAAATGCAGATCTGAGATACTGTTGTTGAGCTGTGGCTCAGAGAGCAGGCCTCAGCTTCGGCTCTGCTCAGCAGCTGACTGAATTTTACTTGATTCTATTTGTTTCTGGTCAAAAGCATCATTTTACACTTCAAAGAAAAGTGTCTCCTCTGAAAACAGACAATCTGCGTTTGCTCTGGGCTCATTTGTCCTTCACCAGAGCTGGAAACGAGTGAAGTAAACCGCTGCTTAGTGCTTCCTTTTTTTAATTTCTGGGATGAGATGGAGACTGAAGCTTCAGCTTATTGTGTCGACCCTTTTCACAAACATCTAAAGACTCGTCTTAAATACTGACAAGCTCAACTTACCGGTGGCAAAGTCAGCAGCTTAGTCGAGCCTTTAAACAGAGAAATTGGCAGCAGTGTTAAATCATCATTTTACGTTGTATTAAAATCAGAAGACAATATTTTGTTGATGGAAAACAAACAATTTACCTCCTTCAGCTGTGACTGATTTAGAGGCCACGGTCTGGTTGCCATGAACAATGTGAGCAGACACGAGGACGGATGAGGTGGTAAGGATGGTGACCGACACTGACGGTGGGACTCCAGGACGAAGGAATCTGGGAGCCAGCAGCAGGTAGGAGGGCCGAGGGGCCGAGCTGAAAAACCACGTTAATATGAGCAAACACGTCGGGCTGAACACACAAACACTGCGGGAAGCAAATCTGAGGGAGGTGGATTTTCTGTGTTCACAAAACTCTCCGAAACTTTAAAGAACCTACAGAATTCACAGTTTACACTGGATCTACTTTGTGTTACGAGATAATAATGAGTTACAGTTTAATACGGACAGTCTTATTTACTACTATCGTTTAGCACATATTCAACACCACAATCCTTTATCAATACTACGACTGTTTACCTGTGATACTTTGTTTAAATTCAACAATATATGAGTGAAATCTTGTATTTAACATTATTTTAATACAACATGCACCATATAGACATTACGTGACATGTAAAGATTGCAAATTAGACGATATCTCAGTTTTGATAAGGAACCTTAGACAGACCCTTCTATTGGCCAGGCCCCTGCTCTACCTGTACCTGCCCCTTCACCTGTGTGCTGTGCTCTGGGCGGCGGTGACAACAATGAGGCTGAAGAATCCCCACACCTGGAGACGCTCCATTTGCAAGAGTGAACCTTGCTCCACGAAGTCTCGCTCAGTGCTGGAAGTGGGTGATATCAGCGACAGCCTTCATACCTGCAGACAGAGACCACACCTCTCCACCTGATTTACTGAACGAGTGTCACTTTACCTGAATTCCCCCAGGGAGGCTTCATTTAGGAGCTGAGACTGGGTGTTTCCACACTGAGGATATTTACACTGATCCCACAGAGGACAAAGATTTATGATGTCTGCGTCCAGCTGGCGTTGGTTCACCTGGACCTTCCTCCTGCTGCCTCACAGCTCCTGCATGGAGCTGGAAAAAGATGAGAAAGCGCCATGAAAAGTAGAGGCCCCCCCTCCCCATGGGGCCCTGACACCTGAGGGCCCAAAGTCTCATTTTTCTTTGGAACATTGGAACAAAAGGTTGGGAAACGGTGCCTTACACAAACATATGACTGTTTTATTTGCATGTTTCATATCACTAACCATAAATTCTGTGAACTTTAAATTAATTCTGGAATTTTCCAAAGCAGGAACTCTGCTGTCCACCCTCAGCTGAACCCTGAGCTTCAGTCTCCGCTGGTGGTGAAGAGGTGCTATTCATTATTCCAACAGCAGATGGTGATGTTGACTTGATGATCATTGAAGTCAAAGTGTAATAGAAATGCAAAGTATTTAGTTAACGAGAAGAAATAAATGCGCTTTGGAGAAACTGAAGGAAAAAAACGGGCCATAAAAATAAAAATTCACATTGTCCACAGAAAACATTCCTCCACAGTGTAGTGAGTACATCCCAGTCAACAGGGGGCGCTACGCTTTTTCTTTGTGCCTTTTAAAATAAGCCGATGTCTCTTTGGTCCCAGCAGGTGAAAGGACGCGAAGCTACAGCAAAGATGACAACATTACGGCCGTTTACCTGCGATGATCTGTTTAAATTCAACAATATGTGAGTGAAATCTTGTCAGTTTTACGACTTAAGCTGTATTTAACGTTACTGTCCAGATGTCTGGTGTCTGTGAGGCAGAGTCATTCTTACATCCTGTGTTTTTTATGTGCAGCGTACGTTAGCATGAGCAGCAGTGTGATCGACTCCCAGCCCGTTCTCCGGTGAATGGGCGAGCGTTTTAAATATCCATACAAAAAACATTCATTTTCTAATGATTGACTTTTTAGCACATGATTTTAAAATGTTGTGAATCGTAGCGTCCTCTGCTGGAAATCGGCGTAAATATAATCCGTCAAAAACGTGTTGTTTCCGTAAAAGTTAGAAACTGTTGCCTCGCTAGCTGGCTAGCTGCAGCAAGCTGACTGGGAGCTATAGCGGCCAAATCAGTTGTTAATGTGTAATATTATACGGAATGAATGGGTTGTGGTCGGGCACAGGTATGCCGAATTGACCGATAATAGTTAGCAAATGTAAACCTTACTAAGCCATCGTTTTAGATTAATCTACATGGATAAAATTAACAAGATTAAACAGAAACCTAAAATTATTCGGTTGAGTTTGGTGAGTTGTTTTCTACGCCATGAAGCAACACTAATAGCAACACTAACAGACTAATGCTTGTCTCCTGTTTGTCCAACAGAAACCTGGATCCTCTGACAGAAACTGTATCCTTCATTTTCCTCTGAGTGTTTACTGGCCACGCTGCAGTTACACATGTATACAAATGTTGGTTGTTGTCATGTTATAAATTCAACCGACATTTAATCTGTCCCCTCAGTTTGCCAGTTAAGTTTGTCCACCTTGCTGAAACTAAATCCAGTTTAATGCAGAAATCCTTAAACAAATGTTCAGTTTTTGTTGAAGCTGTTTCTTTAACCTTTGACCGTCAGTATGGGATCCCCTTTTACCTCCAGTATCTGGCTCACTGGCCGGAGTACTTCATTGTTGCCGAGGCTCCTGGTGGTGAACTGATGGGCTACAGTAAGTTCTTCTGCTCGCTCAGGTTTTATTTTCACATATGTACCACTTTCCTTAGCATAACATTACTTGAGAGCGTTTCCCTCAGGCAGCCATTTATTTTCATTCATCTCACATTAATAAATATCTGTATAAATATAAAATGTGGTCATTAAACTGAAAGGTAGGGTGCACTGGTTAGCACTGTCGCCTCACAGCAAGAGGGTTCCAGGTTCGAACGAATGAATGAAGCTGAAAGGGAAGAACCCAGAATTTCAAATTAGAAGTATGCTGTGCGTTAATCTTACATAAGAGCCTCATACTTCACTTTATCTCCACACTTTTCCTGCTGTGGTGTCGTAAAGTAAACCCTCTGAAAGTCTTACTTGACGTTGAGCTCATGGCAGATTAATTTGCTTTCTTGCAGTCATGGGGAAGGCGGAGGGATCTGTGGCTCGTGAGGAGTGGCATGGTCATGTCACCGCTCTGTCTGTTGCTCCAGAGTTCAGAAGACTCGGTCTCGCAGCCAAACTCATGGAGATGCTGGAGGAGATCTCAGAGAGGTTTGTTCCTTTTATTTCCCTGTGAACCGTGTTGATTGATGAAGTGACAGATGTTGAGGTGAGGAAGCTGCCAGGCTCCATGAACATTTGGTGACTGAAGCTGTCTCGTCATCATGGAGGTTTTACTTTGACCTTTAATGTTGTTTTCCCTCTGGCCTTGTAGGAAAGGCGGATTCTTTGTGGATCTCTTTGTGCGAGTCTCCAACCAAGTGGCAGTGAACATGTACAAACGTCTGGGCTACAGCGTCTATAGGACAGTGATAGAATATTACTCTGCCAGTAACGGAGAACCTGACGAAGACGCTTACGGTAAGACTCGTTGCTGTTTTTCTTTTAAGTTATAAAACTTTAAGCATCACAAACCATATTCCATACAGCTGCACTGAACTGGGGATGGAGGCAGAAATCTAGGAGTCAGGTATCTCTAAATGTCTGCAAGGTTTCATCCCACCAGAGGCTGATGAGGTTTTTTTTTTCCTGTGTTTTAGTTGGACTCACCCTTTAATGACATTTCATTAGCACACAAGTTCAGGAGGTTATAAACAACCTCTGTGCTGCCTCAACAGGTTGACCCAACAGGTTGAATTTGGAGTGAAATCTGTTGTTTGGTTTTATTATACACAACCTGAAGAGGGCGCTGTTCAACCAGATCTGAGGAAGCTGAGACTAGGTTTGAAAAAATGATTGCTTTAATTTTTTTTTTTTTAATCTTTTGCAGACATGAGGAAAGCTCTGTCCAGAGACACAGAGAAGAAGTCGATCATTCCATTGCCACATCCTGTCAGACCAGAAGACATCGAATAACAGTAGACTGTGGCTCTCTGACGCTCTGCTCCCTTTATCCTCATAATCAAATGTGAAATAATGTCTGATAATTACAGGACCTGCTCAGTTACAGTGCACATAGTTGAACTGTCACAGATGCTGCTCACTCAAAGCTCCACAGTCAGAGAGCCACGGTTTGTACAAACTCCCAATTCAGCCTCATTTCCTGTAAATTCTAAATTTGCTTATGAAATGACACAAGAAGCCAGTTTGAATTCATGTATGTATAATGGCACAGTTGGAGGAAAACATGGTCCTACAGTAAAGACTGCTCATAAGCTGGTGTTGTTGTTTTGCTATAAAAAAAACAAACAGTAGAAAAATGAATCCAGGACGTTCACTCCCCTTGAGTCCCTGAGTGGGGAATCGAATCTTTGTCCTCCTCACTGCTCCTGCTCTCTTTCTCCTTTTTCTCTCCACCATCATCATCCTCGCTGTCGCTCTCGCTGCTGCTGCTGCTGCTGTCATCATCGTCGTCTCGGTCATCGTACGTGTTCTCCTGTTCTGTTTCAGTCACAGTGTTTCTGTCGGAGTCGTTCTCCAGCGGGTTTTCAGGAGGAGAAGCAGGTTCGTTAGAAGACGACAATGTCGTCTCTTCAGCCGTTGGACCTTTTTCTGGAGCCTTCTCCCCCTCTTCCTGTACCTGCTGCCTCTTCCACATCTTGGCCATGGCCAGCAGCTTGAGGTTGGGTTGGTTGGCGGCGTCCTCGGGGAAGATGTAGTCGTAGTACTCCTCCCAACCTGCATCCGACTGAGGGAATCAGGGAAAGATGTGATGATTAATACCTGTGACTGGTTTTATTTAATCATCATCTTCAGTCGGGTGTATCAATGAAGTCATGAGTTATGGATAAAATAGTAGATTTAGCAAATGGCATTTTGCTGTATATTATTTTCAATGTAACATCACACTGCTCCATTAGGAACCAGACGTCCGGTTCTTACCCCGTCCTCGGCCGTCAGCTTCCTCCTCTTCTTCACCTTCTCTGGCAGCAGCTTCCTGACTCTCTCCCTGGTGCTGTCGGAGCCAAACTCCTTTTCAAAGTCCCTCCAGGACTCGAGCAGCATCAGCCGCTCCTCCTTCTCCTCGCAGCTCCTCAAGCTCTTGTTGGCCTCCTCGTAGATCTGCCGGCACTTCTGCAGCCGGTCGGGGCTGTCGATCGACAGCTCGAACTTGGCGTAGCTGATCCAAACCTGCGTGAGAAGAGGAGGAGGACAATCAGACAACAGAGGTCAGACGGTGTCAGGAAGATAATCACAGAGCTCCCTGAAAAGGGATGAACCTGCCTTCCTTATGGTGATTTACTCCTGGTTGATTTTAAAACTTTAAAGCATGTATAAAACGCAGGAGCCAGTTTTCACAGCTCTGAATAACTAAACTGGGTTTGCAACTTTTGCAGGTGTGTTTTGAGCTCAGAAATCTGGCCCGTAGTTCTCACCTTGACGTGCTGGGTGCGCTGCAGCAGCCGTTTGTAAAGGTTCCTTGTGTTTCCAAACTCCTCCTGCTCGATCTCAAAGTCGATGTAGGACTTCCACAGAACCTGAAACGAAAAGACACAGACGCTTTAAAAAAATGAAAACAAATGAAAGGTGTGTTTTTTATGTTTTTAATATTTACTTGTATGTGCAGACCAGCTTATGTGCTTTCTGAGACTAATCTAGACAACCTGAGCAAAGTTACAGACCCTCACCGCCTGAATGCGTTTCAGTCAGCTGTAGATACAGAAGGTAAGAATTCCACATTCTCACTGTTACACTGTCAGACAATCTGATTGATCTGTCTTAATGTTGTGATTTGATCTTGAACCTGCATTTCTACAACTGCTTTACTCTGTGAGCATCAAAATGTCTTTCAACAGTCTCCAAAACCAGCTGATCGATCAGTTTGACTAAATGGACAAAGCTCTAATCAATACCTCTGGCATGTCGAGTCGTGGCTGTCCGATGGCGAGTTCGAAGATGGCGCGGGCTCTATCGATGTCTCCCAGGATCGTCTCCAGCTCTGCGAACTTGATCCAGGTGGTGCAGTTTTCTGGACTGAACTCCAGGTACTTCTCATACAGTTTCCTGCAGCGGTCAAACTCACGCAGCTGCAGCTCGAGCTCGATGTAGCCTTTCAGCAGTTTGTTCTTTGGGCATTTACCGATCGCTGTGCCCTGAAAAGAAAAACGATGATGAGTGGAAATCACAGACACAAATGCACCAGGTTCATCTGCAAGAGGTGTTCGTTATGTTTTCCATTTACGCTTTTTAGATTTAGATCACTTATGTAAATTTAACTCAGATAACATTTGATCAGTTCAGAACACATCAGTTCTGTTGGGTCTTACCATGATCTTCCTGGCTCCCTGCAGGTTCTTCTGTCGGATCTCAAACTGAGCACAGAGCAGCCAAATCTTAGCGAATGTGAACTGAAACAAAAACATATGTGATTACAACAGTGCTGGTTGAAACAGCACCAAGGCTTCTGCTGTGATTTCAACTACATCTGCATTCTGTTTTACTATTATGGTTAAAGTCTAAATTACCTTTTTATGAGGGATGAGCTCCAGACAGGCCTGGTACACCTGCCTTGTTCTCTCAGGATCCTAAAAATGAAAGAATAAATTATTAGCTTGTTATTGGTACAGCAGACTATAACTTGTCTGTTTATTAATACTATTCAAATTCCCCCTTTTATATATGAATATTTGTAATAACACCACTCTGAATCAGAATTTCTTCCTTGACCCACCTTGACCTCCAGCTCTTCATACAGAGCGTAATTGATCCACAGGTAGATGTATCTTCTCCAGTGTCTCTTCTCCTGGATGGGGGGGATGTTGGCGATGGCTCTCTCATAAACCTCCCTCACTGTGTCAGGGTCAGCGTCACTCTCCACCAGGCGCAGATAATCAAACCAAGCATCGTAGTTGTGTGGATTCGCCTGGATACAAACACAAAAACTGGTCACACTACCTGTTCTGACACTGTGGTGTCAGAGATATAATCCACCAGCAATGCAAAGTAAACCTACAGGAATCTGTGCCACTCAAAAACCTGAACGTGACCATATTATTTTTCCTCACAGTACCAGACCTGCATCAGGGTCTGGTTTTCATGGTTAATACCTTGACTTCCTCCTCATACTGGAACCTTCGTTTGCTGACGATAACGTCCTCGATTCCCCTCCGGTCTCCAAACTTCTTCTCAAACATTGTGTAGTTTTTGAAGAGCTCCTGCGCCTGGTGTTTAGGGATTCTGTCCAAAGCGTACTTATATATCACCCGAACACGTTCGAACTGTAAGCGAAGGGACAATCAATGAATCAATCAAGTCAGTCAAGGAATCACACTCCTAGAAAACACTACTCACTTCAATCTTAGGACGAGGAAACCAATACTTTTAACAGCTCTCTGGTACCTAACTGAAATTTATAAAAGGAAAAAAGTATGTTACAGGGTGGATATTTTTTCTATTGTTGCACAAACCTCTTTCTGCGTCTCCTCAAACCTTGCGAAGGCCACAAAAAGGTTTTCTTCCACATGTTCCTCTCCAAAGAACTCCACTGCCCTCTCATACACCTTCCTGCTGTGAGCGATGTAGCCGTGCTTCTCTTCAAAACGAGCGTACTTGATCCAGTTCTTCACTTCAGGGTGAACGATAACGAGTGCAGCAGGGTTAAGGAGTTTTTAGATAACAAGTAATCATCCCAATGTTATAAAATAATAAATACTAGTACCACTTCCTGTGAGACACTACAGTCCCTTGTTACTGCTGTCTTCCCCTGCTGGCTGACAGCTGCTTCTATTCAGTTTAGTTAGTTTCCTGTGCAAACAATACATTTAAAGCTAAATTCGTGCTGTGAATGTGGTCTTGTGCCACAGCAAATCTCCCTCAGATCCTGTGTATTGTTGCACTTTTCAGTGGTTTAACACTCCGACCACAGCACATGGAAACATCAACAAAAGGATATATTGCTCATAAATGGTGCGAGCTTTGTCCACCTCCTTGTAGCGCAGCTCAAAGTTGATGTAGGAGTGCCAGGCCTGTTCATCGGGCTCCCACTCCATCCAGCGCTCAAAAGCCTGTCTGCAGCCAGCGACGTTGCCCAGCATCTCCTCCATGTAGGTGTACTTGTACCTTTTGGAAGGACAGATAGTCAGACATTAGAAGCAGAAGTAGTGGAGTAGTGTACTGTCATCACCACCAGAAACAAAAACCTCAGTCTGTCAGTTAAATTCATACCAGAACTGGTTGACTCGTGGGAGGATGGTAATTGCTCTGTCCCAGATGTTGCGGGCGTGGTTCACCTGGCGGCTCTTCATCTCCATCTCTGCGTACTTCAGCCACAGAGTGATGTTGCGGTGATCTACGTCCAGTGCTCGCTCGTAAATGGAACGAGCCCTAAAACCAGAGGATCCAGAGATGAGGGGAAGTCTGCTCTTAAAGGAACTCTCTGTAAATTATGCTTAATTTACCCCAAATTTTAAAACTGATAAAGCAGGTCACTGGCCTGCTTCTGGAGAATATAATGGTTTCTGATATTTTTCTAAGATTGTAACTACAAGCACAGTACCTCTGGATCTCCTTCAGGCTTTCCTCCCATTGTGCGTATTTAATCCAGTTACTGATGACAGTGCGATTTTTTCTTATATTGTCTTCAAAGCCCTGAGAGAAAAGACATGAGTTGTACAAAGAGTCAGTTTATCTTTGTTCTTCTTGTTGGGTTTGCTGCTGATTAATTAAAGTAACAAACAAGTTAATTTGAATAAATGTACAAGTCAAATATACTAAAAAGTTTTTATTGGTGCACCAAACATTTTACTGGTAGTAAGAACTTACCTTCCTCTTCCTCAGTTTGTAATCATTCAGCTCCTCTTCATCGGTGATCTTCTGCTTTGGTGGTGGTGGCAGAAGTTCAAGCTCCCTCTCTTTGGCTTCTCTGAGCAGCTGCTCAGCGGTGATCTGAACCTCTGCAGGAGCTTTATTTTTCACCTGGAACACAAGAAAAAGTCGTTTAATACTACGCTGCTCTGTTCTTTATATCTTAATAACTAAAACACCACCTACCTACCAAATTTAAGTCAATTTATTTAGCCGTGCCTCGATGTAGTGGTTCATTTTGTATTTCTATCAAAATACAAAATCTATCAATTAGCTTAGACCGTAAAGCTTATTGCAGTTGCTGTTATTGCAGCTAACGAGGTTTCCGTCATCTTAACGATACCGCTTCTGTAACAGTGTAACAAAGGTTCTTATTCGACTTTACAAATGTGTAAGATCTGAACTGTAAAGCAAACATAAGCGCTATCTCAAGTTTGCTTCGTTAAACTTTACCGATCTGTGTTAGCATTAGCTTAGCCAAAGTTAGCTCACGGTTCTCTAATCTTGTGTTTTGTTTTACCTTCGCCACCTTCGGTATCCGCTGTTTGCCCGCCGCCGTGGACGCCATTTTGCTGGCAGGTTTAACAGAAAAACAATGATAAGGTCACCAAAGCTGTTTAAAATGTTTCGACAGCGACAAAGAAACTATGACAGACGACGAAACGTTGTGATGTTATGCAGCGCGCGCCGCCATCACTGTACCCAGAAGGCCTTGCGAGTTATCGTAACCTCCGGTGCGGTGTTCTGTTTCTATGGTAACAGGAGTTGTATCAGTTGGCAACGACCGAGACGAAACGTTACGGCTTTTACGGAGCTAACGTTACGGGCAGAATAGTTTGTAACTTTAACCGCGAGCAGTAGAAAGTTAGACTATAAATGTACTTTTGTTGTTTGTCAGAAAGAAATCTGCGGCAGGTAAGTAACAGCCAGTCTGCTTAACACTGAAATGTTTATTTAACTACATTAACTCCTCGTCGTTATTGCTTTTTTTTTCAGAGAGGCTAACACGACAGTTGTGTCTCTGCGTTAAAAACCAGTCCAGGTGAAGATGAGGACCATAACTTCAGACAGCGGTCAAGAGGAAACTGTGACCGTGAGAAGAAGTGAATCAGCGGATGCGCAGGGGATTGACGGCCTCATCAGCCCCTCAGCTCTGGCGCTGTTTGGGAGGGTGAACGTCATTCACCTTCTGTAAGAAAAACTTTTATCTGAGCATTTATTGAAGTCGTGTAACAATTTTATCTACCTCAACACTGAACCATATTTAACAACCATACATTTTTTTGGTTTATTGAATTTACCGTCATACTGTTCAGAGTTGCACTCATTTGCTCTTATTCATTGTTGACAGTACTCTTTGCATTGACAGTAAAGTTTAATTTTTGCTTTAAGTGTAGTTTGAGATGGTTCTGTGGATATTTTGTATTTACATTGTGAAATCTTGTCACTTTTGGGATAATTTGTAAACACAGCTGCTGTTGTACATGTGCTAAGCAGCAAACTTTTAGCATTTCCGAACTGTAAGGCGCACAGGGCGTGATTCATTTAAGTACATCAGAATTTGAGAGTCACTTTGATTGGTAGTGGGACAATTAGAGGATAAGCATGATTTTCTGCTTATTGTTTCTTTTCTTCTTTGTTGATTTCCAGAGAAAA
This sequence comes from Toxotes jaculatrix, assembly GCF_017976425.1. NCBI lineage: Eukaryota > Metazoa > Chordata > Actinopteri > Toxotidae > Toxotes > Toxotes jaculatrix. The sequence goes on from NC_054412.1 coordinate 1,495,382, forward strand.
AGCCAACCTGGCTGTGACCCTGGCCAATGAGAAGGACGACATCGTGGCCCATGCTTCCTTCTTTGATCACCCTGTTGGAGATTTGGTGGATCAGGCTCACTGGGAGCCTTTCCTGCAGAAACACTTCAGTGCTGAAAACTGCACGGTGTGTATCAGTCATGCATTCAGACAATACTGCAAAGAGCTGCTGATGTAGAATTGTTTTTTAAAGATTAATACTGTTTATTAATCTGTTTATGGAAGCTAATGCTTTTAAATTATGTGGGACCACATGGATCTTTGGCCCCAGCAGAGCTAATTTGGCCATATGCCCATACTAACACCTTTTCACCATTCAAAGTTTGAAGTCAAGCTACTTCTTAGATCAGATGATATGAAAGTGAACTGACACTTGCACTGGAGGAAATTGGCTAATTTTTTCCCCTCTTCAGCCTTTGAACACGCTCTTCCTCCACCTTTTCGTGGCACAGACCAATTTTGCTACAGCAAGTGTAAAGGAGATAATGAGGTATGAAAAGATAAGGTCATATGCTTTCACATGCTATCTCTTCTTAAAGTTCAGTAGAGCTTGTGCAGTTTTTCATGGTTTTGCAGGAATCTGGAATCTTCACTTTCCAAATTTCACTTGTTTGAGTTCCTGTGTCTTTCCACAAGAAATCATCCGAAGCATAAAAAATAGCCTTATATGTCAACGCATGTGATGTGAGCTGATCCGAAATGTAAACTGATAAACATGACACTGTCAGGGTTCAACTCCAGAATGTCACAAATATTAAAAATAGTAGTTATGATGCTTTAGTTATAAGCGACCACAGAATGCAGATCGATAAAGTTCTATACAATGACTAATGTTCTATACATGCTAAATTGTAATTCCCTCTTTATACTTCTTTTTACAGGACTGTCTTTAATGCCATCACAGAGCTTGAATACATCTGCCTGGTCAGCCCAAACATCAGCGATTTAGGTGAAGAACTGCTTCAAATTAAGTTTTTCTTTCACTTTACGAAACTCAGCCTTGTGACCTGTGTGTGTGTGTGTGTGTGTGTGTGTGTGTGTCTAGAGCCAGCACTGGATGACATGTTTGAGCCGTTGCAGCGCCTGACTGACCCCGGGCCACAGTGCTTAGCATTAATCTGCCGCAGACAGAAGCACTGTCCAAGGCTTCACGTCCGCCCTGCCAGGTGATTCCAGATGATTCCTCGCTGCTGACATAGCATCAGGCTAGAAAACTCACAAACGTGTGTATAGTGCACAGATGTCTCAGTGAAGAGTGTGGACATGCATGTCACAAACTGACAGTTAAATCTGCAGTCACTGAGTCTTTTGGGCACTTGGGGGCAGATGAATTTATATTATCTCCTTATATTTTACTCATGGTAAGAAAACAGTGGCCCATTGCCACATTCAGAAGTCATAGAGAAACACTATAATCCTGTTTGAGACATATCTGTCTCTTTAACTCACAAGCTGCTCCTCTTTCTTCACCAGCTGGTCACTAACTGTGTCTGTCTGCTGTTCGTTTCCGGGCAGATAGTCTACAGTGATATTGGTTGGTGGAGCTTTAAGGTGTTGGCTACAGCTCTTTTTGTGTATTACAGGGTTGAAGACCACGATGACATTATGTGCATATTTGAACAGCAGTCAAAACTGCTGTCAGTCGTCGATCAGCCGTACATCCTGGCAGAACTCATTGAAGCTCAGAATGAAGTAAACCGCATGGCTGTTTGTGAGGTTTGTTCCAGCTTTAAGCCTTAATTGAGTTTATCATGCCTGGTTTGTGTGGTCTTATATGAGTTATGTGCCTTGTTCCCATTCATTTCTGATCCACTCTTCCATTTTAAAAATAATGTAATAGCAGCTCTCTGACTGATTGTCAGAAACCCTGCTGGGGTCCGTTCCCTTGAGACCCGGGAGACAACAGATCTTCTCTCGCCTCCCCGCCAGTCAGGCTGACATGTGTTCATGGCAGCATATGGTAGATACGAGCTGATACTTGGCCAAGACATGCTCTCACTGAACATATTGTGTCCAGACATCTGAAGCATTTTGGGCTTTTTGTCTGAATATGCTCAGCACTCAGAGAACAAACAGTCCAACATTGCCCAGGAGGGTTGGTCTGTTCACTCAGCTGAACGCCACAGATTATTTCTGTTATATGTAATTTCAACAGTTTCTGTTTGTTATTTTCTCCTCCTGGAACATGTTTGTTACAGAAACGTCTGCTTGTGCTTTATGACAGAATCTCACTGCAGCATTAGTTCGGTAACTGTTCTGAAACTTTTAGTCATGTCACATGATGTTTCTCAGCAGGTGGAGTTTGCTAAGTTGTCATGGAATTGTAGATGTTTGAGTTTACATTTTTTTCCGAGCACCTCCTGAGGGCTTCTTGTCTGTGTTGACTTGAGATGCATCTGCTTGATTTCTCTCAGTAGCTGTTGCTGCTCATGCTCAGTTGTTCTTTTGCTGTTCATTGTTAACAAAGCAGAAAGCTGATTACTTAGGAAACAGCTCTGACGCAGCAAGTGTTTAAAATAGAAAATGGGAAAACCTTAAGTCACTGACAGAAGGCTGCTGGATTATAGACATACAGTATAATGAGAGAATGACTGTGTTTTCTCCACAGGTTGATGGAGTCGCTGTTGGCTTCATCAGTGTTACTGCTGATGTTGATTTGAAACAGCTGTGCAGCAGCTTTGAGCTCAGTGAATTCAATGGTTTGTACAAACTGCAGCAAACAAAACTTGATGTTGCTCCTACGGACCCAAGAGAAGACGAAGGAGAACCGAGACAAACCCAAACCTCCGCTTCACAACAGGTAACTGAACTGTCAGCACTGATCTCATGTCACCTGTGTCCGATAAATCAGGACGTGGAAACTTGGAGTTTCCCCACAGTGTCTTTCTGTCTAATCACTGCTGCATCACATCATGTACTATTGGTGTTAAAGTGATTTAAGAACAGCTTGTACATGAAAACTCTGAGGTATAGAGGGGACATGTTACGATAGTGCAGCAGCTGTAAACCATATAATCTCCAGTCTTCACGTTTTGTTGTTACTGTCATTCTCATCTCAGCCGGAGGAGATGCAGTCACCTGGAGCAGGAGGGTTTTCAGAGAAAGCCAACGCTTTCAGTATTCAGTTCTTCGTTATTGACAAGAATTATGAAAATAGGTAAGATGGAAATAATCTATGTTTTTCTTATTCTCAATAAATCCCATGAAAAGACCAGAACCAACCAACCGACAGTGTATCTTACTGACAAGTACTGGATATTTCTTATTCCGTTGAGTGAGTTACACTGGGTGACATGTTCCTTCATCACCATGAACACTCAGCGTAGCTTATTTTGATTCGGTCACACACACACACACACACACACACTCATACACTCACACACACACACACACACACACTCACACACACACTGTCCTGCTGCTACAAATACTCACAAATGTACTTTTTCCTTCTGTTTGACATCTTTAGTCGGAACTAATGGACTGAGAAACACAGACAGAGGAAGGAAGTCAGAGTGTTGAGACATGGAATTACACATTGCTGGTTTTTGTCTTTTCATGGGATTTAGATTTGTTATTAACAGGTAAAATATCTTTGAAAGCTAATGGACTGAGAAACACCTTTTGTCCTTTTGTTATTATTAAAATATGGAAATAAACGTGGTATCTGCTGGAGTCTGCCGTTGCAATTAGCATTTATTAATGGTTTTTCCTTTATTTATTTTAAATCAAAGTGCACAGAGGACATTTAGGAAATCAAGTCTTCCAATTTAACCCAAAGTTCCAAGATAATTGTATGTTTATAAAACATTTTTTGACATATAACATGATAAGAAAGCCATGGAAAACACAGACTAAAACAAAATACAACAACATGTTGGACAGAAAAAAAACTGAGATGTACAGTACAAAATGAAAGCAGATAAATTCTGTCTGAATTAATGCTTTCTACTTCACTAATATCAAAGGTCAGATGCCACAAATCCGTTTTTAATGGAAGTATATTTCAGAAGCTTTCAGTTTTTCCCCTTCTTTTTGTAAATGTTTGAGGTGGTGCTCCTGCAGCAGTGGTGGCAGCCGTCCAGTGTTACATCAGTCATATGCTGTGTTAAAGCAGGGAGAGTGACTGTTAGTTGGCTCCTGCTGAGCTCCTCTCACCACCACCTTACCTCCCAGCTGTTACTGAATATGGAGTCGATTCGCTTCCTGCCGAGAGTGAACATGTTATTAATGAGAGCTGTGCTTAAAGCGACAGCGAGCTGAAGGCGAGAAGTTGAGCTGGAAGCAGCGGGCAGATTGGTCGGCCAGTTGTTCCACCACACTGATCACCAGCTTGGCTTTGATTCGGAAATTGGCACAGACACATATTTTCACTTAACTTCCCTTTCCTCTTTTATTTCTTCTCTTCCAGATCAGTGGACTTTATTCCATATGTATTCCAACTTTTCCCTGTGAGTATCATCTTTTCATGTTTGACGCACTGGAAGATGTTTTCTACCAGACAATAAGTTTCTGAGCTGTAGAAACGGTAAATAATTCACGAGATAAAGCAAGAGATAAAATAAATACCCTTGTGTCTGTGAAATGAGAATGAGGGTAAGACTTGTGCTAGAAAAAAAAACATAGGTCCCAGTGTGTAATTTTAAAACCTGGATTCCTTTACACATCAGGAGGAACTTTGGTTTCAGCAAAATTTATAAAGTTAAAGATTCCTGAGAATTTTTTTGTAGAAATTTACCTGTATATGACACGTTGGATATCTGCACAGTGGAGTGTATATGTTGGTACGTGTCGTCCATGTGTTCATCAGGACCTGGATTTCTGCGTCACCACAGTACCGACTCTTTCTCCTGAGTCTCTGCTGCTGCAGAGCTTCCTCAGGGTGCCACCTCGTGCCACCAGTTCACTGAGTCACGAACTCTACGTTTTCCACCGGGCTGGACTAAGGTGGGTCGTCCTTTTAAAAAAACGTTTCAGCATTTCATACAGGCTGGTTTCCAATTATATGGAACTTTTCTCAACTGTCATTCCTCAGCCGTCCACCAGGTGCCCCCAGACTTTCCCTCCTGTTCCAGACATGTGACCTTCCCCTCACACACCTGTTCTTAGTTTCCCAATTATCCAGCCAGTTTTTAAACCTGCCTGTTCCACCTGCTTTCTGCCAGATTGTAGTATGTTTCAGTGTGATGTCCTTTGTGCCATGGGCGTCGGTGTTGCCATCTTACCTGTCTGTAAGCCTTACTCATTTTCACTGTTGCTAAAGTCACTTCACTGCATCTGAGTCCTCCCTGTCTGTGAACCTCTGTGACGCACTGTTGGGCTGCTGTTGTGAGACCAGTGTGCCTCTCACTTTATCTTCGTTGTGTGGTTGTGTGGTTGCAGGCCTGTGAGGGTGAGGCCAGCTGTGTCTGCAGACCGGTCTGCTGTCTCTGATCTGGTAAAGGGTCTGACACTGAACGAGTCCTTGCTGCAGGACCTGGACTGCTTCTATGAGACCCGCAGTGACCCGGTCAGTGAGCACACTCATACCAGCACATCTGGTCTTCACCTCCAGCCACTCCACACACTGTTTGGGCCGTCTTCAGACAGTGGTTATGAAAGATGCAGTACAACACTGCGGTGCTGCTGAACTGCTTTGTGTTATTTTGACAGGTGTCTCTATTATTTTGTCCTCTGCATTCAAATCAGTGAGTGCAGGCTGAACAACAGACACAGGTCTTTTATATATCACAGCAGTTCAACACCACCACAAACTGCAGCCTCCAAAATGCTCACACAGTTGAATCAGCACCTCTTTAACACAGTTTCAGCACAAACGGAACATTATGACCTTATAAAGTTATTACATTATAAAGCTTCAGATGTCTGTTAATTATCCAAGTTATTTTAAATCGAGGAGGTTTAGGGTTCAGGTTTTTCCCTCCACAGTCTCCTTCTGCCATCTTTTCAAATATAACTCAAGCTAATTTAGCTACCACTGCTAAAATATATAAAAATAAAGAAACTATATTAAACATAAACCGATTTTCTCCCAAACACAAACCAGCTTATAACATGGTCTGTTTCTAAATTTTGTTTTGGAGAAAATATCAGTGTTGTAATTCTAACCGTGCCCCCTTTAACTTTAAAATGAAATGATGATTGTTTTGGACCATGGAGTTTGACTCGAGCCGATATGGTGATGATTGTCCTGGAATAACGAGGAATATCGCACTTATGCCAGGGAACAGATTGGTGAGAATTCAGCTGAACAGATTTTCCTCTCTGACTGACACCCCAGCTGTCACTGCTGCAGCTCCAAAACTGATAATTACTTCTCAAATGAGAATGCAGCCACTTCATGTGTATTCATGGCACCGGACTCAGCTTGTGCTTGATCTCAGAAGGTGCATTCAGCTCTCATTCAGTTCAGTACACACATGTAAATGTCCATGTATTTGTCTTCAGGCCGGGGTGCCGCTGCAGGCCTTCGTGGCTCAGGTGGACAGTCAGGTTGTGGGGATTGTGATCATCAGAGATGAGCAGGTAGGTGCAGTTTTCTAGTTGATGTCCTCAGTTGAACCAGAAATCGTTGGAGAATCGTTGGTTAGAGAATAACACCACAAAAGTTCTGCACAATTAAAGATATTATCATTAAATGTCATTTTATCCGTGTGTTGAATTTAAAAATTTTAACCTTCATGTGCACAATATTCCTCTTTACGTGGCTTAAAAGTTCGATAATAAACTTTTCCAGGATTGTCTGACAAAAACCTAAATATATTCAGTATCTACTGTTTCTGTCACTTATCAAGAAAAAAATGTGATGTTCCTGTTTGTCTTTTTTTTATATATATATCATTGTAAATGAAATTTGTTTGAGCTTTGGACTGTTGGTTAAATAAAACAAGTAAATATTTCAGTTTGGGTTCGAAAATTTTATACACAAAATTATTAATTAAATATGATGAAGAGATGAATCTATAATGTAAATAATCATGAGTTGCTAATTGCTCCAGGGCTTTATTGAGGCTACATCATATTTGAACTAAGAAAAGAACTGTGGAATTTAGTCAATTAGAAATTTAATTAGAATGAAATCAGATATATATTGTACATTAGTCTGTATGTATTTTTGTGTAATTCAGCATTGACAGTATTTTTCATTCAAGAAAGAAAATGTTGAAAAACCTGACTGTAATTTTATGCCAGAATTATCAGCTTTTGTTTGGTTTTATTTAAAAGGAAGAAAAACTTTATTAAACAAAATAGAACTAAAATAGGAAAATATAAAATACAACAGTTTGTCCTGGAAATGTCCCTCTGTCCTGGAGTTAATCCACAGAGAACTGACATGAATCTGTCTCTGTCAGGACGTCGAGTACATCCGTGCCCACTACAACATCGAGAACTTCATCTATTTCAGCCATCACAGCTACGAGGAGCACGCTCAGATACGCCACTTCGTCCTCAAACCCTCCTTCCAGCACTTCACCAGACACTTGTTTAAGGAGGTCCTCCGGCTGGCTCACAGATCCTGCCTGTACCACAGAATCTACCCCCCCAATCTCAGCCAGGAGGTGGGTGCACAGGGACCTTCGGGCCCTTGCTGGCCCTTCATCACCGGGCCCCTTCCAGCCTGTGTGCATGTCTGCTCAGATGTGTATTGTCATTAGTCATACACTGCAAAAAATATCCTTGATGGCGAATCATTCAACCGAGGCGACAATTTCACTTTCAAGAATGTTTTTTACTCAGATTACATGAATATAAAACAGGCAGGTAACTCCAGGTTAAAGGAATTTTATTCAGGAAGATTAGAATGATTTTTTTTAAATGCCTCAGACCACACAGCTGTTTTCTCTTAATTCTGATGAAACCAAAGAAGTTGAAAAAAAATACACCTGATAAAAATCTGTTTTTATATTTTGGTAAACGTTTAAAGACGTGAGATCTAATCCTGAACTCCTGTACTCCAAAAAGATAAAAAGCTTTAAAGGCATCTTTACTCTGCTGGTTAAAGCATAAAATAAAGTTAAATATAAATCAGTTTCAAGTTGTAAAAAAAAAGTTGAGATAGAATTTGGATTTTTTTTTTGTGTAAAGATGTTGTGGCTTTAAGCAGGTCATTTTTTGCAGAGTGTGGCCCTCAGCAGACTGCTGTCCCCGGGGTCAGGGCAGCAGGTGCCGACAGTGCTGCCAGCTCCACCTCTCCACACCATAATAAGACATTTCCTCGACGTGTAGAGGCCTCCACTTCCTCTGCTAATTACTTTCCACAAACAAGCACCAGACTGGGAGATGATGATTTGCAAATAGAATAATGGCAGAAGATAACCAGAGAATTAGCTCTGCTCGGGCAGTGGATGAAGCTTTGAGTGATGTTTTCCAGTCGTAATCAGCTCATATCAGAGGCGTAAACCTTGCATCATCTAACCTTTTCACCGGGGCTCATTATCACTTTGCCTCCCGAGCCCCCTCACTGATGCTGTTTAACCTCCGAGGGGATTTTCTCTCTCTGAGCTCACTGACACTGTGCCCTCTTCTTCTGCACTCAGAATTCCTGCGTCCACCATCTGGATTTTGTCCTCAACTGTGCGGTTCCCGTCCGCCCGCGACGCCAGATCATCTACCCGCTGGAGGAGCTTGGCATCAACGCCCCGTCCAGGCACATCACCGAGGACCAGGTGGGCACAGCAGCAGCTGGCTGACAGGGAGCAGTCTGCCAGGGAATGTAGATGAACTGACAGAGGGAACGCAGCAGGGTGTTAATGTGACCACTAGACGGAGCTGTTTCAAAAGGGAAAAGCTTATAGTGGCCCCAAATATGGTTCACCTAATGGTATGGAGGGGAAACTCCAGCACAGAATAAAACACAGTATGATGGAATGATTGGAACAACCATCTTCTGATTTTAAGATACTGTGCTTTCCCAGTCACTTCAGCACATAGTGTCACTTTAAGAAGAACTTTTTCTTCTTTTTTAATAGAAACTGAAGTATCTGGCGAAAGAGTGCCCAGCTCTGGATGGTTTCCTCTTTTGTTTAAGTTGTGCCGTGGTCTTAAATCTTCCAAGCCGGGCTGATCGTAATGTGGCTGTGATTTATTTTAATGTCCTGTACTTCAAATATTTACCACATGTACCGCAGCGCTCTTTATACCCGACGTGTCGCCGTGTACACTCACATGTTCATTTCACTCCATCAAACCCAGTCCTCCCCCTTCGGCTCGGTGACACAGCGGTCATGATTTCCAGGCTACCGTGCAGATAAGAGCTTCGCCTCCGAGCTTTGCCTCTGCCTGCTGATGGCGGCCTTGGGAAGATTAATCTAATTTAAAGCACCTGTTCCCTCTCTGTCAATACAGGATCATATTAAACAGAGCTGTGGTCATTGTGTGCAGGAAAGGTGAGGCATCTCCAGTGTGATAAGAGCTGCTGCACCTGCTCCACTGCACATGCAGATGAGACAGGAGCTTTGTTCTTGTGATGACCTCATCTGGTTAATTCCTGCACTATTCAGATGGATGCATGTAGGCATTTAATATGCTTCCATAACAAATGCAGGGTTGTTACATATAAAGTAAAACTCATTTGTGTCATAAATGTAAAAATACAGTATCTGCATGACACAAGGATTAAAAATCAACATTTATTTAATTTGTTTTGTAAATATTGTTTTGATAAATGTATTTTAATGGCTCACTTCTTTAGGAAATAATGACCAGCCACACACAAACATATCTCTGCTGCTGTCTGACTGCTGTCAGTAGCAGTGATCTTGTCCAGCTTTTCTATTCTCTCCTGCTGTTGTTTCATAAAATGAAATGAAAGAACTTGTGTTTGTGATATTTGCACACACACATTTGTTAAAATATATAGGCTCCTTTGTCAAACCCTGAGCCAGATCATCTCTCTGTATGTGACAGATGTTGGGCATGCAGACCCTCGTGGAAATTATTTGAATATTACACAAAGGTTAATTCCACCCTCGGGTTTCCCCCTTTTTTTTGCTTGATGCTGTTCTGATCCAGCAAGGTGCATTGTGGGGCCAATCTGCCTAATTATAGATGATGAAGGAGCCATTAGCTGCCTCAGATCACTGGGCGAGGACCAGAGACGCTTGGCGGTGAAGGAATTGGGAAATTAGAGTGCTGTGTTCTAGTCATTCCAGTGGGACTTTGAAACTGTGGTGGAAAAGTGTTCCTTAACTGTCAGGTCACATGTCTGACCCCTGAATTTCCATTTAATAAGAAGATGAAGTGATGTTTTTTTGTGAGCACATGAATGTAGAGCAAACACTTGTTTAATACACAAACAGAAAGAGAAATTCCCAGTTTGAAGTAAAGCCAGTGAATGTGACAGACCGTCTTCTCTCTTTCTGTCTCAGGCACCGTTTGCTCTCAGCCTCATCAGCAGAAAGTTAACCATGGAGCCAAAGGTCACCATTAATGCCAGGACTGTGGTGGTGGGGGCGTCAGACACGGGTTTATCTTTCCTTGAGGTGCTTTGTTTCTGGTGAGTTTGCCTCAGAACGAGATGCTCGGGTGTCATTTTTCTCCCAGATGTGCAGTAGATTGTGTGTACTGGCCTGACTGATAATGCTACAGTCTTTCCTCTGCTGGATTTAACACGGACAGATTAACATGTTAGGGAGTCGTGGGGCAAAAATTTGCTGCCGGGCCCCCAATTAACCCCCTCACACACACCTCCCACCATCTGTGCATTGTGTGTGTAACCTGTCATCACCAGGTTCCCATGAAGGACAGTGCACACATCAGGCTACACACAGCATCTTCGTTATTTGCTCAGAAACCAACCAGTACTTCTATATGTGAAAATGAAATAAATGACCTGGTCCCAAGGTTTTCAGGTAGTTTGTTGAGATTTGATGGAAGGATGAAGCCGATAATACTCTGTCTGTCATTCTTCAAGAAATCTGATGGGAAAAAACAAGGAGTTCATCCAACTAAGTGAGCCCTAATATAAAGGTGTATCTAGGAATAATTTGTGCTGCATCCCAGAACAGAACTGAAATAGGGCCAGGCACCAAAATCAAAACTAATCCTGAACCAGAATTTCTGCAGGCAGAGGAAACAGTGTCTGTCTGAATCTGTCAGTAACTGTCTATATGTATAACACAGGCAGGTAACAGAAGGACAGTCACTTTTATCTCCAAGAGCCAGTGAAAACAGATGAGTAGCTTCACACTCCATGTGGCTGAAAACACTAAACAGTCTCCCATGAAGAGCACTGAGATGATTCAGGAGGTTATATAGACAGCTGGCAGCTGTTATAATGAAAAGTATTCACATGATCGTGTTTATCAGCGATTCTCATGTGTCTGTAGAGAAATACTCCACAGTGTCCCCAGAAACCCAAGGAGAGCTGTCCCACACTAAAGCCTCTCTTTCATTTCTTTATCGTCTTTTATTCCAGGAATTCAATCTCTGGAAATGTCACTTGACTCTTGGTCGGACATCTAACGTGTTTGCCTTCGTCCTGGCTTTGTGAGATTAACCGTTCCCGAAAATAATAAGAAACACAGGGCGGCTGATTCAGAGGCCGGCGATAGCTGCCAGGCAACCAGGGCTGTTGTTTTGTGCGAGTGAGATCTCACAGCTCACAGGGCTGCTGAAGCTGGCATGGCACCGGAGCCAGGGTGGGTGCGTGCAGCTGCCTGATGCCTGGCATTCAGGAGGGCCAGCGCTGGCCCCCTTTAATTAGCCACTCCACTGTTTCCCCCCGTCAGGGATCTGCTGCAGCGATCTGTGTTTGCTGTCACTAATGAGTTGACTAATGAGACAGTTAGTGTCCACTGAACTAATGGTGAGGCGGCGACACATTGAGAGGGTGAATGATGGGTCAGTTTCGGCCTGCTGGGGCCCCCCTTATCAGCCCTGCCCAAACGTCCAACCCCCCCCCACCACAGCTTTCCATGTGCTCAATGAATCCAGCCCAGCAGCACCAGCACCACCTCCCAACTCCATTACTGACTGGGATGGGGTCAGACAGATAAAGAGCTCTGCAGCGGCTCGGCCCTCTGCTCGCCGCGGTCAGGCTGCAGGGTCACCACGGCCGTCTGTCACCGGCTGATAACAGAGCAAATCCAGAGCCGCTGATTCAGTCACATCCAGACACCAATAATTGGCCTTAATGCCTCAGTGCTGCACCATAAATCCACCTTCTGCCACAGATTACCATGGAAAGTTTGACTGCAGTCATTGTTTGATGTTTGGTGTGATTATTATTATTATTATTATTATTATTTGCATGTTCATGTCAGAATCTTGGATCAAACACCGCTGATGACACAAAGCTGAGGCATGACAAAGATTTTTTAATCTAATCTGTAAACACTTAAATCTGAAATTCATTTTCACGTGTTCATTTTGCTTCTCTCTACGAGCGAGTGTTGTACATTTTAGGGAATAAATTCCATAAAATTTTCAATAAAAATAAAATCAACACCTTCATTGCTAATGAAAGCAATGATCTGTAATCATGAAATAGGAAATAATTCTAAATTCTAAATTGTGAAACCATTTATAGATTTAAAAAAAAAAAAACAGATGGAAATGTCTGTTTTTGTTTAATCCGTTGAATCACATACCCTAAATCTAGTTTACAGAACTGTCCACACTGGTCTAATACAACCAGTTACGTTAAATCAACTGAATCTCTGCTGGCTGACAACTTTCTTTCATCTAATTCTTGGCACATAAACCCATATTGTGCAGTGATATTACTTGTGTGTGTCCTTCTGCGTGTCCGGTCAGTTCATCAGCATTTTGGTGTCTGGTGCTGTAGATCTGTGCTGGTGGGCGTTTATTTAGCAGGAAGCAAAGATAAGAACAGAGCAGGAGGTGATCAGAGGCGTCAGTGTGATAAGGCTGGACACTGCAAGGTACACACTCTGCTATTCACCAAACGTAGGAGCTGGAGCTGCTGTTATCAGCTGTGTAATGTCCTGTAGGCCAACACAAAAGAGGACATTTGCATCACAACAGGTGGTTTTCTATTGTGGACAGTAAACACAGGAGGTAGGAAGGCATTTCAGGATTTTTCATGCTCTGAGTCCACAAATGCATCAGTAGGCTGGCGACGTTCCTCCTGAGAACGTTTAAAACAAACATTTAACATCTGAGGTTCTGTATTTACTGTATGTTTAAGATGCATTGTGCTTTATTGCTTATTAATCAAAAAGGGAAATTCCACATGTCTGTTTCAATGATAAATCACTGGTGGATTCATCATTTGAGTTTTACTGAAGCAACTATCTCCTACACTGGAGGAGGAGTACACTACCCCGTGTTCATCAATCTAAACAATTATATAGGAACAGTGTAAGCTAACACTTTGGTCATAAACCATAGTTGACTTCTTTTTTTTTAAGTTATGAAGGTTACTTATGTTTTTAATGAACTCAGGTAACTTACTCCAAATTCTTGCATGACAGACTTTAAAGGAAAAAAAGGAATGGAAGGATAAAGGTGGAATTTTTCCCACTCTAACAGGTGAGGGAGATACCAAACAGTGTGTACACCCCCACATAGACCTGGGAAGAGCTCTATGAGCCAGAATAAGTGAGTACACCTGTGTGGGTGTACCACAGGCGTGCAGAGCCTTTAAACTTTCCTGTTATAGATGGAGCTTTTCTCACCGAAGAGAGTCAGACTGTCCTGGCACATGAAGCCAGGACAGTCTTCATTTTCCTCTTGAGATGACTGACATGGCTTGATGATGACTGACATTAGGCAGGCTTTCTAAGCATTGTTACACATCTCAGGATGAAGAATGTAGCTGTTGCAGAAAATAAAGTTGTCCTTCCCCAGAGAACATTCCTCTAACCCTGTGTCCTCTAAGTATTCTCTGTATTCTGTGAAATGCACTCATGCTTTTCTGTGTTGTTTGTTCTCTTGTAGCCCTCACCTGAAGTTCAACAACCTGACCCTCATCTCAACACATGGTTTCCCCGGCGACTATAACCACGAGGACCTCGGATTCCTGTCCACAAGGTGAGTGAGACTAACAATGTCAGATATGAGCATAGAACATCATGTTCTGGCATCTAACGCTGATATCAGATGTACCGCAGCATACGATGTGTAAAAGCATTTACCCTGTGTGGAATTAAAGTTCACATTCACAGCTACTGCTCGGTGCTCTTTCATGGTGATTTCCTTTAAAACCACAAGTGGGATCAATAAAGTCGGCACCTGTTTTCACCATCCATGTGGGTTGTCATGAAAATCATGTGGTGGTGGATGGACGTTGCCGTCCCTAGAGCCATGCCGTTAGTGTGGCAATAAAATCTGTGTTGCTGTGTTTTCAGTCTATTACAGTGGGGCTAAAAATGTTTACACACAATAATATGGTAATGCTTCATTTTCAAGCCATAAAAAATCCATAGTCATCGATGATGTAACAGGCATTTGAGTTGTTTTTGCCCCACTTTTAAAAAATAGCTTGAAGAAAAACTGATCAAGCAAAAATCTAAGTTTCACACTCAGTTACTGTGTTTTCTGTTTCCCAGTCATGCATACAGCAGCAGAGACTTGGCCCAACTCCCTCTGCATTCCTGCATCAGTGTGATGACTGAGAGGATGGTGGGCATCAACAGGAAGTCCAAACATGTCCTGGTGTCTAGTGGCGAGAAGGTGCCTTACGACCACCTCATCCTGACTACAGGCCTGCAGTACCAGGTGAGACGAGCTGGCGTGTGGCTTACACAGAGCCTGTGCTTTTTACACATTTGTCATCTGTGTGCTACAATCCAGGCTGATTAAAAACATCTGATTGTGAAGTACCACCCGGTATTTGAAATATGGAAATTAAAGAAGGTACATCATCAGAGCTCTCCAAAAACTGGGAGAGAAAATTTACTCCTCTCAATACTCACTACAAAGTGACTCTAAAAGCACCGGATGTGTGGCACAGTCAGCGCCTCCCTCTTCACACTACATTATGTACAGTACATATCAACCAACAACAGAGAAGATGGCAGCTGCGCTCAGCCCACGAGAGCCTGTGAAAGGTCAAGGTTTCAGTCCCTCAGTCAGCTGCTGTTTGGAAACTGGATGTGTCATTGTTTGTTATTTACCTGTGTCACTGTACCTGTGTCCACCCAATCAGATCCTGTGGTCCGTCCTCAGTTTCTGCAGAACAACCCATTCAGCATCTTCAAACATAAATTCCAGGCCAAAGAAAATTTTAGCTCACTCCAGCTGCTGTACTGTCACATGCAGTTCTTCATCATGGTGTAAATGTTCATATCTTGGTCCATAAGATTTTGGACCTTAGCTGTTGATGCCTTTTTCAGCTTTCTACAAACAAATCACCGTAACCTGTCCTTTAGCTGTGCTCATCATCTGTGATTCATTATGTTTGTTTTGTAATCCTAACCCCGATGTGTACGTCATCAATCAGTTTGGATATAATTGGTCTACTTATGTCATGTGATGCTTTAGGTGCCCTGTCCCAGTGGTGTGGATCTGAGCCAGCCGGTCACAAATGGCCAGCTGCAGACTGGGTCCGCTCACCGCAGATACACCGGGCCCGTTCCCTCCAACCTCTTCACCCTCAACGACCTCTATGACTGCACGGCTGCTCGCCGCTGGCTGCGTGCCAACTTTGTGGAGCTGGAGGGTAAGTGAACACCTCCCCCATACACACACACACACACACACTGAGAACCTAAAATTTATCTGTAGTAGTATGTCATTACTCAGCCAGTCAGCGCTGAAGTGCCCCGGTATAATTAGCAGCTAATTAGCTGCAGAGAAATCTTTCATCTCTGTGAATCAGGTTGGCCTCTTCCATCCATTTTCCATTATCATATCACTTTCTGAGAGCCAGGCTTTTCAGAGCAGGAAAAAATACACAGTGTCATTAAGCAAAATTAATCTGCTCCCAAGGAATTGTGCAGTGATCTAGAGTGAGGCTTTTATACATACTAATTAGTTGATCCCAGTCATAAAGGAACACCATTAATAAATGCAAATTGCAGTGGCAGACTCCAGCAGATACCATGTTTATTTCCATATTTTAATAATCACAACAAAAGGAAACAGAAGTATATGTAAATTTTAGTGCTAAAGCAGAGCACAGTTATTTCTGTTGTGTTTCAGCACGAAGCTTTCAAGGATATTTTTCTTACTGACAACAAATTCCAAAAACTATCAAACAAACAGGATTAAACGCTGCTTTGGTTCGGGACTATTTTCAGCAGCAGATTAATCCACATTTGGTGCTGTACTGAGTATTTGTGTATGTGGGACTGAGTCAAAATAAACTACAGTGACAGTGTGTGTCTGTGTGTGTGTGTGTGTGTATGTATGTACCCACTGTAACAGTGGATCACTGATGTGTTTTAATAGTTTGTGGAAACAGTGGAGCTCTGTGGCTCAGAGGAATAAGATATGTTGATGTGTAGACACACACGTTATTTACACATCAACCAGAGGTTTGGGTCTTTTCATGTTATGAAAAGAAAAATATAGAACAAATATTTTTTCAGCCGTTACCTTCGTGTTGTTTCTTTCTTATGAGATAAATCTGTCTTTGTTACCCACACAACACTTTTTGGATCTTTTCTTTGAATTTGTTGACCAGGAAGAAAAATACCTTGTGGTCTCTATGTTCTCTGTGTGTACAGAATATTGTTTAATGTAAGAGTAAAAAATAACAGTGACAGCAAATGGAAATAAAAGTAAAACAAGTGCTTTGATGAAAAAAAACTGTCCTTTCCAGGGACATTTTAAAAATTTTAACGCTAAAGCACTGTGGCTTGACTCTCCCGTGTTTTGTAGACATGACAGAAACACGTTTCCTTGGGCAGCTGTAGAAGTGGTGATAGGAGTAAACAGGAGAAGTGAGCAGTGGAATATAGATTTATTGATCACAGTGGAGAAGCTCTGTGTTCTGGTGGCCTCGATGGCTCAGCAGCAGCAGCAGTAATGTTCAGGACCATGGACAGAGACAGAGAACAGCAGCTGTTTAAAGCTCAGTGTCTGTACTGTCGGTTTGCTTTAAAGCTCAGTGTCTGTACTGTCGGTTTGCTTTAAAGCTCAGTGTCTGTACTGTCGGTTTACTTTAAAGCTCAGTGTCTGTACTGTCGGTTTACTTTAAAGCTCAGTGTCTGTACTGTCGGTTTGCTTTAAAGCTCAGTGTCTGTACTGTCGGTTTGCTTTAAAGCTCAGTGTCTGTACTGTCGGTTTGCTTTAAAGCTCAGTGTCTGTACTGTCGGTTTGCTTTAAAGTTTGTATGTTCTGTGACACGCTTTCTTATTTCTCTCCATGCATTAACCGTATGGTTGTGGTTCAGGACGTGGAGGGCCTCTTTCAGAACGTGTAGCTTTTCCTTTCCTCTCCCACGGCTTCCAAATATTGTTGCCTGGAAAATTTTGGATTGAAAAAAGCAAATAATTTGTATCATGGCTCTGTAGTGAAAATAAAGAGCTCCTTTGCAAAATAATGTCTTTTTTTTTTTTTTTTTTTAAATCAATGCTTCATGGTCACTACTCACTTTCTCTGATCGTGGAGCTCTGTATTTTGAATATTATAATTTTGTAAGATAAACATCTGTTGTCTGTAAAATCACAAGTAACCACAGAGCACGGAAACTGAGAGAAATGAAGCCAAACTGAGTCTTTTTCAGCGAAAGTGTGATTATTGCAGTGTGTAGTTTGCTTCAAAACATTTGTGTGTGTGTAAGAGAGTCTAAATCCTAGTCATGAGTTTTCACTTCTGTCATTCATGAACAGAAATAGCAGCTGCTCCTGTTTCAGCTGTGCCATTCAAAAGTTTGAGAATCATTTTTAATTAGATATCCAGTGTTTTATTGTGTTTTTATTATATGGAACTGTGTGTCGGTCCACCGCTCTGGTTCAGACTGAAGTATGTCAGTACCTATTTGACATATTGCCATGAAATTCTGTCCCAGACATTCATGGTCCCCAGAGCAGGAATCCTACACGTTTTTGTTTTTTGTGTGGATTAGTTCTCTCAGCTGAATTTTTGTTGCTGCTCGGATTCTTTGGGAGCTCCCTCTTTTTGGGAAAATGTTGAAAAACTTCGAAACACCATGAAAACACTATGCTAACTGTTTCTTTTTCACTGTTCTCCAGATAACGCCATAGTATACGGGAACAACATTGATGTCTACACCACAGTGGAGACCTTGCTCAGCCTTGGCATCCATGGATCTCGTATCCATCTAGTCCTCCCACCCTCTGAACCTGGTGTCTCCTGCTTCAGTGACCCCGCTGTGGAGAAAGCCGTGGCGACGGCCGTGGAGAAAGCAGAGGTCCACGTCCACCATAACTGCCTGCTGGCCCAGATGAACAACGGCGAACACCCCGACCCTCTCACATCAGTGTCATTCACCACCGACGCAGAGCCTCTGTATCTGCAGTGTGGTGTAAGTCTTTTCACACCAGCCAAAGATTCTGGTGACTTTCAGAATCCACTGGATGATTCTGCTGCTTAACCAGTTATTAGTGTTTCCAGACGAAAATGTTCTCCACACAATGAGGGGTTACCGGCCAAGGCATCTGGTAGAGCTGGAAAAGATCAACAAGCTGAATTCACCAGCTTGGGGCTGTTGGATGTTAATTTTCCTCCTGGAAGCAGACTGTGTTTGTTAAGCACAAAATGAAATGATTTTGGTTTGTTTCCCATTTTCATTGTTTCAGACAGTAGAGGATTCTGCATCCTGGTTGTGTCTGTTTGTTTGGTTTATCGTTTTATAATGCTTCACTTTATAAATGAAGCACACTCTACATGAGAACCTGTGCTCCCTATATTCTCTGTGTAACTTCTGTATGCACTGTATGAAGACACAAATAGATGCAAACCACCAAAAAAGACACAAAATGACAAACTGGGTGGTAAAGGTCTTCTCATCCTACTTTCTGCAAAAATAAGAGAGTAAATGTATTTCCCAAACTATTCTGTTAACAAAAAGACACCCTGCGATGGATGGATGGACAGACTTTACCGATCCAGTGATGGAAATTGTCATGGCACAGCAGACTGACCGTAACCACAGAATTAAAATTAACACTACAACTGCTGAATTGTAGATCTGCAGATACTGAATAGAAGAATATTCAGTATATCTACATTAAAAACAGCATCAACCATAAACCTTTTTTTTTCATCTTCCAGGTGTTCATCAACCTCTCCAATAAAGGAGTCAACTACGATGCCTTCAAGAGCATCAACAACTCCTTCCTGGTGTTCGACAGCAGACTTGTCATAAATGCTGCTTTCCTCACCAGCGACTCAGCTGTTTGTGGTGCCGGACCTCTCACCAAATTCTCCAGGTCCTACCACACAGACGAGTGGTCACATGCCTGCTTCAACTCAAAGGAAGTGGGCCGGTATCTGGCGGCCACGATGCTGCCCCTCTTCGACCCGACGCTGGGGGCTGCCGACGAGCCTCCATCTGAAACGGATCGTCTCGTACCGCTGTACAGACAGGCCAAGATTCAAGGTCTGACTCAGCTGGTTGGGTTTTGGTTCTTGGTTTAGGTTGTGAGTTTTAGAGAGAGAGAGATCCTCCTTTAGTGTTGTATCACACAACGTCCTCTGACACTGTTGTTCATCTTTTGCACTGATGATTCAACCAGACTGAACCAGTTTCAGCTGTGAGTCACATAACATGGTCTGAATGGACTGAAAAAAAAAATCAGCTTCACTTCTCCGTCAGCTTTCCTGCTGTATTTTACTCAGTTTTCAACATGTTAACAATCATTTCTAAATAATTATGTTTATCATAAACACAACATTCCTTCACATTCAGCATCAGATCTCATATTTCCATGTGTTTTCAGGGTTTGTCCGTTTACCTCGTCTCTGTCCTTCCTACTGTCCACCCATGTTTTTGTCTGCTTTTATCTGAGAGAATTTGCGCTGCCAGTATTTTCTCATTATGCTTTTGTGAAACATTTTCCAATCTTTCACCCACCCACCCACTGCCGATGTTATTGTGGCGGACACTCAAACCACAGCAGAGCGTAACAATGCTGTATTGTGCTGCTGTGTATTCCCAGAGTAACCAAGGCCACTCCACAGGTTATATAAACACAACAACCACTCTGCTTCGCCCTTCTCACAGAGATGAAACACACATGAACTTTTCAGAGGGATTTTAATGTTCAGGGAGAGCAGAGATGCCATATCACCGCATCAGTTCATCACCTCGGCTCTGTTTTCCTCTGTGGGTGGATGCTGACAGTATAATTTATCTGCTGTTGTCCCAGTGTTGGTGCTTTTGCATGTTTCAGCACTGAAACTAATCTGATTTGAATATTTTCTTCAGATAAAAACAACTTCTTCACTCCATCATTTGACATTTTTGTAACTGGTCTGATGTCTGTGCAAGTCCTCGTTCATCCAGGTCATAGTTATTCTTTGGGTTGGTTTGAAGGCAGCTGGACTTCTTGTTTGAAGCTTGAAGAGACTTTGCCACTCATCTGGGAATCTTCTTCTCTTCTAGAGGCTGGTTAGAGAGACCAAACATTAAAACCCATCTCTTCTCGGTGACGAAACGTCTTCAAGCTTCAAACAAGAAGTCTGTGAATTATAAAAAACATATCACATTAACCTATGTCATGTGTTTTCCCTCTTTCCTCAGGTGGGAAGCTTCCTGGGGGATTTAACTACCTGCACTTTACTAAACCGTCTGCCTCCAACCTGACAGGTCCACCTGTTAAACATGTAAGTTTTTAATGTCTGACATACGTCAGTGTTTGTTTTTCTCTGCTTGTTTCATAATGTAAATGTACCGATCTGACACCTTCAGACTTCAGCTTCAGACACACAGTGAGCATGAAACAGTAAGTTTCATTCTGGTGAAAGTTGTTCCAGAGCAGCACACAGGAAGGGACAGATTATCAAATCTATCCTAATATCCTCCATACAGTATCCTAATATCTGAGCCTAGTTTCCAGACCTCTCAGTCAGCACCCACAGCTCTGATTTTATCAGCACTTCAAACAGACCTGGTTTTGTTCTCACTGACAGCTGCTTTCTGGCAACAAGTGTGGATGAGATCAACGTTGCTGTACAGGTTACTATAAGTCGACTTACTGAAATAACAGCTTTTAAAACTGACGTATTTCTAGAATCAACACGACAAACATTAAGTTAACTGCTAGTAGCTGTTTCTGCTATCTGCTCATGTTTCGACTGATAAGGAATCTGGTGGGATGGATTCATCACTCACAACGGATTGCTTAGGATAAAGTAACCCCTTCCTTCCAAACAGAAATCAGCACCGTGAGCACAAGGCTGAACGAATTAAGTGAAACCAAGTCCAACTGAGTCTAATTATCAGGCTCCGTGTGTCCCTCAGCAGCTCTCCCAAATTCCCAGGTTCTCTCTCTGACTTGTGTGTTCGTCCATGAAAAGTTACAGGACAGAGGGATTGTCACAGGACGAGTGGAGACAGGGAACTACTTCTGTTTGCATCTCGATTGCTACGAGCTGGTGGAGGCGCTCACCTGCTTCTCTCTGAAGCCCCTCCCCGTCTCCAATTACCTGAGTCTGTATGGGAAGCACCAGCAGCTGCTGGGCCAGCTGTTGACCCGCTACCACCAGGCCCAGATCCACGACCTGTACAGGTGGGCCAAAGGCAGATGCTCACTGTTTGTTGTAATTGTCATTATTTCTTGTGTACAGGCTGTTAAAGGAAACAGAATAAATCTCTAACTGAAGTAAAGCCAGGTCATAAATCACCGTTTATCATCAGAGAAGAAAAACTCCTGCATTATAAATAAAAATGTAAGAAGACATTTTTCTTTATTATTGTCTTTTACTGAAGCTTTTTCTTTAGCTTCAGTAACTCAGGTAAACAAACATCAAACACTTACAGGACAATAGATCTGCTGAAATAAGCAGTTTGTGAAACATATGATATCTGTTTTTAGTGTGTTGTCAACAAATCTGCCTCAGCAGATTGGCATTTTCTGCACTGTTATTGTGTTTCATATGGTGTTTCTATTATTCTGTCCAGCCCCTGTAGTAGTATAATTAGATTCATGCAGTCTTGGCCAGTCATCGGATGGAGAATACATGTTGCTGTTTTCGGTGGTGTGCGTTTGATTTTGGTACCAGAGTGTGACAGATGGCAGGTGGTCGGGTTTTTAAAAATAGCCGTTTTCATAACCAGGTTCTGTGGAAATAAAAGGAGCCACTTTCACAGTTTCTGAAGCCGCGTTAAAGCCGAGAGAGGAAATGTTTTCAGAGAGCTGAAGGTGGTGAAGCCCGTGGTCACCTGACTGACGACCCTGCACATCAAAATGACACATAAGAAGAGTGAACAGGAGAGAGGGATTCAGGCCTGCAGTGTCTTTTGTCCTTGTGCTGTCTGTGTGTTTAGTGGTGTGACTTTGGAGTGTGTTAGAGTGTGTGTGTGTGTTTGTCAAACAGCGGGTGACCTGCTTCTGAGGTTTCGACACAAATGACCCCCAGACATGGACGTCTATTGTCCCCCACCTCCTAATCTGTTTATGCAGCTCCCCAATCTGTCTTTGTGGTTGGTGGAGGACGAGACAAAGCGGCAGCCTCCCCGCTGCAGAAGCTGATTCCTCGCTGCCCCGCTCACTCAGCTGACTCGTAAAGTCATTGTGGAGGCTGACAGAGCATCATGAGCCGTTAAAATAATTGATTGACCGTGTGGCGGCTGGGGGTTATTCAGCCAGCACAGTTAGTGTGGCTTCTGGGCATGTGTGTGTGTGTGTGTGTGTGTGTGTGTGTGTGTGTGTGTGTGTGTGTGTGTGTGTGTGTGCGTGTGTGTTTAAATGGTCAGTTCACCCAGATTATGGGGATTTCCTCTTGTGCTGTCCTTCCATGCTGATAACCAGTGGTGGAAGAAAGACTCAGATCTTTGGTTCAGAATTCCACAGTGAAGAAATAATCTGGTGCTAATATCATATATCAAACTGTGTGTTACGTTCACAGATCGATAAAACTGCTGTAGCTGCTCGAGCTGGAGCTTGTTTTATATTTTATATACAGTTGATTAGTTTAGTCCGGTGGTTCCCAGCCTGGAGGTCAGAACGCTGCAAATCTGAGGGGTCATGAGATGATTAGTGTCAGAGCAGAAGGAAAAACACCCCCCTCCCCCTCCCCCATAGTTTTTCTTATTTTTGCATAATTTTTCACAAATGAACTGTTGGTACCAGCTCCGGAGCATAGCATAGCATAGCATAACATAACATAACATAACATAACATAACATAACATAACATAACATAACATAACATAACATAACATAACATAACATAACATAACATAACATAACATAACATAACATAACATAACATAACATCTGACTGTAATCAGTGATTGGAATCCTAAGCACAAAAAGCTGCTGCACGTGTTCAGATCATCGCTGTTTGTTCTTGTGTTGAAAACAGACTGTGTGTCTTTCTTCTTCAGTTTCTTCACACAGAGCTGGTGTTTGGCTGTTTGTCACGACAGATTCTCTGACTTCGAGCAGGAACTCCTGCAGATCTCTACCAATCTCAAGGTCAGTGCTTCAACTTCTTACTCAAAATCAACATGTAGTTTGCACCTCTTCTTCCTTTTTTCTTGTCCATCTGTTTTTCATTTTTCATTTTCTTTGATTTCTTTTTTCTCTTTCCAACTTTCTTAATTCTTTCTTTCTTTTTTGTCCTTTCTTTCTTGCTTTCTATCTCTCTTTCTTTCTTTCTTTCTTAGATTTAAAGATTGAACATACTATGTATGCCTATGGAATGAAAATATATTGGAAAACCAACTTAAACAAAAAATAAGATAAACTGTGAACCTATAAATGTACATGTGTATAAATAACAGATTTATCTGAGGAAACCAATTCAGGTGAATTTCGAGATGGCAAAGAACAAATACCAAAACAGTGCAGTTACAGCATTTTATTTTGAAACCTTTGTTGTATGTGGAACATCAGTCAGGTTCTGTGTTTGTTCAGGACGATGAGTCGAGGCAGCAGGTGATGACGGACGATGACGAGCCAAACGTCCTCCCTCAGGACCGGTTTAAAGATGCTGAGAGTCGAGCTGCTCTGAGAAGCAGCGCTGTGAAATATCTGAGCTACAACAGAAACCTGCTGCCCATGTTCGCCTGCCCGGGACAACTGTGACGCTACAACATCAGCAAGTCAGCAAAGTTTTAAAAACCTCTTTATGCACAATGAACCTGCAGGAGAAACTGAAACAGAAACACACTTTATTAAAATCTTATTCTCACTGAAGAGAATAAGATTGTGGACTTTGTGTCCTGAAGTTAGCAGCTCGGTTGTATCATGGGTAATGTAGGCTTCAGGCTTTGACAGGTGGATAGTGAAAAAGATATTACCTCCCATGAATAAAGTCTGAAACTGCATGTGATAAATTCTTTAGATTTGTCCTTTAATATAATGAATCTAAGAGGCGTTATCGTAGACTGTAGAGACATACAGAACATTTTACTCATTTAAACAACAGGTTAGAGTTTGACCAACACCATCTCCTGCACAATGTTCCAACTGTAACTGAGCGTGACCTCTCCCCTCTGTGACTCTGCAGCAGCGTGACCAATCCCACGGCCCGTATAGTGGCTGGAGATGAAAGTGGATGTGTGGCTTTTTGGAGGGGGAGGAGGGGGGAGGAGGAGGGGGAGGGTGTCACTCTACAGCTGTATGCTAATGAGCCTGAACTGAAGTCTGTCAGGAAAATAACCGCACACACAACCAACATATGTCCTGCAAACAGCTGCAGGCTGAAAAAACGCAGGCGCTGCTGGTGCAGAGGGAAAAGTCACTGTGACAGTTCAGTAATAATCTAACATGTAGAAGGACAGTTAATCTGTCTGTGACACTCAGGGTGCACTGTGTGTCTGTGGTGCTCAGCAGTGTAGAAGTATATATAGTTTAATTTACAGTAACTTTTGTGTTCTTATATTCAAATATCACTGTTTTGTCGTGTCCTCGGTTCTAAATAGTTTATGGATTTTTTTAATGGTATTTTACGTTTGTGCTTTAATCTCCTGTGGAATGTTTGCATTCACAGTATATTTTACACAAGGACTTTATTCGCACAAGGACGTTGTGGTGTTGACGTGTGTGTGTTTCCTCTGTGCGTTTTACCTGTTGGAGCTGCATCATGTTTCATATTCTCCAGCTTCTGTTTTCAAACAGTTCAGTTGTCCCTTCATAGTGTTTTTATGGTGTGACTTTCTCAAAAGGACATTTATGGTGCTTAGTTTTGAGTGAAGTCAGATTACAGCATATTAATGAGTGTCTTTTCTGCATTTACCTCTTGTAGCTGCATCATGTGATTCTCCAGCTGGTGCTAAAGGGCGTTTTTGTGTTTTTGGAAGAGTTTGTTTGTACAGTGAATTTATTTCAACCTGATTCCAGAGCAGATCTGCAGATCAGCCTGTTTCAGGAATTTCACATCAACACTGTGTCCTGAAAAACGAAACAGGAGGAGGAAGGTTGTTGCTTTTATCAGGAAGATTGGTTTATAGTGGAAAAGGTTGAGATTGGAGAAGATGACTTCAGCTTCAGTAATGGGCCAGAGGAAGCTGGTTAGATGGAGATTTTTGGTGAGTAAACTTTTTTTAGTTCAGAGAAAATCTAAATTTAAAACATCAAGATATTTTAGGTGAAGGAAGTTTTTCTGTATCAGCTCTGAGTCTGGACACCGCAGTGTGACCCAGTCAGTAAAAACTGATCCTGAGCTCAACAGTGACTCATCAGCTGAAACCTGCTGCTCCAAACACCTCTAACTTCCACGCGCTCATTTCTGCGTGCGCACAAACCACTGAACTCAAATATCTCAGAGGTCTCCTCGATGACATCCCGTCATCCTTCACGGTGGAGAACAGACTCCTGTCCGACTGACCGGGTCAGATGTGACGTGCAGGAATTGGGTTTGATGTTTTTAACCCGCGGATAATCTCGGTTTGCCCCATTTGGAGACAGAAAGAGCGCACTGATTACGCACAGCACGCGCCGACAGTATCTGGGGCCCAGATTGCTTCTGGGGGCCCCCGCTACTACTACTACTGCTGCTGCTGCTGCTGCTGCTCCCTTTTTTTTTCGACTGTGCAATTTCCTTTTCAATCACTGCGGGTCTACAGCTTGCACAAGCGCTGCCATTGTGATGCAAAGCAGGAGACCCTCCTCTCGTTATTAATTCTGTATGCGTAAAATGACGGATTCATATGTCCGGAGTTAACTGTCACGCCAGCGCACATGCTGCAGGGCCACAGTGGTTTGAAGTGATGATTTGTTTGTTTGCTGTTCGGTTATTTGTTTTAAGCTCACCGCAGGTCAGTTTTTTGGATGTTTAGTTTTCCTGGAAATTCGCTGACCCTCTCTAACTCTGACCCTGAACCAGGGCCTTAAAACGGTTCAGTAAAGAGCTGGTGATCCGATTCTTTTCCCCAGGAAAATCACATTTTAATCCGTATTCGTTTTCGTTTTTATTTCATAACTGAAACTGGTCTCACGTTTTCCTCCGACGGGAATTTAAACGCGTCGAAACAACATTTCTGCGTTTTGATTTAAACTTTGCAACTTTACATTTTCCACTTTTCCTCACTGTTATTTTTCCAGTCACCTCTTCTTGACGCCGTTATGTTGGACGGATGTCTCCCTTTTGGACAAATCAGAGCCCCACCACCCAAAGGAGACACGTAAAGCCGAGGCACGTGTAGATTTCTATACAAACTCATCAGACCGTAAAAGCAGGAGGCTCCTGGCGTGTGCCGGTCGAGACGAGGAGGAGGAGGCGGAGGAGAGTGTGTGTGGAATGAGTGTGAGTGTGTGTGTGTGTGTGTGTGTGTGTAGGGAGGGGGGTGAAATACAATAAAACCCTCAGGTACATCTGCTTTGCAATCTGCAAATCCTCCCTCCATCACCCCCCTCCTCCTCCTCCACCAGCCTCTCCATCCTCCCACACCCACTCCTCAAATCCACAGGGGACCTCGGCTCCTTCTGATTGGTCGGGGATGAGGCAACAAGGGGGCACGGGAACAATGTCATCATGTCGCCTTAAAAAGAGTGCAGCTATGTCGTGGTGAAAGCACCTCGGGAGGAGAACAGAGGATCAATAGAAGGAGGAAACAAACAAAAAGGACGCATCAGATGTTTCTGTCCGCAAGCGACTGAAAGTGGATTTCTTCTCCCCGCAGCAGCGTCCAAAGTGCCTTCAGCTCTCCGTCCAGCGCGAACATGCCGAGAGGATTTTTGGTGAAAAGGAACAAGAAAACCAACCCGGTATCGTACCGGGTTCGGTCTGAGGAGGAGGAAGCGGAGCAAACAGTGGCTGACGCGCCGCCGGTGCTGCCGCCGCTGCCGCCGTCCTCCTCTGCGCCTCTGTCCACCGTCCCGGCGCGCTCACAGACGCCGACGCCTACCTGCGGGGCGGCGGCCACAGCTCCGGAGCAGGACGCTAAACCGGTGCAATTCGGGAACCCAGAGGCGGTGTACCAGGCGCTCTACAGCCCCACCCGCCCTGTCAGCCAGGACCACGACCGTTCGTACTTCGAGAGACGCTTCAATCTCGGATCACCAGTTTCCGCAGAGTCTTTCCCCACACCAGCAGCGCTCACCGCCTTGGACCACCTCTTCGCCCCGGTGGACCTGAAAATCGGCTCCAGCAACAGCAGCCGCACCGAGACCAGCGCCACGTCCACCGGGTCGCATCCCACCGCCGGGACCAAACGAGCGTCCAGTGACACCGAGCGCAAAGGCAAACCGCCGTCCAAGAAAACCAAAGCTATCCGGAAACTGCACTTTGAGGATGATGTCACCACATCTCCGGTCCTCGGGCTCAAGATTAAAGAGGCGCCCGCGGACCAGAAGCCTCCCAGACCCCAGCTCGCCGGAGGAGACAACAACCCACTGGGTGAGTTTGTCTGCCAGCTGTGCCGAGAGGCGTACGCAGACCCGTTCGCTCTGGCGCAGCACAAGTGCTCCAGGATAGTCCGTGTTGAGTACAGGTGCCCTGAGTGTGACAAGGTGTTCAGCTGTCCGGCCAACCTCGCCTCGCACCGGCGGTGGCACAAACCGAAACAACAGAGCGGAGCCTCCGGTGCTCAGAATCTGGAGAGCGACAAGGTGGGCGCGTCCGGTAAAACGGATGAAGCGAAGGATTCTAGTGACAGGGACACACCCAGCCCCGGGCCGTCCGAGTCCGGCTCAGAGGAAGGGCTGTATGATTGTAATCACTGTGGGAAAAAGTTTAAACGCCAAGCCTACCTGCGAAAACACCTGGCGTCACAACACGGCTCCCCAAAACCGGCGGAGGAGGAGGACGCGCCGCCCTGCGAGCAGATCGCGGCGCCGCTCAACCTGAGCTCCTCCACCTGCCACCTGTGTCCGGTCTGCGGGGAGAACTTTACCAACAGAGGCAGCCAGGAGCGGCACATCCGCCTGCTGCACTCCTCACAGGTCTACTCGTGCAAATACTGCCCCGCCATCTTCTACAGCTCCCCGGGACTCACCAGACACATCAACAAATGCCACCCGTCCGAGAACCGGCAGGTGATCCTGCTGCAGATGCCGCTCCGCCCCGCCTGCTGATCCTGCTGATCCGGGACTTAGGGCACCGTCCGCACTGTCAGATAACAAGATGACAAAGTCCAGCCTTGTTTCTGAGACGATTTTCAGAGTTACACTGCAAAAAGATCCTCATCCTCATGTATGGCACTTTGGTGAGAACGTATAAATCTGGTTGACTTCAGTGTTGTTGACGGGAGTGATTTTTATTATTATTTTTTTTTTGGCAATTATTTGATAAGAGACAAAAATTCAACAGTTTTTTCTAATTTAAGTATTTTAAGACTTTTACCCAAAACTGCTGGATTGTTTGTTTTTGTCTTATTTTGCGATGTTAATCACAAAAAACCCTCAAATTATAGAAGAATCAATTGGAACTATGTTTTCTCAAATGACCTGCCTCCAGATTGAGGTAAAGTGAGAAATGAAAGGCTGTTTTTGCAGTGTAACTCCAGCAGCAAACAGAAAGTGTCAAAAATGTCATAATGATAACTCACGTGCGTCCATTTGTAAAGGTCAGAGGTCAGCCGCTCACCTGCAGCAGGCAGGAATTCAGTGCCTTGCTCAAGGACACATCAGCTGGTTCTGGGTGTGTGTTTGAACCCCCGGCCTTTAACCCCGCCCTCCCCCCTTAAAGGATCTTTGACATCATGTTTCAAACACTTAAAAAGCGTTAGACTGTTAATTTATTTTTCTAGCATCTCTGCACAAGTGCTATTAGCTTCTAGACCTAAGAGAGGGGACGACCTGTAGCCGATGAAAACCAGAATTCACAGGCCTGAACAGACCTTATCTCATCACTCTGATTAGCTTTAACATAGCTTGTGGATCTGTGGATCAGTAGCTGTTGCCTAAAAACAAAAAAGAGTAAGAACTAGTGTAGCCGGTAATGCCTTCGGATTAGAAACTCCTGCTGTAAAACTGCCTTAAACTCAACTGATCTGATTGTTTTTTGTTTTTTTTTTGTTTTTTTTTTGATCACTTATTTATCACTGGCTGGGTATGATGGTTATTTTCTACAAAGCCTTCTGTATTACCACTATACAGTATATCTAACTCATTTTTTCTATTTATTTATGTATTTATTAAATTATTTGTGTAAATTATTGCTCTGTGTTGTCAGACCTGTGATCTGTTGCTGTGTTTTTTCATGACGTAGCCAAATTGTTTTACTTTCTTTAACTTATATTAAAACAGTGTGAGGACGGTGTGTTCAAGTGACATTATAGCAATCAATGCGTTTTATCAGCCGCTCTGGAATAATACCTGAATGCAATCATGATTTTATTTATATTTTATTTTGGTTTTGGTTTCTTTGTTACCTTTAGCTCTTACACTGCTTTGGATGTTTCTGCAGTATTTTGCTAAATGTCCAAAAAAAAAAAATAAAAACCAAACTGAGAAACAGGTTTGTTTTCAATCTTTTTTTTGTCTCCTTGAACACAACACAAACAGCCTACATGATGTTTCTGTGAAAAGAAAAATGCCCCAAATTCTGTTGAAGCAGCAGCCGGGGCCGTAGCTGGAAACACTCAGGCCAGAGTTCCAATTTAAATTTTTCAATTTTACGTCTCTTTGTTCTGTTACAGTTCTGAGGGATGTGCTGTGTTACTGATCCCTGATTGAATCAAAGAAGAGTTTGACAACGACACAATGTAAGAGTTAGTGCTGTGTAGTGTGTACAATAGAGGTCAAAGGTCACCTGCAGGTCAACAAACACAAAACATTTCTGCATGTGAAAGACATTCCTGCAGCTCCGCTCCTCCTCCTGCCCCCTCCCTCTCTGTCGGCGTCACTGTGTTTCTGAAGGTGTTTGTGCAGCGTGTTGTTACCGTGTAGTTTACATTGTGTGTGTGTGTGTGTGTGTGTGTGTGTGTGACACTGAGGAAATAACACTGTTAACTGCTGTTTCCAGTGTCAACAGTGAACTGTGTAACTCAACAAAACAGTTGTTGATTTATCTTTAAAACTATTTGCGAGGTAATTAAATTTGCATTTACACGATTATTAAATGTGCAGATTAACAATTCCATTTTCTCATCCTGTCTTGAATAAATTTTTTAATGGATTCACAATAAGGATGGATGCCTTTTAAAAAGCTTTTGAATTATTAAAAGGCTTTTTTCTTGTATTGATTCCATTTACTAATGTTTCCTCTTCATCTCTCAAATCTCACCATTTCTTTGTGTCCAGCTCCGACATTTGATGATCTCTCTCTGGAAACTTACAGCACTGACGGTGAAGATTTGTCCTTTTTTTGTGAGTAGTTTTTACAACTGAATAATTCAGGTGCAGTTTCTGTTCAGTGGTTCATAAAGTGGTTAAAAAATACCCTCACTGCCACATTCAGGAGCCGTGGTGTCTCATCACATGATCCTCATCAGCAGATGGCTTTTCCCAAATATCATGAAACTGTAGATGTTAAAAATTTCCATGTTTATATTCTGAGCATTCTTCACCCTAATCAGCGTATCAGTAGCTCTGGTTCTGACCCAGTCATGATCTGAACATTTCCTCTGGTTCTGGTTGTTGTTTGTTCTTTTTTTTGGCAAATCTAAATTCTACATGTGTAAATGTGTACATGATGTGTTAGAGACTTTAACTACAACTGTTCGAATCATAGAAATCTGTATTTTCAGTTAGTCCTGATTTTTCTGAAAAACGTCCAAATCTGAATCACCTCAAGTTCCATTCAGTAGCTGTTCTGGAGCTTTCTGCCATATCACACTGTCTTCCTCAAGAACGAACTCAGTCTCAGTTCATAAATAATTTAACTAACATATCTCCAACCTCTGTGAATAATACACGTGGACAGAGGAAACATTAAAAACCTGCATGTGCTTTAAGCAGTAATGAAATTCAGTGATTTACCAAAACACACAGAAAAATCAGAAACAGAGAAAATGTTCCTGAAAACAAACTCGCTCGCTTTAGTTTGAATTTTTATAAAATAAAATGGTTTAAATCCACCTCTGGATTTAAACACCTCACCTTTCCCCCTCCGTCACTCACACACACACACACACACACACACACACACACACACACAGGCACACACTTTCTCTCCGTCTTTAGCTTTTACCACACACACTTTCACTAAACACAAACACACACACTCTTACGCACACACAAAGGCAGGCCATCAGTCTGCGTCTGCCTCCCTGTGTGGCTCTGACAGGTGTAAGCCAGCTGGGGAGCAGACTGCAGATAAGAGCTACAGATAACACACACACACACACACACACACACACACACACACACTCTCTCTCTCTCTCTCTCTCTCTCTCTCTCTCTCTCTCTCTCTCTCTCTCTCTCTCTCCCTCTCTAAGAAAGAAATAAAGAGAACAGAGAGCGAGGTGAAAGCAGCAGCTGTCAGATCTGCAGAACCTGAAACTCAGTTTTACAGTTTCCAGTAAATATGGAGCTTTCATTTCAGATTAAAAGTTTCCTCTGTGCTTTGCTGCTGTGTGTGATGAAATGTTAGTGGTGTGACTTCATGTACGGCAGCTTCAACCCACCACTTTGATCCAGACTGAAATTTCAACTGCCACAACTGCCTGGGGGATTTGAGCAGACATGGTCCCCAGAGGATGAATCCTGCCAATTTCCACTGGGGATTCAGTCGCTTCTCAAAATCCTGTTTTTGTCTCTCTCTCATTTTTATAGTTTCAGTTTGATTCATTCACTAAAAGACGACTAAACCACGTCTGCCTGAGCAGAGAGTGATCTGCGGAGTATTTCTTTACCCTGAGCTTTGCCTTGTTGTTGTGTTCGTATGCAGGTTGTGTTGTGTTGTTTTTATCATTAAATCTGGTTCAGACATTTGTGTGTACGTGGAAAAGAAGCCCTGAAAATGGTTTTATAGGTTAAATCAAAGCTGTGATGGAGAGAAGAAAAATAAGACACTGATTTAAGATAAACTGTCACAGATTCTTCCTTTGACCACGTCTCCTCATGTCTCCTCATGTCTCCTCATGTCTCCCCATGTCTCCGATGCTCTGCTGTCAGCCAGTGTTCATGTGTTTCCTCTTCAGATCTGCTGTTGGTGGTTTTTCTTCACGTCAGACGACTTGTTATCAGACATGAAAGCGACACGATGTGATTGAATTTGTCTGGTTTAATCAGATATCTACTGCTCTCTAATGCTGTTAGGCCAGCACAGGGAGTAATGTTACACCCCGTGTGTGTGTGTCTGTGTGTGTGTAGATAAATGAACGTGCTTGTGTTTACCTGAAGAGTGTGCACATACACATGAAGGATGAACAATATAATCATTAAAATATAAGGCTTTCAGCCGTTCCATCCTTCTAACCATCCAATCATTTATTAATCCATTCATCTAAGACTCTGTGTGGTTGTTTCAAAAGCATCTGGTCAATGCTTTATTTTACATAAACACATTTAAAATATATTATTTCCTAAATCAGAAAAGTTGCTGTTTCCTGACTTACACACGAGGTGAGGAGGTGGAGCTACGTCGCACCAGCTCCCTCAGATCTCAGACTCCTCTCTTGCATCACCTCTTTCCACCTCCTCCTCAGCTCTGTCCTCCATCACGGCCACCATCTCTCAGCTGCTGCCTCCCTGCACGTATCTCCCCTTATCTCCAACACACTCAGGCAAAGAGGAGAGAAAAAACAAAAAGAAATGAAAGCAGGAGCAGGCAGAGTAAACACCTCGCTGCCTCCCTGCGTAGGCTGAGGTAAGTCAAACAAACCTCGGGGGCATTTTCCAGGCCGGCAGGTGTTGGTGTCAGAGGCAGGCGAGCGTGGCATCGAGAGTCAACAAGTGGAGCGAAACAAGCCGCGAGAGGCCGACACAAACACAGGAACAGTGTGTTTTAAGTGTAGACGACACTGGCTGTTGCTGCTTGAGTGGCGTTTGCTGCCTGTGCTGTCTTTTGTTCAGTGGACATGTGGGGAGCCAAAGTTAGAATGGGAAATCCTCATGTTTGTTAAATTTACCGTTGCTGTGTCCCAGCGAGTCGTGTCCTCTCAGTCCCAGCAGAGTGGGGTGGACATGGTTGCTTTCCATTCAGCTAATACCACAAGTTTGTTTCACCAGAGTTATTACAGTTCATCCTGAAAGTCTGAACCATATTTAGATTTATTTCACTCCGAAACACCGAGCTGTCTTTCATCAAGCAGATATTTCACAGGATAAGAGAAAACTCTGAGCTGCTGGTAGAACTAGCTGAAAAGGATTTATCCTCAGGGAACCATGAATGTTTTCTGTTTTGTGCTTATTTTAGATGTTTCCTCTTTTTTCTCCCATTCCAGTGACACAAACGTGAGACTGACCGTGTGGTGATGGCGATGAGCGGCAGCGTCACTGTTTTCTCCCAGCAGCACCTTCTCTGTGTAAACTGAAGACAGAGGACATCCCGTCAGCGCATCCAGCCTATTTGGACAGGTGACGTCATTACCAAGGTCAGGGTCTGCAGATGACTGTGATCAGCTTTACAGAGCAGGATACAGCTGGCTGTGATACCCATCTCCCCTCTGATTAGCTGAGCTCAGGTAAAGCCTTAATCGCCTTGTTGACTTGAAAGGCTCTCAGAGTGGGAAAGCTAATTAACTCTACCCAGCAACACACACACACACACACACACACACACACAGAGGAATTTTTACCTTTGGGGCTTTTTTATTATCTGTGTTATTTGTAATAGTTGCAAAATTTATCCTATTTGGTTTGTAGTGTAAATAAATGAATAAATATGTAAGGATTACAAAAATGCATCCAGCTAACTAACAACTTGACACACACACACACACAGGTGCAGCTGTTTGTCTGGCTGAGATTACCTGACCACTGTCGTCCATTTGGTTTTAGGCACGTGTCCACTGGTCTCAGCATCCTTCCTCCCACCCTTTACTTATCCTTGAGGTGTGTCTAGAACTTGACTGGAGCCCACCTGTGGAAAACTGAAGTTCAGAAAGACACACAGCTGAGAACTGAAGGAAGGATGAATTCAGCCCGATACAGAGAAGCCCTCGAAGAAAACCTGCTCCAGAGAGCACGAGACCTGAGACGGAGGTGATGGTCCATCTCTCAGCACGATGACGACCACTACCTGCACTGAAACGATCTCCTCAGAAGGTCAGTAATGGGTGACTGTAGAGCCGTGTGTTATTGGGTTGTTACTGAGTTTGTGTTGGCAGGTTTGAAACACTGGCGATGTGTTTACTCTGTCTCACAAATACACAACCATGTGGTGGAAACTGGGGAACAGATTTGCGTGTGCTGTGGCTGAAAGCACACGTCTGTTCTGCAATTCCTCAAAATCTGCAAAACATCAGTGTGTTCTGTAAGCTTTTGTTCAGAGGGTTGAGGTAATGGGTGGGGCAGGAGGATGGTGTGTGTGTGTGTGTGTGTGTGTGTGCGTGTGTGTGTTTGGAGGTGAAGGGGGGCAGCTGATTTGAGGGCCCTGGCAAACACAAAGGGGCCAGGACCTCCTCCACACATGCCCAACACAATGCCCCGGCCCTAATGCTTGTAAATCTATTCACACATCCAGAGGCCAAAGATAATAACAAGCTGTTCAGAATGAATTTCTAATGAGCACACTGAAGCCTCTCACCATTGGAAACCTGATTCTGGTTCAGCTGAAACCCTGCTCCACAGTCAGCCGTGAAACAAACACGCCTGCCTGTTTAGCATCGATGCAGAGATGCGTGCGTTCTCCAGCGAGCCAACAGAGCTGGATGAACGACAGGCGAGCAGGATGCAGTCACACTGAGGGAGAAGGATAAAGGCCTACAGTCTGAGCAATGAGAGCACACACAGATAACATTTTAAAAATCTGAAGGACGGCACGATTCCCAGATAGCTGACAAGACTGTTAAAGATTGATTTTAAATCTTAAAGCAGCTGTAATCTCTGAACCTACAGACAATTATCAGCTGAGTCTGTCAGCACTCTGACAATGTGCACCATCATCCCCTGATATAAACAATATCAGGCCTCATCCCTCTGTGTGAGCAGCTTTTCACTGGATCAGGTAGAAGCTCTTCTGTTTTCTGACATGGCCTCATGAAGCAGCTACAGACGAGCAACTGCATGTTCTGTGTGTAATCCACCAGTGCTGTTTGTGGGGAAACTACTGGGAGCTCTGGTTTTAGCTGCGAAGGTGTTTTTAGTGTCAGAGCAGCTCGACGCTGCGGCTGAAGAAAGGTCATGAGAGGTCACAGTAGGTCCTCTCCTCACTGCTGCAGGAAGCAGGGGCATAATTATGTAAATGAGCCTGGATCCCTCTGCTGCTGCCAGTCACACACACACACACACACACACACACACACACACACACACACGCACACCAGGTTCATTTTAGTGATAGTGATAATAATAATCAGAGTTAAGATACAGTGTAGTTAGTGTATGTTGTGCAGGGGAATCCTGTGTGACTGCATGAGTAAACAAGAGATGTTGATTAAGTAAATAAAAGAACAATAAAGCTACAAAAGAATAAGATTAAAAGCAACAGAGACAAAAGTTTGTAATAAAAATGTCTGACGTGAGGATTCGTTGATCTGCTTGTTTCCGTGTCGATGCAGCCGTGACCTTCACAACACGACCTGACTTTAATCACTGGTCAGTACAGTTAAACACTCACTCTGACACAGCTGTGTGTGTGTGTGTCTTTTCTCTTTCAGTCCTAACCTCCTGATGACTGCAGCTAATGAAAAGCCTGCAGAGAGGAAGGAGGGAGGAGGTGGAGGTGGGGGGGGGGGGGGGGGGGGCTGCTGCCTATTCTTGTCACTGGATGGGGTGGGGCTGGGGACCCGGTTGCCAGGGCCGATGGTTGACTCCCGGGCCCCTGGCTGACAGCGGCAGGCTGTCGGGGCCGAGCGGCCGTCTGGCGAGCAGACCCGGCCCTCCTCGGTGAGCTGGCACGCGCCGGCGCAGCAGCCTGGCCGAGGCATGACGAATCACTGAAAGAAACCTCCGCAAGGCCGCACACAGGAACACCTGAGCCACAGAGCAGAGGGAGGGGCCAGGGGTGGAGGGAGGGGTCCTACAGTCACAGACACTGATGAGGTGGTTTATTCCAAAATGATTTACACTTAAACAAAAACAGACAAACACAAATGCCCCCAGTGTTCCCCTTAAATATAACCTTCAGCTTTATCACCGCTGGGTGTTATTCTCCTCGTTCCTGCCAACATTTCTATCAGTTGGGATATCACCATAGTAACGGTAACTTCTGGAATTAGTATAAAAAACTTTCAGGGGCAAAAACACAAGCAGTCAGACAGGCTGTCAACACCCAGTGGTTTCTCTAAAGCACTTAGTTTGGAGGTGAAACTGAAAGTGAAATGTCAAACATATTGATTCCTCATTGAACAGGAAAACTCAGATACTATAGCCTGGTCCGCTCCACCTGCTTTGTGTACTCAGTGTGTTCAGTTGTTGTTTATCAGAAATGTGGCAAAAGTTTTAAAAGACAAACACAAACAGTTTTCACACAAACTGTGGTCAGTGTTGTCTCGTCATATCTAAAGGCAAAAAGATTTATGCCTGTTCCAAATCAATATTTTGTCCTGTGGACATAAACGTCTGCCCTGTCTGTCCTGCCTGTCCTGTCCTGTCCTGCCTGTCCTGCCTGTCCTGCCGGTCCTGTTTGTCCTGTTGGATTTGCTCCTTGACAGTTTCATATTCCACAGCTTTGGATGTCTCAGGATTTTTTTTTTACATTGTTCAGTAATATCACAACATTTTATTACAGTTCTATAAAAAGCCTTAATGAGGACGTTACCAGCCAACATTTTCAGAAAATTGACACCCACTCCAAACCAAACAATCACTGACATTAAACTGAAACACATTATGGGATTGCTTTTATGTTATGAGTCATCCTAAGAGCTTTGTTTAAAAAAAAAAAAAAACTTCAGTTAGCAAAACAATTTTCCCAAATGCCTGCATGTAACTGCAGTAACTCATTTTAGAACAAACCCGGGTCCTTGATCTCCATAGGAACAGAGCTTTTCAGATTCAGTTTCACAGAAATGAGCCGCTGATTGACGAGCAGCCGGTCAGTTATATGAACTGAAGAGGAGCGAGGGGACCCTCCGCGCTCCCTCAGGCGAGTATTGATCCAAGACAAAGGCATTCAAGTCACGTACATCTGTTCGGGACTCAAGGAGTGGTTGAAGGAACAGTTAACCTTGCGAGCGTTTGTTCATATTTTATATTTGAAGCTCCCACTTTGGTAAAAAAAAAACAAAAAAAAAAAACATCCCATTCTGTCTTTGTCACCATGCTGAAGAATCTTTGTGCAAAACACTGCCTGCTCAGATGGCTGTCCGTGACCTCTGACCCCTCTGTAGAGATGAGTGGAGCTATGTCTCAGGAGGAGGGGGGGCGGGGGGGTGAAGGAAGAATTCGTGGCTTCCATTATAGCGACAGTCACATGAGAAACTTCCACGTGTCTTCTACAAACGTTGTCATTTTCAGTCAGTCAGTCGTCCTCTGGTTCCAGCTTCTCAGTTGTGAGAGTTGAATATATTTCTATATTTCTTTATGACAAAACGATGAGCTAAAAACAGCTGCAGAGTTCATAATAAGTCTCTGTCGCCAGGTTTTATCCAAACGTGACCCACATTTCTACCAAATCTCCAGAAAATCTCTGACTTGGAAATGTTGTTGAATTGAAGTTGAATCATGTCTTAAAGACGTCATGAATTAATTTTCTTTTCTAAAATGTCTAATTGTGGAGCCAGACTGTTCAAATGGATCTCTGCGGTCACACCTGAACAATGACAGGCATCAGTAATTGAAACATTATGGCACCCCAGTGTTGTAGCTCGAGGGCCTGGGCTCTTTGGAGACAGCGTGTGTGTGTGTGTGTGTGTGTGTGTGTGTGTGTGTGTGTGTGTGTGTGTGTGTGTGTGTGTGTGTGTGTGTGGGGAGTTGAAGTGGGTGTGGTGCAGACCTGAATCAATAAGGGTCAGGGAAAAAGCGTCGTCTGAAGTCCCCATAAACTGACAGAGGTTTCAAAAGGTTTGGACTGTGGCAGCTGAGGCCTTTTACCGAGGAGCTGCAGCCGGATTAACCCCCTCCAACCCCACAGTTGGACAACTTGTTTCATTGCCTAATGGAGCTGCGGGCAAGGGGATTATTGCAATGGCAGACCATGACGAGAAGTGTCTCACCTCAAAGATCGTGTGAGGACACAAAGTCTCCTGGCCTTTGACAGGTCATTATCTTGGACCAGTGTTTGAGAAAATCATTTGATGGGGGCAGTAGAGCTTCTGTTTTATTTAACCTTGAATTATCCTGAATTCCCTGTAAACACAGGTAAAAAGAAGTGATGCCAAACAAGAGAAGACTCCACCAGGGGTATTTTTAGGTGTTTGCGAAGAGGTTTGAGCACGCTTGTGGAAACTGTGTCCTCTTTAAGATGCAGCTATGTCCTTGAATTCAAGAAAGGAGACATTCCTCTGATGGGTAAAGCACCAGGTGACTCACACTCCACTGCCTCTTCAGCAGTAGTTGCTTAATTAGCCCCCATCAACGGCACTGACCTCCCTGTAACACGCTCGAGAGGCCTGCGGTCACGCCGACCCTCCCTCAGAGAGATAATTGGCTTGTAGATTTAAAGCCATTCACAGAGGGCGCGGAACGGTGCAGCTATCAAGGCACGAAGCCACAGACAGGCCAAGCACCTGCATTCCTGCCTCAATCAATACACCTGGATGTCAGTGATCACTTACAGTGGAAAATTTGTACTGTGTAATGTCATTATATATTTACACGATAAATAATAAGACAAACAAAAAATACTTTTGACTGCTTCTGTTATTTATCTTGAGCTGATTAAACACAGCTGCCTGTTGGTTTCTGTGGTTAAGTGTCCATGTTATTACAGGGAAAATGTCCTCGTCTTCCATTTTGCTAATTCAGGACATCGTTTCATGTCTCATTGCTTGTCTTAACGCAACTTCAGCATCAGTTCAGACCATTCAGTCTGGACATCAGCTGGGACGCTGAGGCTGTAATGGACAGACGTGTCAGTTGTCTTTAGAATTTATTTTTCTGGGACTCTGGGACCTAGAAAACTCTGCAGTGCAAAAACTGAGGTGCTGAAAGTTACAAGCATCAGTCTTGTCCCATATGGCTCAGCACTGAGATACGGCATAATCTAATTTCCATCTCCATTACCCAAATAAGTGAGCAGATTAAATTTTCATCTGCATCTAGGGTTTAGGAAATTAAGACGGTGCTGTAACAGAGATGAGGCTTGATTGCTGCTAATGTGATTGTCGCAGCGACGTTTCTCATGGCTGACATTCAGTGATGGTGCTTTATTATTCATATTCTGGAGGAAAACTGAGATGAGTTAAAAGATGAAACTGTCTTTGAAAGCTGAACTTTTTAGGTGGGATTTGTAGAATAAACTCGTCAGGTAAGACCTGACGTCACGTCTCTTTCACCCTGGTATTCAGCTTTTAGCTGAGTACTAATCATGCAGATTGGCCCCTTTTGTTATATTGTTATATTATTACTGAGAGCTTCGTGCATTTTTCCACAACACATTCTCCTCAGATCTGCTCTGCTACCCACCTGAGCCTGACGAGTCCCAGCAGCCTTTGGCTCTGGGTCGTTTTGCTGCTCGTCACCTTAAGTTTGAATAAGATTTAGATTTGGTTGTTTTTAAAAATAATTCATTACCATTATAATGCACCATTATGATCTGCGTCCATGAGTCGTGTGTTTCATGTCCAGTGAAAGCAGAGTGTAGTTTGTGTTGCAGTTGCCTGACAGGCTAACGGTCAGTTATGACACCATTATGAATTTGTGCAGTCCGTCATTGTTCATGTTTTGTTCACTTCTGCATTGTGTTGTCTCTATGCTGTTGTCTCTTTGAGCCAATGACTCAAATGACTGGACTTCTGACGTGTTCAGCTGTGAGCGTGACGCTGTTCCTTCTTTTCAAAAACAAAAACTGCAGCTTAAAGCCGAGGTGTGTGTGACCCTCTCCTTCCTGCTGAGCGCTGATCAGCCTCCACCCTGTCTGGGCATGCCAACACCTGAGCGTCTAGTTAATCGTTCTGGTTGGAACGGCAGGAACAGCGTGTGCCGAGGCGGCTGGAAGACGCAGAGGTGGCTGACGAGACCCTCCCCGCCGTATTAACAAACCACATAACAGCACACAGCAGCACCTCCGAGTTCTGAGAAAGCTTTTTGTGTGATCATTAGAGAGCAGAGAGGAGAGAAAGGCATCTCCCCGAGGTTCTGCACAATACAACAACCACGCCGGGTCTGTGGATGGAGTGTCTGCTCCAGCAGGCAGCTAATGAAGGCTGAGAGGACCTGTGGCGGCTCGGTAATTGAACCTCTGGGACATTCTCTCACTCTACATCAGCATTCTGCTCTCCTGAAGTTACACTCAGTTCCATGCTGCTGCTGCTGCTGCTGAGGGACTGTTTAATGTGCAGGACGAAGGCTTCGTGTTGTTTTGTGGGTAGGCGCAACCATCTCGAGTTTGTTGACTTTCACTTTGTGAATGAAGCTCGTTCAGGTCAGTGGTCGTGAGCTGAACGGCACCTGTGACACAAAGGGTGTCAGAGGGTGGTCAGTTCGTGTTTGTCACATTTTAAAGATGAAGGCAGTTCTGATCTTCATCATTCTCATGTTGGGAAATGGTGTAATGACGATCAACAGGCTGAAATAAAGGGAAAGCCTGACTCCAGTGACGCTGATCAGAAAGTGTATGGACACTGGACACTGTTATGATCAGGTTTCTCATTATCCATGGAAACACCATGTCCTGGAGTTTGAGTGACACCAGGTTAAGATACTGCGACATACTCACTGAGGATCCATCAGTTTGTTTAAGCTTATTATTATTAACACTTTTATTGACACAGAAGCAAACCTATTTAAAGCATTTTAAATGTGAAAGGATCCTTATGAAGAAGAGCCTCCTGGGGTTTGGACAATGACTCTGTGTTTTTGTGAGCTTCGAACAGCGTGAGATATTTTCTGACTTTTGAATCCAAAGTTATGCTGAGACTCGTAAAGATGAACGTCCTCTCCATGGGTAAATGTGAACAAACGTGTGAATAAATGCAGAT
Organism: Toxotes jaculatrix; assembly: GCF_017976425.1. Taxonomy (NCBI): domain Eukaryota; kingdom Metazoa; phylum Chordata; class Actinopteri; family Toxotidae; genus Toxotes; species Toxotes jaculatrix. The sequence continues at coordinate 1,537,013 of NC_054412.1, forward strand.
TCAGTCGAGGTGGAAATCAGCCTCAGTGCCATCACGTCCTGGCATCATTTGAGACACAAACAGACAAGCTGGGGGACGTCTACCGTGTCTGTCCCACAGATGGCCCGGCCCCGTTCTCCCTCTGTCCGCTGGCTCAACCGACTCTCCGCTGGACGCCACGTCGGTGCCAATTCATCTCCAAAAAAACTCGCCTCCAGTGAGTCCCTGGCTGCTCCTGGCACCGGCAGCAAAGCTCTCTCCTCACTCATCTCATCTGACTGCTTCTGTAAATAAATAACAACAACAAAATAGCAACAAGAGGGTGACACCCGGCAGAACCCGGTTGGCCATATGGGACCTGCTAGTTGTCGGCGTTTGGCAAAGGCGCAGGGGTCACAGATGGCTGCACAACCCCCACACCGTCCCACATTTTTCTGGGCTGCTGTGCTTTTAGGTCGTCCCCGATCACTAAACCGCCCTTTTAAAACTAATTTTTTGATTGTTGACACAGGCTCAGATGGGTAACACACAATGGCAAATAATTAACCAAAGGGGGCTGAATTAAAGGGGGACTTATTATGAGACGGGTGGTGGATGACTCATTTTGCATTAGGCTTTGAAGACGGTCCCTCGTGGCCGGCGTTGGTCGCTCCGGCATTAAAAGCCTGTGCATCTTGGCACCTTACTCAATAGAAAAGCAGGCGGTTGATCTGTGCTGCATTAGTGCTGAGCCTTTGTTCTCCCGAAGGGCTGTCAAATGGAGAGACGGCTCCCTGAGACATTTTATAGATACATTCCCCTCAAAGGCAGCTGAGCACCGGCAGCATGAAGCAGGCTCAGAGAGTATTAAAGCTTCAAGTATTCCATTCATCCATTTGTAAACATGGACGGATCTGACTGACAGACAACTCAGAGGTTATATGAGAGGATTTGAAGTTCAATTTCATTCTTATCATTGTGCTTCGTTATTTATTTCTTTTTCTCTCCTCTCCTGGGTTTTCCTGCACTCTCTGATTAAATGCTTTCATGTGTGTCGTACAAGGATACAGCAGACGAGGAAAATAATTCCTTATTATGCTTTGCACAAGATGGCAGAAGCGCTTTGGAGAGCACTTCAAACTTGAGCAGGCTGGAGTTTTAAGTTCTGCAAATGTTTCTTACAAAGTGAGCTGCTCAGAAAAGTATGTTTCAAACTGAATCTCAGAGTGAAATGCATCTCTGTGTGCTCCATCAGGTCTGCTCCATCGGGTCTGCTCCATCGGGTCTGCTCCATCAGGCCTGCTCCATCAAGTCTGCTCCATCGGGTCTGCTCCATCGGGTCTGCTCCATCGGGTCTGCTCCATCGGGTCTGCTCCATCGGGTCTGCTCCATCAGCCCTGCTCCATCGGGTCTGCTCCATCGGGTCTGCTCCATCAGGGCTGCTCCATCACGTCTGCTCCATCACGTCTGCTCCATCAGGTCTGCTCCATCAGGCCTGCTCCATCAGGTCTGCTCCATCAGGTCTGCTCCATCAGGGCTCACCAGATGTTTTCACTCATGTTATTGATTGACTTAGGTAATGTTGAATCTTATTTGAGTAAATCTATGAGCACTGGATCCCCACTCACACCTGGTGTTAAGGTGATCTGTTTGTCTTATAGAAGCTGTAAATACACGTGGAACACTGATAAATTAACCAGTTATCAGACTGTGACACTAATCAAATCTCAGCCAGGTGTAAATTACACCTGTGCACCTGCAGCTGCAGAGGCTTTAAGCTAAACTTTGGTTGGTCCATCAAATGGACTGCTATGAATCTTGGTACAGACCGTCGTGGTTCTCAGAGGGTAATGATTTTGCTGACTTTGGGGGTTTTGAGTGAAACGTCTCAGCAGCTGTTGGATTGTTTTCTATGAAACTCGGTGCAGATGCTCGTGTTCCCTTCAGGGATGAAGCTGCTTTCAGACAGCGAGCGCTCGCCTTCATGTTTACACTCAAAAAAAATGGAGGCAGCAGCAGCAGCAAGGAGAGAGTGGGCGGCTGCGCCTCTCATGACCATTGCATTTCATGCATTTGGAGTTCACTTTTTCAAATCGCTCGTTGTGTGGCCATGGCAACCACAGAAACTACAGAGAGAGGAACAACACAGGCAATGTTAGTGTGTCTGAGTTCACCTCTGCTCCAGGAAAACAGACAGATCAGTGAGGAGAAACACAACTGGAGCAACATCCCCTTCAAACTCTGAGTTTGAGTTCGGAGGTGACCAGAGACGTCGGTGATCCTACAACTTTTTATCCACATCATCAGTTCAAAATTTTAATTTGCCAAATGTTTATATCTACTTGTAGAACATTCCCATCAGCCTCAGCTAAGTACAGCCACACGGAGCCTGAAGCATGGCTCCTGCTCTGGTTCCTGTATTAGCATTTGTATTTTTTTGACAATCAATTGATTGTTTTAAACATTTATCAAATTATAAATCCAATCATTCATTTTCACAACTTAATGTTTAATGTGTTGTTCTGTTGTCTGTAGGTACAACAACCCTGCTGCTGCTGCTTCAGTCCCAGCCGGGCTCCTGCTGCCTGCCAGCTCCTCCCGGCCCCCAGGCCCAGGAGGAGATCAGGCGGCCAGGCCCTGGGGACTGTTACCTGGCAGCCATTGCAGCAGGGAAGCTGAAGGTCCCTGAACACAGCAGCACTCAGCCTCCTCCCACTGATCCTCCTCAGTGCATCAGCTCCATCTGTGGCCACTGTCACACCGAGGGAGATTATGTTACATCCACAGTCTGTCTGAGAACTCACACTTTGTTTCAGAGACCAACAGAAACGAATCTGTGCTAAAGGAAGAGATGGAAAATGCATGCAAGTAGTTGACAGCAGATGTGACCTCACTTCTTTTCATGCATGAAAGTCTTGAAGATCTCACATGATCCAAAACTGATGCAGGCAGCAGCACATGATGATCAGACACCTGCCAGCTCTTCCTCGCTGCCCCGATCGCTGCCCCGATCGTGGGGTGCTACCACTCTGCTGCCTGGGGGTGGGGCTTAGGTGCCTCTCTATCGTGTTCCTTTCCCCACTCACCTGTGCATTCCCAGGGCCACACTCATATGTACATCCACCTATAACCCCTCTGCGTGTGTGCAGCCACAATGCCCATGACACTGACCCCAACCCCAGGATCTTCTTTCTCTCTGTTGAGCCACAGCGCTCAGCTCTGTGCCTCTCAGCTTCTGTTATTTCGTTTTGAAGAATTTGGCCATGGGTTTGTGCTCACTGGATGTTTTCTTGTTTTGCACTTGTTTGCTTTTCTGGCTGAGGATTCGAACCTCAGAGGCTCAGGCTGCGGCTGCTTCCCAGGCTTCAAGAGTCCGACTTGCTGACGGCTGATATTCAGCTCCATCCAGCAGCTTTCAAGCCTTATTGTCATCCAGGAGCAGATAGAGACGCATCCAAACCCCCGGACACGGTGGCTGTTCACCTCAGATAGCCTCCTCGAGCCACGTAACCAAATAAAAATAGCACTCCTGGCCTCCTGCAACTGAAGGAGTGTGTGTTGCAGTGGGGGTTTGGGGGGGCGGGGGTTGCGGGGGGGCGGGGGGGTGTAGTGAAAGAAAATGGACTTCTGTGTGTTTGCTAGCAGCAACAGCTTTTTTTAATCCTAGCCCCAAGCCGTACTGTGCACTGAAGCAAGCTATTACATGGCACCAATTAAGAGGCTGGAGCGCAGCACCTGGTCCTCCCAGTTCGCTGGCCTTCAGTGGCAGCTGACTATACAGTTCCCCCTGCCAGGTGGTTCCACTTCAATCACATTAGCTAGTCACTGTAGAGTTAATAAAGAGCCTGCTTACCCTCCCTCCACCCACTCTGTTTCTTTTCTGCAGCAAATCTAGAGATGGAGCATTTTAAAACTCGTTAAAATTAAGATCCCTCTGCCGGCACAGGATAATTAAAGCAGTGGCAGGACGAGCTCCTTGGAATCCAGGGCTAATGTTTCAGGAAGGGGGTGCCGACGGGGAGAGAGTGGGAGGTGGTGGGGGTCCCTATCCGCTTAGTAGTCCATTTGTACAAAGAGCAGAGGATCATAATAGACCTTTTCATGGATAGACAAAACAGATGGAGGCCAATTGAAATGAGACAGGCAGGGAGACTGTACATATCTGCCCAGATACTGGGCGATGTGGAGGGATCCACAAAAACAAGTGGCGAGCCAGCAGCAGCGAGCGACGGCGGCTCCGCTCAGCTTTTGTTTGTCCCCGCCGCTCGAAGCGTTATCACACTAAAAACAGCTTGAAAACCAAAACCTGTAAATAAAGGAGTTGGGGCCGAATGTGTCAGGCTCACAATCAATAGTCATTTGTAAGCACAGAAAGCAGATGTATGCAGTGACATTTAAAGCAGCTCAGCCTCCTTTCAGCAGGATGTTAATGGTACGTTTCTAAACTTACCTCCTGTTGCTTTGTTGTTGTTGTCGATTTTGTTAGTTTTGGAAAAAAGTTTTATCCTTTTCATTTTTATTCTTCTCACTTTCTCCAGGAAGATGCCTTTTGTTAGTTTAAGCAGCATTTTTTATTTTAAATGGAAAAGTGTTGTTGTAGCTACTATATGCGCCTGGTTTAAAAACCACAAACATTTGTTGTGTTCTGAAGTTTGCTAAAGTCAAGTGAATGCTGAGGCAAACATTTTTTTTTGTCCTTTAACATTTTTTTTCCCCCTTTTATTTCCCTTTAAGTAGCTTTGATCCAGTAAAAAACCTCTGACAGCAACATATTCTGAATCAGCTCGTATCAGCTTTAAATTGAAGGTATATAATGTTCACACTGAGAAAAATATTCAAATATAATACAGAAATTTCAAGTGAATTCAAAATGTCATCTGCATCATTTTATCCCAAATAATGTTTGAACAATTTCAAACATTTTTATTTTTAAACTGCACAGTGTATAAAATAAAACAGTCATCAACTGTCAACAACCTTTCTAATTTTTTAGTTTTTTGATTGTCAGCTGCAACAGGAAGCAAATCAGGTAAATAAGCTGATATTACAATAAATGTTGTATTGTCTTTAATTCCCTTCTGGTGAAATGTATGTTATGTACACACTCATCCAGGTTAAAATGCTGAACTAAAATTAAATTCCTACATTATTCGCAGTATAAAGGAGCAGTGACAAGAAGTTGTGTTAAATTGCAGCTGAAACAAACTGAATTAAAACCATCTGTTTGTTTTTTTTACAGAATAAAAACGTCTTCAGAGGCCTCGATACTACGTGTACTCTCTCTGGATGTAACTCGACTGTATTTCATGTCTGCCTTCCCCAGAAGCATCACGAGACACATCAAAGCCCTGAGGCCGAGCTGGAGATGGAAGGAGAGAGGAGGGCGGGGGAGGGTGGAGGAGGGAGGAAGGGGGAGGCGGAGGGAGCGCAGGATGCCCACACTTTAATCTTCTTTATCTGCTGATGTGAGGACAGACCGTCCCAAATTCCATTTATAAAAGAAATACTGATGCAAAAAGGTCTTTATACCAGAGTGAACAAATTGGGATGCAAATTCGCAGCCTTTGAACTGTGTAAAGTGGCATAATGGGATGATCCATAAATTATTAATCAGTGTTGGTTTAGAGCTGAACCCAGAGGACGGCTGACATCACCGCTGCACAAGAAACCCAACGAAGAAATGATTTTTTTTCCCTCTGATGTTGACTGAGAAACATTTTACAGCAAAAACGGACGTTTCTGAACATGAACAGCCTTTAAATGGGTTTTAACAAGTTTTGATCGTGTTTTAATTCAACTTTTCCCAGAAGTGATTCGCTGATGTAATTCTTTTTTTTTTCGGGAGAATATTATAGTTTCATGTTGTCACCTGTCAAATCAAAACTTAAAACTCAATGTACACAGCATGAACACAGTCAGAGAGCAGCTACTGAACATTTAGCAGCTGAAGAGTCAGATATTTCCTTCAGGAGGAGGTAGAGGCCAAAAACAGAGCTAAAAGAGGGACAATGCTTCGATTCATCAGGTGGACACAAACGCCGCTCTGTAACTGCGGGATGTGGAAATATTGTGCAATGGTGCAGCCCCCAAGTGGCCAAAAATCAGTTATTGCAGGTTTAACTCATTTTCCCCAAACCACTGCAGAAGAGGTCACATCATAAACTCCGGTCAGCCTGACAGGCAAAACCCAGGGCAGCAAAAAAAAAAAAGAACTTAATAAGTAAGATATCACACATTTTTAACAGGTACTCTCATCTGAAAGTCTGCAGCTGGACAGTGTGAGGCACAGTTCAGGGATTTTCCAGAGTAAATCATTCTGAATGTGTCTACATCTCAAACATTTACCTTCTCTCTGATTTGTCTGTTGATTTTATTGTTTCCTGCCGGAGCCTGACTGTCTGCTCTGAAAGAAATGTGCATGAGTGAAAAAGAAAAAAAAAATGTTTAAAATGGTAAAAGCGGTCATCCAGTCAGAACCTGTCACTTATCTCCAGAAGGAAATGAAGATGAAATTGTTCGTTAAACAGACTTTTTCTGCTCGTTTGTCACGCTGAACACAAAGAAACGTCTCCAGGTTGCACTAATCTTCTTCTACCTGCCCTCAGACCCCGTGGGGCCTCTTACATTGTTTGGGAAGCTGGATTAGCGTCGCTCTGAGTGACTCGGCATTATTGTGCTGCGTTGTGGAACTCCAACGCCGACTTTCCACAGGGAACCACGCCACATGCTGTCCAGGCTAGCGCACTAGCTAGCAGGCAGCAGAGCCAGTGTGGAGGCTGATAGGCTGGCAGGCTGCTGGGCCTCCGAGCCAGAGCACACTGCAAAGAATAACGCTCTGAATGGCTCTCAGAGTCAGGCGTCCATTACAAGAAAACAAAATGAGATGCACAGATTTTTAGCTTTGACAGATAATGCTCCGACCAGAGGTGACTTTCTGTTAGTGTAACTGGATTTTCTACATGAACACTTTACATTCAGGGGCCTCCGTGATTTCTCCTTTTTAATAATGTATTATTGTCATGTTTTTCCATAGAGCCTCATGGGGATGGAACCCTCTTCCTGGGGCAACCCCGTCCCCAGCTACATTTATTTATTTATAACCTTTTGTAGAAACGTTTTGTTTTGAATGTGATTGTATAAAAAGTAGAAGTAGTGTTAGAAAACAAAGTTTGTTGTAAATGGTCATTTCATAGATGCTTTCAGTACAAACACTGATGAGCAGCATTACATTTTTTCTGCACATATTTACAGTTGCACATAAGTTGTGTGTGTTTCCACTGTAGTGTCTGTGCGCCAACTACACAAAGGGAGCTTTGATGCAATCTCGCATTTGCCGTGCCTGATAAATTAGTATTAGTTAGTGGGCCCTGTGAGTGATTTTAGCTGACGTGTTCAGACTGACATTTTTTACAGCGTGCGTGTGGTGGCCAGACTCGGAGCAGCTGGTCAGTTAGCAGGCCACATCAGCGTCAGGCCGCCTCACTGATAATGGGATTAGCTTAAGCCAGGCATCAGGGAAAGCAAAGAAGGGAGGAGCGGGGAGAGGGGGTGCAGGAGATGAGTGGGCAGCAAGGGAGGGGGGGTGGGGGGGCAGTCGCCTCAGACACAGGCTTCGCTTAAACCCCAAAACCCTGAAACCCATAACTGCACACTGCAGGGTCTGGATACTGCAGGTATGTCGGTCAGGTTTCAGACTCTGGTTCTTCATGTCAGTGTTCAGCAGATGAATGAAAGATAACTGGTCCCACTATGATCAGCACGTCGCTGAGTTCAGCAGAGCCGCAGTTTCTTTTCTGTTTCTAAATGTCGTGATTTCACATGTTAGTGTGGGGCACCCTGATGGCCTCGGGGCTGAAGCTGGTGAACTGGTTCACCTTTGTTACGTCATCCTCCATCTCTGTCCTCCCTCATTTCATCTCAGTACAAACCTACATGAACTTTTGGGCTGGTTACTTTTTGCAGCGCACACTCTCCACCCCTCAGCTCACCTGCAGTGGAGGCGGTTGAACCACACTGGGCTCTAATAGGCTCACAGCAGCTCTATTATCATAGCCAATCTCGCTAGATTGCAGCTTCATCTTGTGCTGCGCCGACTGCAGGCTTTAATGGCTGAAGTCTTTGCCGAGGGGAGCACTAATAATGGCATCAATGTGAACCGCAATTTTGGTGTGATGAGAAAGCCCTGAAGTCGACGTATTACTTCCTCTAAACCACCAGCAGCAGCAGAAGTACTACCACATAATTTCACCCTAAAAGCCCCCGGCACTCCTGCTGAGGGCTGGAGAGGATTGCGGGGGGATTGATCCGTGAGAGTAGATGGATGTGTGAAAGCCTACAGAGCTGTCTATTGATTCAGACGCCGTGCAGGATGAATCCATGATAACAAAAGGTCACCGCTCCTTAATCCTGGTCTTTAATCAGAACAGGGATCCGTCCAGCAGCCTCTGGCCCTCTTCAAAAGAATCTGAAGCCAACTCAAATTTCAAAATAAGGGATGTTTCAGGGGAGTATGGGAGCCATAGATTCCCGAGGATCTGTCTGTGACTGGTGATGTAGGAGAAATTACGGCACTCACGCAAAGACAAAAAGGGACAGCACACTGCTCCTAAACATGGGAGAAGTCCCACTTCAAGCTTTCTAACTCTTTCTTTCTAAAAATTCTGATCATCGTTCAGAGATTTCACTTTCGAAAATGTCCCTTGAAAATTACTTATTTTCTGCATTTCCATAAAATCCTCATTTTCCTAAATGTCTGACCTGACTCCGTCCTCCACAGAAATGTCTCAGGTGTGTCCTCAGAAAGCTAAAAAACACAAACACACAAATGTCTGCAGACTCATGTGTGTCCACAGATACCACACACACACACACACGTTTCCCATGAGGCACCTGACACATGCAGCTGCCTGTGGCTCTGACATGTTCATACATGTCATTCCAACATGCTGCTGAGAGGCTTCCTGGACAAAACATCCACACACACACACACACACACCACACTCACACACACACACTGCTGCACATGGACACGTCTCTACAAACCTTCAGCAGGACAGAAAACTTCTCTTTAATGATTTAACACGTTTCCATCCTGCTTCTTCATACATGTACGTGTTGTGTGCTGCTTGTTGCGTCGTCTCATGTTTAACACTGAATGTTACACACTGACCTCTGACTCTGTGGTGAGTCGACAGAAAAGCAGCGTTTGACGATGAAATAAACAAACTGTTTGTTTTAATTAGATCATTCAGACTCTAATTCCACCTCATGGTAAAGTTAACGACTGAGGACGAACTGTGCCAGAGCGAGCTGAGTGAGCGCGAAGCAGCAGGGGGACAAGTTCTGGCCGAAAACACTAATGGGCTTGTTGAATAAACTCCAACCTAATTAAGGAGCGTGTGTGTGTGTGGGTGTGGGTGGGTGTGTGTGTGTTTGGTGTATTCATTTATTTTGGAGGGGAAACGATGACCTTTCACCATGATCAGATTCATTAGTTTAGATTGTCTCTACAAACAAAAATGAACGATAATATTCTTAAGTGCAACATCGGCCACGACTCAGCGTTCATCGTAAAGAGAAATATCACAAGTGTTATTTTACTGTTTGGGAAATACATATGTTTGCTTATTTGACTTTTCTTCTTTACCATTCTTTACCATTGTGAAGTATCAGCTGATCAACTGTCTGATTGTCCCACATTCCTCTTGCAGGAGGACGATGAGTCCAAACACACAGCCAGAGCCATAAAGAACTATCTTCAGGGACAAGAGGAACAAGGAGTCCTGCAACAGATGGTCTGGTCCCCACAGAGCCCTGACCTCAGCATCACGGAGTCAGTCTGGGATCATACGAAGAGACAGAGACACTGAGACAGAATAAATCCGGACAAGAAAAACCCACAGCAACCCCTCTCAACCCGTTGCTACAGTATAAGCATGATGTTAGAAAGTAGAAGGCCTGTTAGCAGGAGTGTACAGGCAGGTGGCGGTAGTGTTAGCAGTGTAGGCACCTTTTGTATAATTGGAAGTATTATTAGTGTTACAGTTACTACAATACTTAATTTGACAAAATAATCTAAACCCAAAGTCAAACGTCTGAACTTCATCTGCAGGTGGAGTCTGCTCAGTTGTCATCACATGATCTAATGATGGAGCTAAAGGTCACATGATAACAGGTACAGAACACGGAGGTGTGTTAGTGTAATGCTGTTACAGATCCCAGTCTCGTTATGCAGATGATGTTATAATGAACAGAGTCGTCCCCCCCATTAACAGGCTGGACTGAGGGAGCTGCAGCAGGGGCTGCTGGGAGTCTGACAGCTCTGGGGGAGGGGGTTGCGGGGGGTATGGATGAGGCAGCAGGGGCTGCTGGGAGCTGCTGGTGCCATGGAACGATGCCTGAGCTGCCAGCAGCACTCCTCCACTTCTACTGCATCGGACACAAGCTGACCCCCCCCCCCTTCTCAACGCACACACACACACACACACACACACACACACACACACACACACACACACACACAAACACACACTCGGCCAGCCGTGCCTTTGTCTGGCATGTCCACATGCATCTGTTATGCATGGCAGCGTTGGCACTGACAGCCTGCTATTGTTGCACACAGCCACAGTTTGGGGTAATTGCTGGTCCTAATTAGTTCACACACACAAGGACACACACACACACACGTATTTGGCTAAAATACTGATTAAATGCCCGAATCCTGTTAAAGGGAAGCTTCACTAAAACAATGAGTTTTCTAAAGCGTCATTGTTCTTTTCTACACTGATACAGGAGGAAGATTTATGTCTCAACTCTGTCGTGATGATGATGGGAGGCTGGACACAAAACCTCCATGCTCACGGACTTTTGGTTTTTGAAACGCTTCAGGGATGAGTGAACCTGTGTAAAAGCACAGACTGTGCAGCACACAGTCCCAGGTGCTTTTCTGTGGGAAGCACCTGAGCACCTGAGTTTTCCACTCTGTGAATGAGTCTAAAACCGGGTCATCGTGCAGAGCGTGAAGAGTCATTGTTTTGGAACTTCTGATCAAAAACCTGAACTGACCTGAACTGATCTGAGCTCCTTCTCAGTAAAGTCCTGTTGCTTTAAGCTGCAGGCTGTTGTCATGACGCTGTAACCTGATAGTAATCAGGGCTTCACAGGGGGAATACATGTGAGCGCCTCTACTTGAAATAATCGCCGGAGCGTGGCCTCGTTGGCTCCCAGGAGCCCCGACACTGCCACAACCCTGATTTAATCTGCTCATTATTACACGGAAAAATACTGACAAAATACATCAGCAGGTCTGGGATTTATCTGTGTGGATAGATGATTTGCATTCTGCCTTCTAAACCCCCCTTTGGAAAATACACGGTTCACCTGTTAGTGGTTTAAAAACACAACAACTTTGGTGTTTGAATGATTGTGCAAGTTATGAAATCTTCACCTTTGTCTTCAGACTGTGGAGGTGGAAATTTTTCTTCTTAAATTTAAACATTTGTTTCCTTGTTTTTCTTCTCTTATTTAGTTTTATTTTCTCAATATGACCAATCTCCAGACGTGCAGTTAGCAGCCTGCTGTGACCTCTGACCTCCTCACTGCTGCTGCTGTAAGTTGGATTATTTTATTAAGTAAAGCTTTTTCTGTTGTTTCTCTCATCTGAAGTCACTTAGCAGAAATGACTAAAATCTTACTGTTCTTTACGTTGTGTTATGTTTTTGTGTATTCATGGAGGAAAACGGCTCCTTTCCTTTACACAGAGAATCACACCTCTCCATTTACACTTTAACAGATTTATCACCATTATGGCTTTTTTTAACATTTACCAAACACACACACACACACACAGACACACACACACACACACACACACACACACACACACACACACACACACACACGAGCATATGAGCGTGCATCTGAATAGGTTGTGCTCAGTGGTCATGAATGTTATTGAGCTGCTTTATGTGAACTGTGCTGCAAAGCAACTGATCAGTTTCACATCTTTAGGTCTGACTTTAATCACCTGTGTGTGCAGTTATGAATGAAACAGTGAGACCACTGCACCTGGATTCATTTTTCAGCCCACAGCACCATCTGGGGTTAAAACCACAGAACGTCTTCATGCAGAGGAAGAGTTTTGGTCCTGAAGGTCAAACAGGTTCAGGTTTGATCTGGAGCTGAGTGTCTGTCCATCTTTAAATAAATCTCTCCATCTGTTGGACAAATATTAATTAATATCATGCTACTGAAGTTCAAAAGAGTCTAAATGTGAAACTCGTTTACGACCAACATTATAATCATTCATCTTTGTGTAAACACAGGCTGTATTTTTTCAACTTCACCACTGAAAGCCCAGATTTTTTGATTCTTTTAAAGTTCTTTTATCGTTGTTTGCCAATTTTAATGTGACTGTTCATCTGTGTGTGTTTGTGGGTTTGTGTGTTTTGTGTGTGGATTTTGCCTCTCAGGCAATATAAAGGTTGTCCTAACTTGTTAGTGGAGGTTGTTGGGGTCTGAAACAGCCTGAGAGAAAAAAACTGCAGACTCTGATCTTTTTTATTTACAGTTAAAATTCTCCTGTAAACATGAACATCGATCAAAGACAGTAAAACACAGCGACCTGTGTAAAGAAGGTGGAAATTGTGAGGAATCAGAATCAGAATCAGAATCAGAAGATAAGAAATAAATCTCTAAATGTTCACAAGCTGCTGTAACATATTAGACCTAATGTGTAGTGATAATAATACGACTCGGTAAATGTTTCTGTTGAGTCAACAGGATACACACTGAACATCCAGCTGCAGACTCTAAAACCACCAGCAGGTGGCTGTAAAAGACCAGGAATGAATGATCCTAAAACTTAGGAAGTCTTCTACAGTTCACCTTCTACTGAGCATGCTCAGATCCACACACACTGGGTGATCGTGTGTGACTGTAAATGTGTAACTTATGTGTTTGTGGTCAGAGTTTAGTTCCTCAGGAGCTTCGTACAGAATGGTGAGTTTACTCTTCAGTACTTTTGTTTTTTTTCACTCACCTGAAGAAACAGCAGAGAAACAGGAAACACATAAAACAGGAGCATAAATAATGAGCCTTGTACTTTTAGAGCTGAAGAACAATCCAGTGTTTGGATCAAAGCAAACCGCAGCAGAGGAAATCAGATCCAGTTAAAGAAAGAGCTTTTTGTGCTCACAGAGCTGCAGCAGATCCTCAGCTGACTCTGAAGCCAGTCTCTGATAAATGACTGTGACGAGCCTCACGAGCCATTTCAGCTAAAGACCCACAATCCCCTGCACCTCCGGATAGTAACAGTCAGAAAGACGTAAATTAGACCCTGTTCAGTTTCGCTTTGTGTAGGCCACTAAAATAATTACTGTGTCACCGAGGTTAATTCTGTGAAGACTATTAGTTCAAGCGTTGGCTCATTAACATGCAGAGTTAATGTAATGTGACGTTCACTGCTCCTCTGGCTGTTTTCAAACTGTGGATCAGTGTGAGCTTCATTAATGTTCATGGGTCACGTGACTCCCTCCTCCCCCCACCTGTGGGGTCAGAGGTCAGACTGGTGTTTGGTTAAGCACGGTGATCCTGTTAAAGATCTGAATGGACCACACACACACACACACACACACACACACACACACACACACACACACACACACACACACACACACACACACACACACACACACACACACACACACACACACACACTGAACAGACCTGGAATAACAGACATTTGTGTTACTGTTGTAACAAGAATAACCCCAACCCTTTGTCTAGCAGTTAGGTTAGTTATTTTTATTTTATTCACCAGACTTTTTGTCAACAAATTCCATAAAAGACAAACAAACAAACCATGAATGTTTCCCACTAACTGTGTGGATCCAGAGCCTGATACACCATCCTGCTGCCTCAAATACTCAAATAAACTGTGACCTCCTGTCTGAGAAACAGTTCTGAGCCTTTTTTCAAAAAGTCGGATTAAAAATCTGTGAGCTGAAGAGTTTCAGGTAGATCCCATCAGATTTCTGACACATGGCAAAGCATAAGAGACGCATGGGGAGAAAACGTGAGGCCGTCTTCACAGAGCTGTGTTGTGTTTAAAGCTGCAGAACATGACTGAAAAAAAAGCTTCCTCACCCAAAATTTCCCAGGAAGTTTTTCTTAAATGACTGACAAAGTAGAAATAATGAACAAAAGGACCCCCCCAAGATACTTTAAAATCCTAGTTGGGATATTTAACTTAGAAACATAACACACAACTGGCATGACAACATGATTAATGTAATTAATGTATCTAAATAACTTCACTTTCATATTTACTTTTTAAAAATTGAATTTCTGTACAAATTATTTTACTTTAACAGAGGAAAATTGTACATGTGAATGGTAAATGGTAGAAAATCAATTTAATGGTAAGGAAAAAAAAACAAATAAATTAAAGCATCTATGTTTTTCCCAGAGTTCAGCTGGAGGAGGGTCAGCCCTGCAGGTCCATGCGGTCAGGTTCGGTCCAGGTCAGGAGCTGCTGGGATCTCTGCAGGCGTTTGTGGAGGAGAGGCGACTGAGAGCGCCGTTTATCATCACCTGCGTGGGAAGCGTTACCAAGGCAACGCTCCGGCTGGCAAACGCCACAGCGACAAACACAAATGAGGTACTTAGCAGCTGCGTGAAGGCCTGAGGTGTGGTGGTTGGAGTCGCTGCAGATGGAAGAGAGATGATTATTCCTGACTCAGAGTCCAGGTTCATTTTAGTCCATTTCCACGTATTAATTCATTTTTGTTTTTGTTCAGTTCAGAACAAACCTGCCAGAAAATATGACACAGGCACGTCGAAAAATGTAGAAAGCTTCATGATAATCCATGAAAATAATGTTTTATATTAGTGTAGTTGTAAAAACTATTGTTTCACCAGCAGTAAATCTTAAGAATTCTAATAAGTTTTTTTCATTTAAAGTTTATATATGTCGTCATAAATCAGTGAACTTTTAAATGTTTCTTATGGTTTAGGACATAAATGAGATCCTTCATTTTATTCACTTCATCATCCATGTCATGAAATCAGCTTTGTGACTCTTCCCTCAGGTGATCCACCTCAGCGGCCGCTTTGAGATCGTCTCCCTGGTCGGCACACTGAACACGGATCCCCACCTCCACATCTGCCTGTCGGACATCGAGGGCAGGACGGTCGGTGGTCACGTGCTGGGGGATCTGGAGGTGTTCACCACAGCCGAGGTGGTCATCGGCGAGGCGGTCGACCTGCATTTCACCAGAGAGATGGACGAACACACGGGTTTCCCTGAGCTTTTGGTTCAAAGGCGCCCACAGACGGACAAATCAGCCTGACTTCATGACTACACCTGCCTCATGGGGGTTTGTTGTGATGGTGTGTTGATGCCCTCTGATGTTTGATCTCAGTCAAACGACAGGTGAAGGAACAAAAATAGATTGTGTGTAAAAGGCAGAGTATCTCAAGTCGTATGTGTCGCTTCAGTAACTAGCAAGCTCATTACTGATGAAGCCACGTGGCAAATGTAACTTTGCTGACACCGAAAAACAGACAATATACAAATGTTATCACAGGACTGTGGCTTTGACGTGTGATTTAATTCTCCCACTTCCTTTCTTAACACCTGCTGGATTAAAGCTTCTGTAACATGTTTTTGCTTTTTGATTTTAGTCGTCTGTCTTTGTGATCCGATTTTCCTGCGCGGGGACAGACAGAGGACAGACAGCGTCCCTATAAACAGCCTGGTTTATGATGTAAAGTGACTGAACTTTGCAGAACGGACAGACCATGATGGCCACGGCGTCTTCCAGCCACCTGAGGTGCAGTTTTCCTGTTCTTTAGGTTTTCCGTATATGTCTAAATTGTCTGTCCAACTTTAAGCTCAACATCTTCAGCATGCAGCTTCCAAACACACACTCACACACACACACTGAGGAGCCAATGGCAGAGGCTGTGTGGGGGCCACAGCTTTCTGCTAATTGATGTTAAACTGAGCTGCAGCCTTTCAGAGCCTCTGACCCCCCCCGGTTGTGACAACACAAAGCAAGACGCCCTCCTAAGGATTAATCGTGACCATGATGAAGAAAGGAGGGCTTCTGGTGCTGTGTGGCGGGGGGAGGGGGGTTGGAAGGAGGGCACAGGGGAGTGGGGAATGGTAACAGCCCTTTAATGGAGTTTATTGGGACCTCCTGACCGACTGTTTCCAGCCTGCTTTCTGTTTGTCACCCACTTCTGGGAAAAGTGTCAGAAGTCACATGACTAAACTCAAGGTTTTTTAAATATTGGTTTAAAAGCATTTTGATTGGTCTGCTGCTCCTGGCAGGTGTGTTTGTTTCCCGATGAGTTTCCTTGTTTGATTGATTGTTTGATTGACTTCACAAATGGGAACTCGATAAAAACTCTAACTCTGAGAGAGTGACCCCAAAAACCTTTGGCGTACCGCTGATATTTCAGAATATGCAGCCACAAAGTTAACTCTAAGTTGTGTATACAGCAAAAGCTGAACATCACTTTTTGAAAGTGCAGAGTGTTGGAAGTGCAGCTGTGAGAGTTTGGAAAACTTCTTTGCTGGTGTGGATATGGAAGATGTGAGATTTCAGAGTGAACGGCTGAAACATGCTGCTTTAATGAGCTACGTTTTCTGAAGATCTGATGTGAAAACAAAAACAAATTTGGCAGTTTTTTGTGTCAAACCATGTCTCAGGGATCTCCAGAACAAACACACAGCTTTTAAACACAGTGCCTGCTTGCAGCTGTATTCCCATGCAGCAATGATCAAGTTAGCATCCAGACGAAGCGAAAGAAAATGTGACATTAATGTGCTTTCTGTCAGCTACGGTTCTGAGAGTATTTGGAATCGAGCACATCAAGATAAACAGTTGCAGGGGTTCATTTTTCCAGTTTGTTCCACTGAACCATTTCAGAGGAACATGGATGACCATAACCGACCTCACATGGTGGAAAACCTTCGTTTCTCTCTGTACAGCGATGCTTTGCGGGTCTTTGCCGTGTTTGTGTCACTTCCAGAAGGCCGAGGCAGCACATCAGCAGGGCAGCCGGCCGCCACATTAAAGCAGAGCTACAAAGCGTCCCCGCTGCAGCTTTGTGCTTTTGTTTTGCTGTGTTGACGCAGCATGGAGGCCGAAAAGCGTTGGTGGTCTGCCCCACTGCCCCCTGGGAGGCAGTTTTAGACATCCAAGTAAAGCTGCTCAATTCTCGTTCTTGACAAATTAGAAGGCAACGCAGCAGCCCAAAGCGGATGTTCTGGATTTGCAATGCAGCTTTTGATATAAAGACCTTCTCAATTCTCAGCTTTTTTAAATGTTTTCTTTTTGGCACATTTGCTAAACAGAGTTGATTAAACAGTTTTCACAGTTGTTTTTTTCCTGCTTTTACATACACTTGTTAGATTTTCACAGAAAAATGTGAGTTATCCTGATTTGAAATGTCTGTGAATAACAAGTGTAGAAATAATGTTTGTTGTTTAATAATGTCTCACAGCAGCGTTTACAGTTGACCTCCTGCTGTGAGGCACCAGTTACATTTCACTGTGATGCTCTTGCTTGACAAAGAGTTGACTTTAATCTCTGCACAGTGATCTGTAGAGACATAGACTGTCCTCTGTGTCCACACAGCAGCTCAGTGTGTCCCTGCTCTGATTTCTGAACATGGACAAACATGAAAACATGAATATGATCTTTTTCTTTGTGATCTGATTTGATATCATAAGATAAAGATTTATTTCCATCCTTCATTAATCTGATTTTTAGTTCTACCTCACACGAGATCTGATGCTTTACATGAAAAAAAAAAACAGAACTACATTTATTTCTGATTAAGAATTTATTGAAGAAACAAGAAGCTGTGACAATGATTGAAGTACCAGTACACTCAGTGCCACTGCATTTATTCCCCCTTAAACTGTCCACACATGGAGGAATTAAAACCTGCCAACATCACACTGACTTTTTTTTAAAAACTTCGATTAGCTCAGTTGGTAGAGCATGGGTCTCTCGGGCTCGTGGGTTTGAACCCCACTCTGGGCGGCACCGCCTCCCACGGGCCCACGACCCGTGGGAGGTGCCGTAGGGCTTCGGTGCTTTGTGGACTGGGCGGCAGTCTCCCCCGCGACCTGGGCCTGGACCCAGATAAGCGGCAGATGATGACATGACATATTTTCTGCTGTTCACAAATCAACTCCCGGTGTCCTCCACATGTGACGGCTCCTACAGCCACAGGTGTAGCAGGTGCAGCAGGTGTGTCCCCTCCCCCCGGTCAGGTGACTCTCGTCGGTGTCTCTGAGTGACGGACGAGGAGCAGAGATGCCGGTGAGGAGGCTCGTCGTTCTTCCGTGTAGTATCTGCTCTTTTTCTCATTAGTGACTTCCCCCGTCGCCTTTTGTCCCTCGGGCTGTGTTATCTGTTTGAGTAATGAGCCGTGTGAGCGGCGCGGGGACTCTGCTGCTGCTAAGCCGCCCCCTCTCCGCCTCACGTCTAACGAGACCAGCCCAGGTCATTTGTGAGTCGGCTGCTAAACGGCCTCCTGTTCGGGGAATCAAGAGAAGAGGCGGCGGCGGCGGTGGCGGTCACAGGCCCATGCACGTCCTCCGGCGCGGGGATGCAAGCAGCCTGCTTTCATGTGGCAGCCAAAGATCTCCCAGGCTAATGACACGGAGCTCTGTTTGAATGTCTCAGCATGAGGCGGAGGGCTGGAGGAATAATACACAGATCAAAACATCAGAGCCACCGCTGCCACTGCAGAGGGAAGTTGGCACAACTTTGGTGAGTTTTTATAGCAGCACTGTGCTGGTTTTAACATTTGAGGACACTGAGGACAGTCAAAGACCCACAAACTGCTGTTTCCAACAACTACAATGCCTCCAAATGAGAAAGTTTCAGATCCTGTACTAAAGTAAGTGTCAGCACAACAGTGGGAAAAATACTCAATTACAAGTTGAAGTCCTTTAGGTAAAAATAGCATCTATTACAAAATGTTCTTAAGTAGCTAAAGATGCTGGTGATGAAGAAGAGTAGAGTTAAGAATGAAAGAAATCCAGACTGAAAGACGGGAGCAATTCAAACATGTCCAGGTCCAAGAAATTCTGTTAAATTCTCTAGAAAATGTCTTAAAGTCATCAGGACAGGTTATGAGACAGCTGTGTTTATCCTGTGTTGATATCTCTCAGAATTACAGTCTTTGCTCAGTGTGACTCCAAGTGCAGGATAATCTCTCCATGAGATTTTAATATCAACCATCTCTGCAGTTAAACATGGCTCCTGATCCCTGTCGCACACTTTTAGGACCCTTCAGAGGGGCCTCAGGGCCTCGGGGCCCTGTTACTGCTGCTTTTCACCACCAGGGGGCGACACTGTAGAAAAACACTACAGCAGTAAAAGCAGTGTATGTGTAGGTTTAATCTTAGCTGGACAAAACAAATCATAATTTGTATTGTCGCAGATGTGACATCCTTCTTCCATCTTAGTTCACTTACTGTTTGTTTTTGTTGACTTCTCTGACGTCTGAGAACATGTGGCAATAAAAATATAAATAAAAAACTGAGCACTTACTTCGAGTGCCCCTTCCTTGCTCCTGTTTAACTCTGTTGTGTTTCCAGGGCCTGAGCAGCTCTGCTGATGTTATCACTGAACTGCCGCCAGCTCTGAATCACTGTTCATCATCTAATCCTGCAGGCGGTTATTTTGATCACTAGGAACAGAAAAAAAAGGACAAAAGGATGTCAAATCGACTGTGCTGCCGCTGCCTCCAAGGGCAAAGTGATGAAATGACTTCTGGGAAAATGAAAGAACGTTAAATGAAGTGCGCTCAAGGCCGTGAAATAAATTCAATTCTTCGTTTATGAGAAGAAATCCTGGTGAAGTCTGAAGTATGAACAAAGTCTTAGCTCACATAATGGGGCAAATGTATAAAGTTTGTCCTAATGGAAGCAAGGATGTGATACAGCCTGACACAAAAGGCCTTTTTCACAGCAGAGATTTTGTTTATTATAGTAGGAAAAGTTCTGATGTTACTAATAACATTAAATGTTCTGTTCTATTCCAGTGTCCCAATAAGCCATGAGAGTGTGACGGTGAATTAGCAGGTGCGATACCAGACCTCCAAAGCTGAAGCAGCTAAATCATTCATCTTATTATTTATACCTGTGGTTCTGTGGAAAGCTTTGATACAGAGTCAGCCCAGGTGACAGCTGTGGAACATTTTTGTTTGGTTCAACCAGTAAGATTATTTCAACACGTGAGAAACGTTTGTGTAGCTGAAACTCAGCGTCCAGATCAGCCCATCTGCAGCAGATGAGGGCTCACGTTTGAAAATGTGCGGTGAACTTCCATTAACAATAATTGAGTCCCACTCCAGTGAGACGCTAACAGGCAGGAGGGGGAGGATGCTCTGTGTTGTTATTAAAATGCCTTCTCCTCTAATGTGCAGGTAAGGACCCCTCACTGCTGCATCTCACCAGGCCCACTGCCAGGCCCGTCTCTCACTTTTAAGTGAACGCCTTAATTGAGACAAATTTAGCTCAATTAAACCGCTTTACCTCTGCCAAGAGTGTTTCAGAGCATCAGCGCTGCAGAGCGGCCTTTTCAATTAGTCACCATGAGCAGATTCACCACTGATCCTATTATTGTTTGGGTTTGTGACTGGAAATCAAGGACATTTTTACTCATTTAAAACCACGAGTAAACAAACAGACAGCTGAATAAATAAACACATGCATAAATAACTCAATGAGCCTGAAAATTTTAATAAGGGAAGTTGGTGTTTGATTGATGACGTTCAGGTGATTTAATGAATGTGAGATTTAAGCACGGTGGTCACCGCACAGCAAGAAGGTTCTGGGTCAGCTGGGATTGGCTCCAGCCCCCCACCTCCACTGACCTTTAAGAGAATAAGTGGAGTGTACAGCACCTCTGCTGGTTGTTCAGACCATCCACACTGAAACAGGATGAATTACCATGGCATTTTGTGAAATGAATGCTAATAACTTCAGTGATCCCCCGGCCTTTGCTAGTGCCACCATAAAGTTGACATACATTTTAAATGGGAGAGTGTTCTCAGGTGTTTGGGCCCCGCTGTCTGTGGCTTTTGATGAAATGTGTCAGTAATGAAAGCTTTGCCTTGAAATTTGGTACAGACACCGGTACTATCCAGAGCATAAATCTGAATGTCTTTGGTGTCTTTGGTGAACCTCTGACTGTTCCTGTAGGTTCATGTTTTCCATTAGTCTTTGAAATATCTCAACATCAGATGCTGCACAAAAACTATGAGGCACTGAGCCTAAGTCTTATAGTGGCAGGGAAAACCCTGGATGTGGTTAACATGTCAGCAAACAGTTGCTCAGTTACTGTACACACACAGTCCAACAGTGAGCACATTTATGATGTATTCTGAGCCATTTCAAACTCCAATGTGTCTGTCTGCTGTTTGCTGCTGAGCAGATAGTGGATCATACGTCTGTCAGAGCTTTTTCACTGAAAACAGCTGCTTATGGCAGACACTGTGCTGGTGGGAGCAGTGAGATAAAAGCAGAACAGTAAAGTTTCAGGTCATAAAACCAAAACAACATCTTAAAAGTTCCTATAAATCTCAGTGGAGCTGCAGAGCTGGTGATAACATTCACATTCAACAAAATCAATTTTTAATATCAAAATGTTGACTACAGCAGCTTTAGTTTTTGACATGATGCTCAATATTCTGCTAAGTAGTTAATTAAGGATTTGAGTTTTTCCACCAATGATGACTCAAACAAGCAAAACCAAAATGGCACCAATCACACTGTCCCATATTCCTGAAAGCATTTCCACAAAGAAGTGTCACAGCATTTGGTCAAAACAAATGAGTGGTAAAATGCAAGTCTGCGTGCGATTCATTGGAGGGATAAAAAAAACGAAAAGCGGCAGGTCTTTATTCCTGCAGCACAATGGGCAAAAGCCGACTCAAAGAGGCTCAGATGTGAAGACATTCTGCGAGCCACTGAGGACACATCACAACCTTGGAGGCACAAATTGCTGTATTATACCATGTGAATTCCTGCTGAGCTTTTCATGTGCAGGGTAAAGGGATCAGCTAATGAAAGGCATGAGGAGGAAGAAGCACTATCGCGTTTAGCCAGTGTCTTTGTTAGCATGAAACTACAGTACAGTTAGAATTGGACTAACACGGAGGAAAAAGATCCTTTTTCTTTGACTCACTCTTTCATTGAACTTCTATTAATCAGATGATCCATATCTTATGTGTACGCTGAAGCTCCCCGTGAGTGAATTTTACCATTTAATAAGTGTGTGTGTGTGTGTGTGTGTGTGTGTGTGTGTGTGTGTGTGTGTGTGTGTGTGTGTTTGGGCAACATTATTTTCAGTCTGCATGAGCAGAGGCCTTGTGTGCTGCGAATCATTGGTGTGCTGTTTACACTGTCATGTACTGTTGTTTTCATTCCAGATACATAATAAATATACTAATAACAAAAGATTATAATTATTTTAGAACAAATTCCTAATATCTGAGATGTGTTTCTGATTCTTTCTCTTTGTTGTTTTAACTGATTTAAAAAGCTGAGATTCAGCTACTGCTGGAGTCTCTTTGTGTCTGTGGCTGCAGCTGAAATGAGACAGATCAATGACAAGTGCAAAAACATGTAGACCAACCACACACACACGCGCGATGCTGAAAGCTGCTGTTTTATACTGGTTATAATGGCAATGATCCACCAGGTGAGGGCGCTCTCCCTCTTTCAGTCCTCTGTCCCTGTGGTAAAACACAGACTGAGAAAATGACTCAACCTTCATGTTGTCATTTGATTGCATTATGTTTGATGAAGTAAAACTGCAAATGGCTTCAACTGTTTGCGTTAAATACAAAGTCTGACTCCTGAAATGTTCAAACTGAGACTTCCGGGTGAAATTTTTCTCAAAGTGGTTTTTGCTCAAATTAATTTCGACTTTTTCAAAGCAAGGTCTTTATAAAAACGAGTCTCTCCATTAAGCCAAAGCCCAGAATCAGCATGTATACGTACATGAGTTCAGTGACTGCATCGTCTGCAGCTGTAAAACGTATTTTCATGCCACATTCCTGAGCAGTAACACCTCTGTCAGAGAGGTTTGTGTCAGAGCTTTCACATCTGTGATTTGCATCAGATCTCCCTTCATCTCCTCTGTTTCTCTCCACAAACACTGAAATGATGGCTTCATCCTATTACCTGCAACTCTAGTGTAAATGTTTATGGAAATGGCCCGTTGGAGCAGGCCAAGTGTTTTCCATCAGCAGCTCTTTGCAGTAATAATACTGCAGTGTTGATGTCAGATCCGCCCTGCCTGAAGAGGGGAGGCTAATGGCCCTTTTCCCCCCGCTGCATGAACCAGCGAGGAGGGGAGGAAAAAAATCTAATTCACCTTAAATGTGGTGCTGCAGGGTTGGGAAGTGAGAGGGCATCTGTTCGGAGAGTCCCCATTAAAGGAACATTATGTAAGATCAGACTGTGAATGATGGAGATTTGAACACGATACAATTACAGGGAATATGAACACAAGTTAAAGCTGAGTCTGCACGGTTCACACGTTTCACACATCTGGTGGTTTGTTGTTAATTAAAGCATTTAAATTTCAGTCTTTAAAACAAAAACAACAATAATGAGAAATAGAATTATTATTATTAGCAGCTTGTGATAACTAATTAATCTAATCTTTGTCAGCTTATCAGTGATGTTCTTATTGCTCTTATTAATAATAATCTATTCATACATCACATATCATTTTTACACTGTTTCTTTTACGCAAGGTTAAATACACAAGAAACCATTACTACATATGCTTTTGATATTGTAAGATTTTCAGTCACTTATCTTTAGACTCATTCCTCTTCATATGAAATTTCTATCCAAAATGAAATTCGTTTACGATTCTTTTCCGCCTGGATTCAGGGTTCAAAGACAGTTTGTGGCAGTGCGCTTTAGCCGTTTGTTGTCTGCAGTACCGTTTTTGGCCATTGGGGTCGCTGTGGGCCATCATGGCTCTTAAAAAAATACACCGGAAAAGGCCAGCGTGAACCGGAAACAGTACACAATGGTCATGGACAACAGCATGTAGCCGAAGTGGTGCACTTATCCACGAGTGTCGTGTTTTAATTGAGCTATTTTAACCATTTCGTACCAGTTCTAATTTTTTTATAGGCTGACAGATAAGAGATTCTGCACCGGAGATGGGAGTCCCGGCGTTTTTCCGTTGGCTTAGCCGAAAATATCCGTCAATCATTGTTCACTGTGTGGAGGAGAAGGTAAGGGGCTAGCATGCTAGCTAACCAGGAGCCAGTTTACCGTTAACGTTGTAACGTTCAACGATTTTTCAGCGGCTTGTCTTCTAAACACAAACTGTTTCTGAATGCACTCGCTGAGGCGGCTTTCCTGTACATAACGCCGATTTGTCGGCGACTTAATGTTTTCTGGAGGTTTTGGTTCTTCGCGGATTAGTTAGCGAAAACATCGGAAGTTTGTGGACTTCTCGGTGTAAACAAACGGGCCTTTAACTTTAGGCCGCGTTCAAAACTTCCACTGTAAGACCGTTTTCAACGGACATGATGATGTTTTAACGATGTACTTCAGTGAAAATCATACATTTTAACAGACTATTGTGAAATCACAACACCGAAATTTAGCGGGAAAAGAGCTTCAGCGTTTGCATTGTGTGTGGTGAGTGTGTTGGTCAGGCATTTGCTGCTAATGATATATAGTGCTGCTAATCTTAATCATGGTTCAATCTGCTATTTTCAGTTTATCCTTTGTGTGCGAAATTCTAGATTCCGACAGGTCAAGGCGACACCTTCAAATGGCAGCAGTCCAAACTTTTGGCTTGAAAAAGCGAGCTATGACAATCAAAATGGTTGCCGATTTACTAAAGTATACTATAGTTGAATGATCGACTGATCGAATGATCAATTAATTGTCTAATCTTTGTGGCTCTGATGGTGTCTATATTGTCCTTGTGGTAACAGACATTGAGGTCTTGGTGGTTTACTGCCTCTGGTAAAGGGAAAAGTTTGGGATGTCTGAAAATGAAGTGATTTGTTTGTGTGTTTTGTTTTTACCTCCACAGGGGAAAGAATGTAACGGAGTCCGTATTCCTGTTGACACGACCAGGCCAAACCCCAACGAGGTGGAATTTGACAATTTGTACTTGGACATGAATGGGATCATTCACCCTTGTACACACCCGGAAGATAAGTAAGGACATTTAAGTAGAGCCAGACAGCGTTCAGTATGTTCTGAGATTTGATAGAGTAAATAATTGCAGAATGAATGAACAGATTTGTAGGTAATGATTTCTGCATGACAAATTTACCATAGTAAACCAGGTAACTGTAAACTGCCTGAGTTTTTGAATGGATTTTGGCCTGACACTGTGAACTTTGCTTTCACAGACCTGCTCCCAAAAATGAAGATGAGATGATGGTTGCCATTTTCGAGTACATCGACCGCCTGTTTAATATTGTGCGTCCTAGGAGAGTTCTCTACATGGCCATCGATGGAGTGGTGAGTAAATTTCAGTAACAGAAACCTGCAGCCTGAGCAGAGTTTGTTCTGAATGATGCCTTCTGTCCATGTCAACAACTGGAACATCTGTTAGATGATCTGATATACAGTATGCTGGAGTTTTATCTGTCTGCTCAGTTATCATATATAACATAGAGCAAAATTGCTTTGCTGGCCAGCCTGCGGTCAGTTGCTGTACAGTATAAATTAGAGCCTGTGTAACTCCCACCAGGCTCCACGGGCCAAAATGAACCAGCAGCGCTCTCGGCGGTTTCGTGCCTCCAAAGAAGGAGCGGAGTTGGTCGAGGAGAAACATCGCATCAGGGAGGAGATCATCCAGAGAGGTGTGTGTTGTTTTAAATCTGCAGCACTTCTAGATGGCAAATACACAGAATGTGTCTGGCATCAAACACGTGTCCTTCACATTATATATTATATACAAACTTCACAGGGGACAGCATGATGTGCTCCCCTGGCAGAACATTGTTTTCTTTGAGCTCCAGGACAGAAAGTACTTGTCTAGTTTGGGAAGTGATCAGAACAGCTAATGTGTGGTCGTTTTGTTTGTTGGTTTTTTGAGAGTTTTTATTTGCAGTTGAAAGATCCAGGCTTCCAATCACACTGCTCACTTAAAAAAAAAGATCAGTCTGTTCTTTCAAATCTTTCTGTGCACTGATGTTATCTGGTGCTCAGCTGCATTTCAAATGTCTGAAGTTTAGTTTGCTCTTATGGTCTGAGAGAGAAAACAATTCTCTGTCCTCCCAACACTCCGAACTTAGGTCAGCAACTTTAAAAATTTGCCAGCTAAAGTGAAGTCCTGAAATAAGACAGAACCTCAGTGCAAGCCCAGCCGAGAATCTCCTGTTTAATCTTCATTCTCTGTGTAACTTTACTTTTTTCCCTTCTTCAGGAGGTTATCTTCCACCTGAGGAGATTAAGGAAAGGTTTGACAGCAACTGCATCACTCCAGTGAGTGTCCTACTACTTTTTTATTATTTTTTTTTATTTACTTGTAAGAACAAAAGTGCAGGATTCGTCGTTGAATGAATAATTAGACTTCTTCTGTTTCCAGGGAACAGAGTTCATGGACAACCTGGCGCAGTGTCTCCGATATTACGTCTCAGACAGACTCAGCAATGATCCAGGATGGAAGAATATCACAGTGAGTGTAACTGCAGTTCAGGCTTTCAAATACAGAAAGAAATGTTTTGAGACATTTTTTTATTGTTATTTACATTTTATAGACAAAATAGGTCATAAAGAGTTTTTTTTTACTTGTTTTTTTTTTATTTCAATTTTAGTTGTTGCACCCTGTTTGAATGTTGATGCAGAAGGTTCTCAGTCACTGACTGTCTGTTGTTTTTGATGCAGGTCTTCCTTTCTGATGCCAGTGTTCCAGGTGAAGGTGAACACAAGATTATGGATTTCATCAGGAGACAGAGAGGTACAGCTGCCGTATTCATGTCTGCTGTATGAAAGGCTCCTACATTAAAGCACATATAGCTCAGAATTATACACCGTAAACAAAAAAAACTGTTTTAAGTTATAAAAAAAAAGTTACAAACAAATGCAGAGTTCAGTCAGAGACGACAAACACAGACCAATGAAAGTGTTGTTGAATTTCATGTTGGCGCTTTGATCTTTGGGTC